>NC_092334.1:643787500-644387500 GCF_046630445.1 Rutidosis leptorrhynchoides
CTGTGGAGGAGTAGAATTAGAATAATTGAGTAAATTATTATTATTATTATTATTATTATTATTATTATTATTATTATTATTATTATTATTATTAGGCATATTAGAACTATAACTATATATTATATAGCTACACTATATATATATATATATATATATATATATATATATATATATATATATATATATATATATATATATATATATATATGTTATCTGATTTTGACTGTATAGCCGTACATTGCATTATTGTTTTCATTTTTCCCAGTCGTATTTACAGGTTATTCAATGGTTTGTATATGTATCTACGTATAGGTTTTGCACCTATGTTTATATGTATACGTGTATAGGCCTCTGTATCTATGTGTTTGTTTTTAGGTTATATAAAGGTATCCGTGTATATGTTTGTATCTGTATATGTTTGTATATCTCTAGGTGCATGTATCTAAGCGTATATATATATGTCTGTATCTGTACCTAGGTATATATACCTATGTAAGTACCTATATGTATCCATGTTTAGGTATAAGTATTATACATGCTTATGTGTGTGGGGGTATATATTGATGCATATATATATATATATATATATATATATATATATATATATATATATATATATATATATATATATATATATACACACACACACACACATATATATACATATATAGGTGTGTATGTGTGTGTATGTGTAGCTGGGTATTTTGCTTGTTTCTATGTCTACTTGATATTACTTTTCTCTACGCATTATATGATCCATGCTATCTGTCATACTGTTATGCATCACTGCTATATGTGTCATTTTTATTGATACGTTGTATGATTGCATCTTCCTAGACGCACATAACTCTTACAGGTACGTATACCCGCATTTTTTTCGCTTTGATGAGCATTTCTGGCCGGAGGTCCTTTAGGAAGCAATCTCTTGGCTCTCGAGGAGTAGAGGGAGGGACGATCTTATCTAGTCGCGGGTTCTATACCCGCGGGTGGAGTAGTGACTTCCTTCTAATCCAGTGTACGAGGAATGATTGTCTACACCCCACCTCCCTCATACTCTACATTCGTGGGTTTGAGTATTGTTGTTGTTGTTGTTGTTGCCTATTTATATAAAGAAATATTATTTAAATAAATAATAATTAAAATAAATAATAATTAAACAACATTACCCTTATTTTTTTTAAGAAAAAAGTTAGTATCGTAAAGTAACATATAGTATTTATACATATACTCGTACAATATAATTAAAAAGGGAAAAAGTATACAAAATACTTAAAAAAAAAATAAACAAAAAGAAAGATTGATTTGAAACATGATGACGTGTCAACTGTCATTAGTTATTATTGGATCGTGGGTAATCCTTACTGGGCTACTCTTATTGGCTCTTTTTAGTCGACCACTTTTAATATGCTTGATCCATAAAAGTTCTAGAAGGAGGATATATTCTAGGGGTTATCACCTATTTGCCCATTTTTTTACTACCTTCTGAGCTGGAACCCAAAAAAAAAAAATTGAGAAATTGCCCACGCAAGGCGCAAGGGACCTTGCGGCCTTGCGACTTACGCCCTTATGCCTTGCGTCCTTGTCTTGATAAATTAGGTCAAATATACGAAACACACACCACACATACAAACACACAGACAGACAAACTCCTTGCGACCTCCTTGCGACGAACGACGATTACGACGAACCTTGCACTTGCGACCCCCTTGCGACCCGTCTACCCTTGCGACCCCTCTTCTGAGCATCACCACTACCATCACCATCACCACCACCACCACCACCACCATCACCACCACCTTAACCATCTCTGCCACCACACCATCTCCGCCACCACACCTTTCGATATCACACAATCTCACCCTAAAATCACTATTGGCGTATTGAGTAAAAGGAATAGATAAAAAGCCGACCAAAAACTCCATCAAGATGTCACAAGATAAGGTAAGTTCATACTCTTAATTATTCTCGTTCGATTAAGCATTTAATATGTTGAAATTTATTTCTAAGTTATGTTGCACACCAAGTGTTTGATGTAATGCTTCAACGAGCTTGGTGATGAAAACTCCATTAAAATGTTCAGAGATTTGTTTAAGTGTCATTCTTTGGTATCAAACAAATTATAAAAACTGGAACACGATTGTTTAAGTGGCATAAAACTACAACCTGGTTTAGGTCCAAGGTATAACTTGCGTCCTTACGTCTGTACATTTTTGCTAAAAACTATCTGTTTCAGGGATATGTGGAAGCGAAGTTGACGATGAAGAATATGTTGAATGTTATACCTTAAGTAAAGGCATTAATGAATGAAAATCAACAAAATTTTTTTAGGGGAACTTGTTTTGGTCCTTGGTTAGATCTTCTATACACAGGCAATGATTCCGGCCTTGTACATGCAATGCTCCAAAGAAAAAGTGAGCGACCGACAGGAATAGACGAAAAGTACCCAGCTGATGATGAGGAAATATGGTTTACTTTTCATCCGAATTTCAAAATTAGCTTACGAGCATGTCTTGATAGAGAGTTTATAGACTCTACACTGTTGCTTGTAAGGTATGAATATCTAACATGAGTAGATTGACTTATGGACCATCTATTGATAACATCATCACCTAGCACTTTATAAGACGCTTTCAATCTCCTTCGAAATACATCAAGATGATCCTGAAAATCTGACGCACGGTAAGCCTTAACCATTTTTCAATAGTGCCATTCGAAGAATTTCATCTTGTTGGATTTAGTTTTGATGTTCATGAATAAATGACGTGTGCAATGAGCGTGAAACGCTTCTGAAAACACATTTGTAATGCCGTGTGCTATTGAAGGAGCATGATTAGAAATAAAAGTAATCTCTGACATACGATCAACCATACCATAACTCATTAAATGATCTCTTAGTTTGCCAAAAAACCATGACCAAACACTGTTTGTCTCGCCTTCACTAATTCCATAAGCTAATGGCAAAATTCCATTATTGCCATCCATCGCAACAGCAACTAAATTAGTATTCAGGTACCCACCCTTTAAATGTGCAGCATCGACGATGATTATCGGGCGAACATGTTGCACAAATGATTGAATATGCATGAAATTTTATAATAAATCAAATATTATCAATGATGCATCATACACCAGGCGCAAGGCGCAAGACTGATCCTTTTGTCTTGAAGCACAAGTCATTCCTTGCGACCTTTGCGTGTTATCTACCAGGCGCAAGGTTTGACTTGCGTCTTTGCGTACGCCAGTCGCAAGGTGTCTCTTTGCGCCCTTACGTATGGTGTACGTATTTTAATTGGTTTTTGCTAATACATATTTACTTACAACTATGCCACTGGACATGTAACACATCACAAATTTATTTTCTTTGTCGGTAACCAAATTGGTGGTGGTTCCCGGGTTGTGGATCTTAAGGTTATGAAGGTAAATGGGAAGCATTCTAAAGGAGTCATCACTACTTCCACGTAACATCTCTAATGCTTGACACTTGTCCCTCCATGCTTGATTGTATGATATGCTCACTCTAAACCGATTGGCTACATCATCACGTATATCTTTTGGTTTATACTCTCGATTTGTAGCCTTAAACGAATCCAAAAGAATACTACCCAACACCTTTTTAGTAGCATGTTTATTGTTTCTCATAATTTGTGTGCGTGAGCATGTGTGTACGTCATGCAACTTCTTCACCATAAAGTTTTCAGTGTGTCTTATTTTGTATGCACTACATTTCCACTTACAATTTGACAACACACATTTAGCGGTGTACCGAGATTTTTCCGACTTTACAGGCTGAATTTGAAAGTTTTCTTCAAGGCATTTTGTAAATAGCTGGTTTAGAAATTCTTCCTTGTTCGAAAATGTTTGATGAACTTTGACAAAATCAGATACCTGATACGTGGTCGGAATTGGGGTCGTGAATTCGGGCTCTTCCTCTTGTTGACTGTGTAGAGTTGGCATATTCCAGAATAAATCTTGTTTTTCTTCATCTTCTTCATCTTCATCTTCCTCGTCACTTGCTTCATCTGAATCACTAGATGCAACAACAGGTATAAACGGGTTCTCTATTTTTTATTTTACACACGTTCTCGGCGCCATGGTTGAAGAAATCAAATTCTTCTGTGTTTGGAGGTGGTATTTCAGCCTGTTCTTCTTTCAAATGGTGTGTTTCGAGGTTCGGTTCAGAATCGTGTATTCGTAGGGTTTCTTGGAGATGGTGTGTTTGTTTGTTTGGTTGAGACTCGAGTATTCGGAGGTTTGTTGGAGATGGCGTGTTTGTGGATTTTGTTGGGGTTGAAGCATTCTTACTTTGTCGACAACATAAATATCAATAGGCTCGTTTGAGACAGCGTGTTTTAAAAACTCATAAAAATCTTCATGATCATCAGTAATATCAAAATATGATTATTAACAATATATCTCAGCGAAACAGGTGCATTGTGACGATCGCTCCAAATCCACTTGGACGAACACGTCATTCATCGAATTCATTGCGAGGTATTTGACCACTATATGATACGTTTTGTAAACGTTGCATTCTTTTGAAAAGGCACACCATAAATGAATATTTAAATCAAAGGTTTTCAACATCTGATGATTTCTATATATAAACAATCATCGTAATATAATAGTTTAAAATAATACTTCTCTTGACAATGCAGTCAAAATAAGATAGATAGTGATGAATTTGTGAATGCAACATTTTCTTGAATAAAGCATGTATGACTCCATGCACATAGCTTGTCTAACATATAAGCAAACAGCGAAAGACTTCTAGGAAACCTGAGAATAAACATGCTAACAAGTGTCAACACAAAGGTTGGTGAGTTCATAGTTTTATTGTTTCGTATAATCTGTATGTAAAGGTGGATCACAAGATTTCAGTTGTTTCATCCAGAAACGTTTGTCAAATTATTCTACAAGATTGAGCACCCTGGTAACTAAACTTTAACGTCTATATAATACGTACCCCTATTTTAACATACATGTAACCAACATGTACAATACACGCAAACCAACGTGTACTAACCTCAAATAGTATACGTCTGTTTTATAGTTCAGGCTAGAGTTTCTATACCTGGAACAGACGGGGATGTCAAGCCCTATGGATCCATATATAACTACTCGCGCCCACCAGTTCTTATAACCGGCAGTTACTAGTTACCAAAGCTAAGGGATTTTCGGTTCAAACTCGGTGTAGAATTTAGTATGTACTTGTATCCATTGCGTTTAAAATAAAGTGCATGTATTCTCAGCCCAAAAATATAGATTTCAAAAGCAATTAAAAAGGGAGCAAATGAAATTCACCTTAGCAGCACATAAAGTCGTTCACTGAAATGTGACCGAAACTCAGAATATCAAATAACCGTAGATCTCAACCTAGAGAACATATGTTGGTCAATAAATGTCTATCAATCTAGGTCAGGTCATAGTGTATCATAATCCTAATGCTCGAGATCGACATACAAAAATTATCAAAAGATATTTCAAAAGGTCAATCTGATTCAATACTATTTTTAAATGATTATGATAATCGAAACATTTTAATATTTCACATAGTTTCCCAATTCTTGTAAAATTAGACTATAGTTTTTATAAGGCTTTAAAATATGATAAAACAATCAATTTTGACCATTGTTCAACAAAACGAGACATGCCTTATTTAAGAATTCATTTACTCGGCTAGTAGTATTCAAAAACCCAATTTATCAATCTCGTAAACATGTTGTTTAAATATTAATTGCAGTTTCGAAAGCAATTCCAATTAACGTCAATCATAATTCAGTTGACCATATCTTTTAATTCGTTCATCGAAATTACGCGATTTCTAAATGAAAAGTTATTGATTTTTCACGAGCTTTCCAAAAACATGCATATCATATACCTTTTATCAGTAATATATGTATTTAATTCGTGATTCATCATAAACTGTTTAGCGAAGAAATTTAGCATACAAGCATGCATAAATATATATACTCGAGCACTAGACATGGATACACAATTAATATATAAAAGATAAGATATGAATGCTCACGTATCAATATTGTGATTCAATATTGCAGGAAAGTAGGTAGACGCAACGGAGATGATAAACACTAGGTTTGACTTTATGAGCATACCCTCGAACCATAATGAAAGGACCCGTTCATATACATTATAAACGATTCACAATAGTTGATTACATCGCGAGGTATTTGACCTCTATATGATACATTTTACAAACATTTCATTCGTTTTTAAAAGACAAACTTCCTTTACATCGAAAATTAACAGGCATGCATACCATTTCATAATATTCACTATCCAACTATAAATTGACTTAATACTAGTCTTTAATGAACTCAATTACTCGAATGCAACGTTCTTCAAAATATGCCATGAAAGACTCCAAGTAATATCTTTAAAATGAGAAAATGCATAGCGGAAGATTTCTTTAATACCTGAGAATAAACATGCTTTAAAGTGTCAACCAAAAGGTTGGTGAGTTCATTAGTTTATCATAATCATTCATTTTCATCATTTTAATAGACCACAAGAATTTCATTTCCAGTTCTCATAAATATACGTCCCATGCATAGAGACAAAAATCATTCATATGGATTGAACACCTGGTAATCGACATTAACAAGATGCATATAGAATATCCCCATCAATCCGGGACACCCATCGGACATGATAATTTCGAAGTACTAAAGCATTCCAAATTATAGAATGGGGCTTGTTGGGCCCGATAGATCTATCTTTAGGATTCACGTCAATTTGGGGGTCTGTTCCCAAATTCTTAGGCTACCAAGCTAAAAAGGAGCATATTTGGCTTCGATCATTCAACCATATAATGTAGTTTCAATTACTTGTGTCTATTTCATAAAACAATTATAAAAATAGACCATGTATTCTCAGTCCCAAAGATATATATTGCAAAATCATTTAAAAAAGGAGCAAATGAAACTCACCTATTGTATTTCGTAGTAAAAATACATATAACATCATTGAACAAGTGCAAGGTTGGCCTCGGATTCACGAACCTAAATTAATTATATTTATATATATATTGGTCAAAATTTGTCTAACAATTTAAGTCAGGTCATAGTGTACCACAATCCTAATGCTCGAGACTAATATGCAATAGTCAATAAAGGTCAATTTGACCCAAAATGATTTCCAAAATCCATACATGATTAACATATAACTTGAATATCGTCATTTTATATTTTTAAATATTTTTAAAAGATTTTAATAGAGTAAATAATATAATTCATTTATTATTAAAATTTATATAATAAAAATATACTTTTATATATCTTAAGTAATAAAATTTATAAAGTTCATTTAATATAAAATGATAGGTATTATTAACGTAATTATATTACACGTAATAAATATCTTTGTATTACATATTTATTTGATAAAATAACATTGATAATAATAATAAGCAAAACTTGTATTATAATAAATAATAATTTTATTATTCTATTAATAATAATATCAATATTTATATTTACTAAAAGTGATATTATGAATAAACGATAATTCTAATTATGATAACTTTAATATTTACGATACTTTTTAATATTATCTTTAAAATAATAATTCTATTTAAAATGATAATAATAATGATATTTTATAATAACAATGACATTTCTATTAAAATGATAATTTTTGTTAAAATGATAGTTTTAATACTAACGATACTTTTAATAATAATAGTAATGATAAAATAATAAGAACGATAATTTTATCTAAATCAATATCTTATAATTTCTTAAATTCATCATGATACTCTTACTTATTATTTCCTAATCATTTCGTTTAATTGTTTTTAATCGTCTTTTATGTCGCGTTCATTTTAATGATAATAATAGTAATTATAATAATTAAGTGTTACTACTACTAGTTTAATTATAATAATACTAATAATAACTAATATTATGATAATGATATTACAAATAACTATTTTAATGATAATAATAATAATACTAATTATAACTTTAATGATAGTAATAATAAAAATAACAATTTTTTATAATCATACTGTTTATTGATAATAATAATAATAACAATAATAATAATAATTTGATACAAACTAGAACGACGATAATAACGACGATAATAATAATCATTTTTTATAAAAATATCAAAAATTCAATTGATTATAACTTCTAATCCGTTCATCGAAACCATTCGATATCTAAAGGAAAAGTTCTTAATTTTTCGCTAGCTTTCCAAGGACATGCATATCTTATACCTTATCTCAACCGCAGGTGTAACCTAATTCAAGATTCAAGATAACCTATCTAAGGGCAATATCAAAAATACAAGCATGCATAATCCTATATTCTCGAGCACTAGTCAGGGATACACTATTAGTATGTAAAAATTTATTTACTAGTACTCACGTATCAATATTGAGGTTCAATATTGTTGGACCGGTACGTAGATGCAATGGAGATGATAAACACTAGATTGACCTCACGAGCATACCCATGAACCATACCCATCACCTCCATAGCTATAACCCATAATTTCTTTAGCCCTATCCTACTCGCAAAAATCATTTTGAAATGACTTGTTCATGACCTCGTTGTAATATTTTATGTATAATACTAATATTAATAATACTAATACTACTAATAATAATAATAATAAAAAGATTTATAATAATTTTTAATAAATAAAATAAATATTACGGAGTACATGTAATTTGAGAGAGATAGATCATTGAATGTAATTGTGAATTGAATCAAAACGCGTTCGAGACTTATAAGACATTTCTGGGACCCATTACTCCGAAATTTTGGATTGATAAAGGAAATGGGAACCGTAATTTACGGACTAACTCCACATACATGAACGTACCAACTACTTATATATATAAATATTTTATAATATATTTAATTTATATAATTAATTAATTATTATATTATATTTACGTACATGGTAAAAATATAATTTTTACAAAAATGACACGGACGTGGTCTCACGACTCATGTACCACTTTCGGTTTTTTCGAGCGCACTTTCGTACGTTTAGAAAACTAGTCTTTTACGTTACGCGACGTGTACCTTTTGTAATAGTTTGATTTATTCATCAATAAATTACTTTGTAAAAATGTATCTTATAAAATTTGAGCGTCGTGGTCATTTTCTTCTATAAATCAGTGACTCGTTGTTTACCAAAAATATTTTATTTTAAATTAAGATATTTTATGACGAGATTAAAATATATATATATATATATATATATATACCTTTTTAGAAATATAAATTTTGTATCCAAAATATTTCATCTAACAATATAACATTTAGTTTTTTTAAAACTATTTATTTTTCAAAGTTTATTTTCATTTCATTTAGGAAAATAGTTTAGCGCGTAACGTTTTTTTTTCTTTTTAAGAATTTAAATGGATACAAGTACTAATCGTTTCTAAATATCAATTACGTCACTAGGCGGGTGTTACTACCGTATACTTAATTTGAAAACATATATATATTTAATGAACACGTTTTAAATACACGTTACAACCAATATTCCAACTTACGTTTATTTAATCAACCGCAGTTAAGATAGACAAGTCCTGTTATATGAAAAAGTATTTTCGTACAGTTGAAAACTACATCAATTGATTACTATGGAATTTCATCGACAAACATATGGAACCAAATACTATATTGTAAAGTATTTATGCTTAATATTTCATTAACGTTATCAAGTTATAATATATACGCGTATTCATATATAATCTTTTACGTTTGTTTAATGGTTCGTGAATCATTGGAATTTGGTCGAGGTTAAATGAATGTATGAACATAGTTTAAAATTCTTGAGATTTAACTTAACAAACTTTGCTTATCATGTCGGAATAATATAAAGATAAAGTTTAAATTTGGTCGAAAATTCCCGGGTCGTCACAGTACCTACCCGTTAAAGAAATTTCGTCCCGAAATTTGAGTGGGGTGGTTATGATTACTTATAAAAATGTTTTTATGACGAATATGAGTTGATATATAGAGTTTTATCATTATTGAGTAATATAGATTAAACGATTCGATTACTTGAAGAGTACGAGTGAAGTTTTCTCAAAAAAAAAAAAAAAAAGATTTGAATGAGAATTAGAGTTTCGTCTTAACTTTCGATGTGGTATTGGTTGAATTCCGAAATTCAAGGGATTTAAAGAAAATCTTCAAAATCTAAAAGATTTGATTCTTCGGCGAATAAGAAAATTATGATTCTCTAATTAAATGTCGAGATCTGCCTTAATTTCTCTATCAATTATTTCACTATAAATTAACTTCTTCCGTTCCATTATTTTTATCATTCCTATACTCAATTCCTAAATTCAAAAGATTATGAAAATGCTTAATCCAGTTCTAATCCTTGTCCTTATCCTTACTATCGCAACAATTTTTCTCCTTTTCCAACTTCCACCAGAGGAATCTGCTTATTTCTACTTTATCCTTAGGGTTATAGTACTTATAGTTCTCCCGTGTCTTTATGTTGCGATAAACATTGATATACACGGTTTGTAATTTATGGGTTGTTATCGGGCTTTATATCTCCCCTTATATTTCAATGTCCCTATTTCTGTTCCATATAAACACTGTCATCTACAGTTAATACTCCCTCCTATTTGCTGCGATTTATACTCCAATTTCTATTTCTGAGCCTTGTCCCTCCGTTTCTTCTTCTTGCGATTAGACATCTCTTTTAATGGTCCAGAATTCGCAGATATAAGTTTTAGAATGAACATTGTTGATGTTCTAAGAAGGGAATGGTAATGGCATGATCTTGATTTATTAAATTACCAGAATACCCTGGGAAAAATAGGACTATCAAGAAAAACATGTTCTTGATACGTTTAAAGATTTAGACATAATGTAAGAGTCGTGTAACATGGCACATGATGACATTATGATCTGTGAATCATCACGTTCCATTTAGAAACTTAACATGACTTACTGTAATATAATCACGTTGATCAAGTGTCATTATATTATACTAACTCATGCTTCAGCTCCCAACACTACTTCAAAATCATTCATAGTTTAAACTTGAAGGTTTACAAAATATAGAAACTAATAGTTTCTTATATGATGTAACACTTATAGTGCGAAGAGATAAATGATTTCAGATAAGAATATCTTCAGATATATCGATGATTTTTAAAATAAAGGTACGATGATATTTTAGGATTTTTGAATCAAGTTGTGATGATGAAATTCATTCATAATTCAAACTCGAATTTTAAAGAAATTTAGAAACTTAAGTAGTTTCCTTTATGATGTAATATAGATAGCAGGAAGAGATAAATAATTTTGGACAAGAATCTTTATGAAAATATCCTCAGAAATATCGAAGATATTTATGATGATATTTTGGAATTTCTAAGTTTGAAGGTTGATGAAGAAAATTTGTCCGCAAGAATTTAGAGTCAGGAGTAAGGTATTCGTTAATGACTTCAGTAGATACTGAATCATTTGGATTCTTTGAAGGCAGATTTATTCTTTGTGATTTATCTACAATCTCCTTCTTGGTTTACTCAATCCGTTTTTCAGTTTCAACTTTTCTGAGCTTTGCCAATCTACTATTCTTTATCATCAAACTTCCGACTGTTAAAGTCATGTACAGTTTTTGCTGCTGTATTCAGCTTCTTCAGAATTTGAAGTATTGATTTGTAGACTGGGTGCTTTTCAGAATTTCAGAATGAAAGATCATAATTCTAAGAGATAAATGTTATATGTATACATATAACTGTTGATGTAGACATGCTGCAAGATTGCAAGATACTGATTGCTAAATTCTGATGTTTCATATGGCAATTCTCGTTACAAGATGCGAATGAGTAAATGACGGGATTTCGATAAATATAATGATTTTTCGGAAAGTCAAAGATAATTGAAGTTGTTGATAAGTTTATTGCAAATGTGGTGGAACATGAAAGGTTCCTCAGTAACGATGATGAAAGGGCAACGTATATATCAAGGTTATAATAAGGCTGTTTTGACTGAAGAATCGAAGTTGACTTGTTGGAGCTGTGACAAAATTAACTACTTTGGAAAAGAACTGCAAAGTTATATTGGGTAATAATAACGCTAAAGAAAATTGCACAGCTATGTGTTAAACATTTACTTAGTTTCCGAGAGTTTTTCAAGTGCATAACTATATGCATCAATCTTTTCTTCTGTAGATGAAGTGCGGTTAGTTCCTCCTCTCGATTGAGGTGTTTTTTTTCTTTTCAAAATGATGAAAGGTTTGAACACAGAATGTAATCGTGATGATACAAATGGGGTTTAAAATGAAATCAAGTGGCAAACTTGAAGAATTGTTTAGTTCCATATGTTATAATCAATATTTTAATTCATTTTAATTGTCCAATGTTGGTCCTCAGTTGATAGTCCACAGTTAGAAATTCAATAATTCATATATAGTTTATAATATTCGAATTAAATAATACGTTTCGTGACCCGTGTACATGTCTCAGACACGATCACAACTCAAAGTATATATATTATTGTAGAATCAACCTCAACCCTGTATAGCGAACTCTAGCATTACAGCATATAGAGTGTCTATGGTTACTCCAAATAATATATATACATGTGTCGATATGATATGTCAAAACTTTATATACGTGTCCCGATATTTAAAGTGCGTAAAATAAATAACAGAAATTAAATGACAATAAATAAAATTGCGAGAATATAAATTGCGATAATTAAATTGCGGTAAATAAAATGTAACCAGTTAGCTAGGAACAGTTAGCTAGGAACAGTTAGCGTGGATTCTTAACAATATTTCAATTAGTTAATTCGTTTGTTTCTAACAAATTTTATTTTGTTCAATGTTTTCTTCATTATGCCACTTGTTGGATTATGAGAAGTCAAAATCCAAAAATATGAAATTGAATAAAAATGGTTATTCTGTGGTGAACGGATTCGTATATCGATGAATGTAAATAGGATAGTAAATGACTGTTGAATCAGATTCGAGGAATGTACAGTGTAACTTACTAATGTGAAATCTAAATATTTCTCGGGTATTACCTACCCGTTAAAAAAATATATTTTACAATTAATATTTTGTACAAAAGAATTTTATTACAGTCTTCATGAAAATATATATGTGTATATTTTCTTCAGATGTAACATAGATTTAATGAGCTAATATTAAATTAGACTCATTTGATTTACGGTTGAAACTAGAATTGAATAATCCCTAAAACTTTAGAAATTACATAACTTTTACGGAGTATTTCTTCAATGTATTTGAAATTATGAATCAATACTTCATTATTTATTGATGCATGATGTTGGTGTTCGTGGAATCCTTGTGAACTTTGCAAGGTACGAATGATGTCATCTGAAAAGTTTCGAGTACATCGATGATGAAAGTGTAAAATCAACATATATTTGAATAATACATTTGATTTATTATGAGATAGAATTCGTTGAATTTAAAACAGAGATTGTAGTTAACGATGATTAAGTTTGCTGATAAAGGATGTAATCATAGCATATTAGTAATATGAATTAACCAAGTAGTTAAAATTCACACGTAATAGCTTAGTACGGAAAGATTTATGATGGTTTCAAAATTTATATATATGTAAGATATACATATAAATTCTTCGGAGGGCTTGAGTTAATTCTTCATAACTCATTTATACAATATTCTCGTTGTTGATTCGTAATGATGTCCACGGTGATTATTGAACTGACGGAGTTTGTGATGTTTAGGTGCTGCTGATTCTGACGATGTTGACGGCACTGACTGTGCTGATGATGCTAACGGTACTGTTGATGTTGTTGGTAAAACAAGTCTAGCTTGTAAATCACGCGCCATTCTTGTCAATATTTCTATTCTTCCTCCTATCATTTTAGTTCATTCATCTGATTTATGGTTAGGGCTAGAATAGATAATCTCTAAGACTTTAGAGATTACATAATTGCCGTAGAACATTTCTCCAATGAAATTATGAATCAATACTTCATCGTTTGTGGTTGTTGGTATTCCTTGGTATCGACAGGGCATAAGACGTCGATGCTCGTGGGACAGATTGTGAAGTTGAGGTTTGTGATGTGGTTGTTGTTGGTGGTGGTAATGGTTATGATGCTGGTGCTGCTGCTGGTGTTTGTAACCTTTGCACCATATTCTCCAAAGCCACTACCCGAGCGCGAAGCTCGTTGACTTCTTCTATCACACCGGGGTGATTGTCAGTTCGGACAAGCGGATAAATGAAATCTAGAATTTGATGTAGTATGTAGTCGTGACGAGACACTCTGGAAATGAGAGAGAAAATGGTGTTTCGGATAGGTTCGCCGGTAAGTGCTTCAGGTTCTTCGCCAAGAGGGCAATGTGGCGGATGGAAAGGATCACCTTCTTCTTGTCTCCAATGATTGAGTAGGCTACGAACTCATCCCCAATTCATCCAAAATAAATGATGGCTGATTGGTTGATCCATTCCGGTCACACTACTTTCGGAGCTTGAGTGAGATTCCATTTCAGAATCCGAGGGACTTGAACTAATGACGAATTCCATTTTGTACGATTGAATAAGGATTTTTTTGAGTTGAAATGATTTTTGATTATCGGATGGTATTCTAATTACATAGAATATCCATAGATATAGAACAAAAGATTTCGTAGATTACGGAGGAATTTGCGGGATATGTCAGGCAAAGCTTACAGTAACAGATACGCTAAGATATAAATTAGCAGATACGCTAAGATATGAATTTTGTCTATACACTACTCATACAATTAATGTAGCAAGACATGTCTAGACTAATAATGATAAGCAGATAATTTCCTAAGGATGATAAGTAGACGATTTCTGACTATAAATGATAAGCAAAACTTTTGACATGCAGACACGGTCGAAGTCCAGACTCACTAATGCATCCTAACGACTTATCAGTTAGACACACTAATGCAGACCTGGTTCGCTAAGACCACCGCTCTGATACCAACTGAAAGGACCCGTTCATATGCATTATAAACGATTCACAATAGTTGATTACATCGTGAGGTATTTGACCTCTATATGATACATTTTATAAACATTGCATTCGTTTTTAAAAGACAAACTTCCTTTACATCGAAAATTGACAGGCATGCATACCATTTCATAATATTCACTATCCAACTATAAATTGACTTAATACTAGTCTTTAATGAACTCAATTACTTGAATGCAACATTCTTCGAAATATGCCATGAAAGACTCCAAGTAATATCTTTAAAATGAGCAAATGCACAGCGAAAGATTTCTTTAATACCTGAGAATAAACATGCTTTAAAGTGTCAACCAAAAGGTTGGTGAGTTCATTAGTTTATCATAATCATTCATTTTCATCATTTTAATAGACCACAAGAATTTCATTTTCAGTTCTCATAAATATACGTCCCATGCATAGAGACAAAAATCATTCATATGGATTGAACACCTGGTAACCGACATTAACAAGATGCATATAGAATATCCCCATCATTCTGGGACACCCATCGGACATGATAATTTCGAAGTACTAAAGCATTCCAAATTCCAGAATGGGGCCTGTTGGGCCCGATAGATCTATCTTTAGGATTCGCGTCAATTTGGGGGTCTGTTCCCAAATTCTTAGGCTACCAAGCTAAAAAGGGGCATATTCGGCTTCGATCATTCAACCATATAATGTAGTTTCAATTACTTGTGTCTATTTCGTAAAACAATTATAAAAATAGCGCATGTATTCTCAGTCCCAAATATATATATTGCAAAAGCATTTAAAAAAAAGGAGCAAATGAAACTCACCTATTGTATTTCGTAGTAAAAATACATATAACATCATTGAACAAGTGCAAGGTTGGCCTCGGATTCACGAACCTAAATTAATTATATTTATATATATATATATATATATATATATATATATATATATATTGGTCAAAATTTATCTAACAATTTAAGTCAGGTCATAGTGTACCACAATCCTAATGCTCGAGACTAATATGCAATAGTCAATAAAGGTCAATTTAACCCAAAATGATTTCCAAAATCCATACATGATTAACATATAACTTGAATATCGTCGTTTTATATTTTTAAATATTTTTAAAAGATTTTAATAGAGTAAATAATATAATTCATTTATTATTAAAATTTATATAATACAAATATACTTTTATATATCTTAAGTAATAAAATTTATAAAGTTCATTTAATATAAAATGATAGGTAGTATTAACGTAATTATATTACACGTAATAAAATATCTTTGTATTACATATTTATTTGATAAAATAACATTGATAATAATAATAAGCAAAACTTGTATTATTTTGAAATAATAATTTTTATTATTCTATTAATAATAATATCAATATTTATATTTACTAAAAGTGATATTATGAATAAACGATAATTCTAATTATGATAACTTTAATATTTACGATACTTTTTAATATTATCTTTAAAATAATAATTCTATTTAAAATGATAATAATAATGATATTTTATAATAACAATGACATTTCTATTAAGATGATAATTTTTGTTAAAATGATAGTTTTAATACTAACGATACTTTTAATAATAATAGTAATGATAAAATAATAAGAACGATAATTTTATCTAAATCAATATCTTATAATATCTTAATTTCATCATGATACTCTTACTTATTATTTCCTAATCATTTCGTTTAATAGTTTTTAATCGTCTTTTATGTCGCGTTCATTTTAATGATAATAATAGTAATTATAATAATTAAGTGTTACTACTACTAGTTTAATTATAATAATACTAATAATAACTAATATTATGATAATGATATTACAAATAACTATTTTAATGATAATAATAACAATAATACTAATTATAACTTTAATGATAGTAATAATAAAAATAATAATTTTTTATGATCATACTATTTATTGATAATAATAATAATAACAATAATAATAATAATAATAATTTGATAAAAACTAGAACGATGATAATAACGACGATAATAATAATCATTTTTTATAAAAATATCGAAAATTCAATTGATTATAACTTTTAATCTGTTCATCGAAACCATTCGATATCTAAAGGAAAAGTTCTTAATTTTTCGCTAGCTTTCCAAGGACATGCATATCTTATACCTTATCTCAACCGCATGTGTAACTAATTCAAGATTCAAGATAACCTATCTAAGGGCAATATCAAAAATACAAGCATGCATAATCCTATATTCTCGAGCACTAGTCAAGGATACACTATTAGTATGTAAAAATTTATTTACGAGTACTCACGTATCAATATTGAGATTCAATATTGCAGGACCGGTACGTAGACACAACAGAGATGATAAACACTAGATTGACCTCACGAGCATACCCATGAACCATACCCATCACCTTCATAGCAATAACCCATAATTTCTTTAGCCCTATCCTACTCGCAAAACTCATTTTGAAATGACTTGTTCATGACCTCGTTGTAATATTTTATGTATAATACTAATATTAATAATACTAATACTACTAATAATAATAATAAAAAGATTTATAATAATTTTTAATATATAAAATAAATATTATGGAGTACATGTAATTTGAGAGAGATAGATCATTGAATGTAATTGTGAATTGAATCAAAACACGTTCGAGACTTATAAGACATTTCTGGGACCCATTACTCCAAAATTTCGGATTGATAAAGGTAATGGGAACCGCAATTTGCGGACTAACTCCACATACATGAACGTACCAACTACTTATATATATAAAGATTTTATAATATATTTAATTTATATAATTAATTAAATATTATATTATATTTACGTACATGGTAAAAATATAATTTTTACAAAAATGACACGGACGTGGTCTCACGACTCATGTACCACTTTCGGTTTTTTCGAGCGCACTTTCGTACGTTAAGAAAACTAGCCTTTTACGTTACGCGACGTGTACCTTTTGTAATAGTTTGATTTATTCATCAATAAATTACTTTGTAAAAATGTATCTTATAAAATTTGAGCGTCGTGGTCATTTGCTTCTATAAATCAGTGACTCGTTGTTTAACAAAAATATTTTATTTTAAATTAAGACATTTTATGACGAGATTAAAATATATAGATATATATATACCTTTTTAGAAATATAAATTTTGTATCCAAAATCTTTCACCTAACAATATAACATTTAGTTTTTTTAAAACTATTTATTTTTCAAAGTTTATTTTCATTTCATTTAGGAAAATAGTTTAGCGCGTAACGTTTTTTTTCTTTTTAAGAATTTAAATGGATACAAGTACTAATCGTTTTTAAATATCAATTGCGTCACTAGGCGGGTGTTACTACCGTATACTTAATTTGAAAACATATATATTTAATGAACACGTTTTAAATACACGTTACAACCAATATTCCAACTTACGTTTATTTAATCAATCGCAGTTAAGATAGACAAGTCCTGTTATATGAAAAAGTATTTTCGTACAGTTGAAAACTACATCAATTGATTACTATGGAATTTCATCGACAAACATATGGAACCAAATACTATATTGTAAAGTATTTATACTTAATATTTCGTTAACGTTATCAAGTTATAATATATACGCGTATTCATATATAATCTTTTACGTTCGTTTAATGGTTCGTGAATCATTGGAATTTGGTCGAGGTTAAATGAATGTATGAACATAGTTTAAAATTCTTGAGATTTAACTTAACAAACTTTGCTTATCATGTCGTAATAATATAAAGATAAAGTTTAAATTTGGTCGGAAATTCCCTGGTCGTCACACATACCCATAACATCCATAGCTATAACCCATAATTTCTTTAGCTCTGCCCCGCTCGTAAAACCCGTTTTTAAATTACTCAAACAGCACTCCGTCGTAGTATTTTATGTATAATACTAATAATAATAATACTCCTAACCCTCAGATTAATAATAATATTAATCTTAATAATAATAATAATAATAATAATAATAATAATAATAATAATAATAATAATAATAATAATAATAATAATAATAATAATAATAATATATAGAGAACAGAGAGATAGATTGATGAAATGAGAAATGAATTCGACAGCAAACCTCGAGTTTTATACATCCTAACATGTCCCCACCCACCATGCGATCGCATGGTTTATGTGAGGGGATGCCATGCGATCGCATGGCTCTCATTTCCAGCTCACAATTCTTTGTCTCGTTGTTTGTCGACATGTTTTTATATTATAAATATAATATATTTAATTTATATAATTAATTATATATTATATTAAATTCACGTGCATAGTTGATTTGTAATTTTTGTTCCGATAAGTCATACGTCGTCACTCGACTTATGTCCCGGTTCCGGTTTTTCAAATGTCCTTTCGTACACTTAGAAAACTTGCATTTTACGTTTCGTGACACGTACCTTTGTCAAAATATAGTCATAAATTATCCATAAACTATACCACTCAAAGTATATCTTAAACTTTCGAGTGTTTTGGTCATTTACTTCTATAAATCATTGTCTTGTTATTTACTAATGTATATATAATATCAAATCGTTTTATGACCAAGATAATATATATTTTCAATATTAATAAACACATTTTAAAATACACATCACACGTTATTCATATAACTAATTCTAATAGTCAATGTTCTTTATTATTGTATGTGTCCAAATTACGTTATTTAAACAAACACTTTACCATTTATTCCGAATACCGTTAAGAATGAATGATTTCCCAAATCAATGTGGACCTCACAACAGAGACCCGTAATAATATCATAATCCTTAAGGGACTCAATAAATATCTTTTAATTCAATCGTTTGGCATAATCTTTTAACTCCGTAGTTAAATATATCAATCATATAATCAAACCAATAAGTTTAATGCACAGTATCGTTTTCATAACACTTTGTTACGTTTACAAGTTATAGTATATGTATCTATTTACATATAATTGTTCACGATTCGTTGAGAACAATCGAAGGGTATTTGAATAGTTCAAGAATTTTAGGATTCAACTTCATAGACTTTGCTTATCGTGTCGAAAATGTTAAAGATTTAGTTTAAATTTGGTCAGAAATTTCCGGGTCATCACAGTACCTACCCGTTAAAGAAATTTCGTCCCAAAATTTGAGTGAGGTCGTCATGGCTAACAATAAAAATGTTTTCATGACGAATATGAGTTGATAAATAGAATTTTGTCACCGTTGAATAATATGGATAAAACAATCCGATTACTCGAAGCGTATGAGGGAAGTTATCGTAATAAAGTGAAATGAAGAATAAGGATTCATCTTAACTTTTGACGTAGTAATGATTGATTTCCGGAATTGAAGGAATAGAAAATCTTCATAATCTGAATAAGATTTGATTCTTCGGCAATTAAGGAAATTAAGATTTCCTTTGATTAAATGCGTAATCTGCCTTGATTGCTCTGTATGATATTTCGCTATAAATTGACCTCTTCCGTTGCATTATTTTCACCACTCCTACATCTTCTTCCTCATTTCATACTTCCAAAAGATTGTGAAATGCTTCATCCAGTTCTGATTCTTGATATACTCCTAACTTTCATATCTGTCATTCTTCTTTTTCATCTACCACCAGAGGAAGTTATTTTCTTCTACCACTACCTTGGGGTTATAGTGTTTTTCATTCTCCCGTATCTTTATATTGCTATACGCATTGATATACACGGTTTGTAATTTCGGGGTTGTTATCGGGCTTTATATTTTCCATTATATTTCGGAGCTTCATGCTTTCATTTTCTCTTCCCGACTTTAAGTCAAGCGGATAAGGGTCTAGAATTCGTAGGTATGAAATTTCGGATGAACATAATTAATGTTCTAAGAAAGAAATTGTAATGGCACGATCTTGATTTGTCAAATTACCAGAATATCTGGAAAAGACCGAATCATCAAGAAAATATTTTCTTGATATGTTTAGAGATTAAATAGAATGAAAGAGTTATGCAACATGGTTCATGATGAGGGTGTGATCTGTGAACCTTTATCACGTTCCATTAGAAACTTAGCATGACTTACTGTAATATAATCACGTTGATCAAGTGTTATTATATTATAGTAACTCATGCTTCAGTTCCCAACACTACTTCAAAAACATCAATTTTTCGAAATTTTCAGAATTTAGAAACTAAAATAGTTTCTTTTATGATGTAACACAGATAGCGCGAAGAGATTAACAATTTCGGATAATAATAGTTATGAAGATATCTTCAAAATATCGAAGATATTTATAATGAAAGATATGATAATATCTTAGAATTTCTAATATCAACGGATGGTGAAGAAGATTTGTCTGTGAAGGCTTAGAGTCAGGAGCAAGGTATTCGTTAATGACTTCAGCAGACACTGAATCATTTGGATTCTTTGAATGCACGTTTAGTATTTGTGATTTGTCCACAGCCTTCTTCATAGTTTGCTCAATCCGTTTTTCAGTTCCAAACCTTCTCTTTTTCTGTGCTTTTCCAACACACTACTCTTTATCATCAAATTTTTGACTGTTAAGGTCGTTTACAGTTTTTGCTGCTTCATCAGCATTTTACCAAAATTCGGAGGACTATTTCACAGTTTGGGTGTTTTTCAGAAACTTCACATTCGAAGTAATTAAGTCTAGGAGATAGACGTTATATGCATATATATAACTGTTGGCGTAGAATTGCTGTAAAATTCGAAATACTGATTGCTAATTCCTGATAGTTGGTATGGCAATTATTGTTACAAGATGTGGATGACTACATGATAGGGTTTCAATGAGTATAAGGATTTTTCGGAAGGTCAAGGATCAATGAAGTTGTTGGTAAATTTACTGCTAATTTGGTGGAACATAAAAGGTTCCCCGGTAATAAAAACGTATATGTCAAGATTATAATAAGGCTAATCTGAAAAGTCAAAGTTGACTGTTTGGAAGTGTGGTAAACCTGGATACTTTGAAAATGGATTGCAAGATTATTTTCGGTAATCACAATGCTAAAGGATCTTGCACAGTTTTGAAGTCAAAGTATAGCTTTGAGAGATGTAGAGTTCTAACAATGATGTCACCGGTTCAGAGTTATGACTTGAATTCTGATCCGTCAATATCAGAAGATGTAATTGAATTTGTATGAAAACGATTGTATATCGTTGTGAGCCTTGTTAATAATTTTTGAATCAAAGCTGAAGAATGTACAGTGTAACATATTAATTTCGAAATTATATATTTCCCGGGTATTACCTACCCGTTAAAGATTTCACAATTAATACTTTGTACAAAAGAATTTTTATTACCGTCTTTATGAAAATATATGTATGTATATTTTCTTCAGATGTAACACGGATTTAATGAGTTAATATCATATTAAGCTCATTTGATATTCGGCTTGACTTAGAAATGATTAATCTCTAAAACATTAAAGATTACATAATCTTTGCGGAGTATTTCGCTAATGTAATCGATACTTCAATATTTATTCTTGTTCCTCGGTGAAGGATGTTGATGCTCGTGGAATTTTTGTGAACCTTACAAGGCACAGATGATGTTTTCTCGAAAGTTTCGAGTACATCGAAAATGAAAATGTAAAATCAATTATGTAATTGACTAATACACTTGGTTTATTATAAAATGGAATTCATTAAGTTGAAACAGAGATTGTAGTTAACAATGGTTAAGTTGTTAAGGAAGGATGTACATCATTTCATATTAGTAATATGAACTATCCGAGTAGTACCTACCAGTTAAGATTCACACGTAATAGCTTAGTACGAAAAGATTTATTTTGATTTCAAAATTCATATATATTAAATATACATAAAATTTCTTCAGGGGAAATAAGTTAATACTTCATCGGTTATTATTGCTGGTATTTCTTGGTAACTACGGTGCGTATGACGTTGATGCTCGTGGAACAGATTGTGAAGTTGAGGTTTGCGATGCGGTTGTTGTTGGTGGTGGTAATGGTACTGTTGGTGTTGTTGTTGGTGGTACTGTTGATGCCGGTGATGCTGCTGGTGCTTGTAACCTTTGCACCATATTCTCCAAAGCCACTACCCGAGCGCGAAGCTCGTTGACTTCTTCTATTACACCGAGATGATTGTTGGTTCGGACGAGCGGATGAATAAGATTCAGAATTTGAGATAGTATATTATCGTGACGAGATACTCTGGAAATGAGAGAGAAAATGGTGTCTCAAACAGGTTCGCCGGTAAGTGCTTCAGGTTCTTCGCCAAGAGGGAAATGCAGTGGATGGAAGGGATCACCTTCTTCTTGTCTTCAATGACTAAGCAGGCTACGAACCCATCCCCAATTCATCCAGAATAGGTGATGGCTGATTGGTTGATCCATTCCGGTTACACTGTCTTCGGAGTTCAGGTGAATATCCATATCAGAATAGCTGTCGGAGTTTAAGGAATTTGAACTAGATACGGGATCCATCTTGTATAATTAGAGAGATGATTTTTTATATGAAATAGATTATAGAATTTAGATTGGTACTCTTCAATACATAATTTACATATGTATATATAATACCAAAATTCCATAAATCACGGAGGAATTTTCGGAAGATGTCAGGAAAAGTTTAAAGTAACAGATACGCTAAGATATGAATTTTATCTATGTACTATTCATGCAATAACTGCAGGCAAACGTGTCTAGACTTAAGAATGATAAGCATGTAATTTCTAACAAGAAATGATAAGCAAAACTCGGTAAAAACAGATACGGTCATAGTCCAGACTCACTAATGCATCCTAACAATTACCAGTTAAACACACTAATGCAAATTCTGGTTCCCTATGACCTCAAGCTCTGATACCAACTGTGACGATCGCTCCAAATCTACTTGGACGAACACGTCATTCATCGAATTCATTGCGAGGTATTTGACCTCTATATGATACGTTTTGTAAACATTGTATTCTTTTGAAAAGGCACACCATAAATGAATATTTAAATCAAAGGTTTTCAACATCTGATGATTTTTACATATAGACAATCACCGTAATATAATAGTTTACAATAATACTTCTATTGACAATGCAGTCAAAATAAGATAGATGGTGATGAATTTGTGAATGCAACGTTTTCTTGAATAAAGCATGTATGACTCCATGCACATAGCTTGTCTAACATATAAGCAAACAGCGGAAGACTTCTAGGAAACCTGAGAATAAACATGCTAACAAGTGTCAACACAAAGGTTGGTGAGTTCATAGTTTTATTTTTTCGTATAATCTGTATGTAAAGGTGGATCACAAGATTTCAGTTGTTTCATCCAGAAACGTTTGTCAAATTATTCTACAAGATTGAGCACCCTGGTAACTAAACTTTAAAATCTATATAATAAGTACCCCTGTTTTAACATACATGCAACCAACATGTACAATACACGCAAACCAACATATACTAACCTCAAATAGTATACGTCTGTTTTGTAGTTCAGGCTAGGGTTTCTATACCTGGAACAGACGGGGATGTCAAGCCCTATGAATCCATATATAACTACTCGCGCCCACCAGTTCTTATAACCGGCAGTTACTAGTTACCAAAGCTAAGGGATTTTCGGTTCAAACTCGGTGTAGAATTTAGTATGTACTTGTATCCATTGCGTTTAAAATAAAGTGCATGTATTCTCAGCCCAAAAATATAGATTTCAAAAGCAATTAAAAAGGGAGCAAATGAAACTCACCTTAGCAGCACATAAAGTTGTTCACCGAAATGTGACCGAAACTCGGAAAACCAAATAATCGTAGATCTCAACCTAGAGAACATATGTTGGTCAATAAATGTCTATCAATCTAGGTCAGGTCATAGTGTATCATAATCCTAATGCTCGAGATCGACATACAAAAGTTATCAAAAGTCATTTCAAAAAGTCAATCTGATTCAATACTATAGTTAAATGATTATGTGAAAGGACCCGTTCATATACATTATAAACGATTCACAATAGTTGATTACATCGCGAGGTATTTGACCTCTATATGATACATTTTACAAACATTACATTCGTTTTTAAAAGATAAACTTTCTTTACAACGAAAGTTGACGGCATGCACACCATTTCATAATACATCCAACTATAATTGGCTTAATAATAATCTTGATGAACTCAATGACTCGAATGCAACGTCTTTCAAAATATGCCATGAATGACTCCAAGTAATATCCTTAAAATGAGCTAATGCACAGCGGAAGATTTCTTTAATACCTGAGAATAAACATGCTTTAAAGTGTCAACCAAAAGGTTGGTGAGTTCATAGGTTTATCATAACAATCATTTCAATATATCAATAGACCACAAGATTTCCGTTTATAAATATATGTACACTCGCAAGTGTATAAAAGTATTCTATAAGTTGTAGGCACCACGTAACAAGCCTTAACGTTCATGTTTTACGCTATGAAGTACACCAGATCAGGTGTGTTTAAAATAACCTCGAAGTACTAAAGCATCCCATAGTCAGGATGGGGTTTGTCAGGCCCAATAGATCTATCTTTAGGATTCGCGCCTACCGTATATAGACAAGTAGTTTAATGTTACCAAGCTAAGGGTATATTTCTGGTTTAAACCCACGTAGAATTAGTTTTAGTACTTGTGCCTATTTCGTAAAACATTTATAAAAAACAGCGCATGTATTCTCAGTCCCAAAAATATATATAAAAGGGAGCAAATGAAACTCACAATATTGTATTTCGTAGTAAAAATACATATAACGTCATTTAACAAGTGCAAGGTTGGCCTCGGAATCACGAACGTATCAATATTTAGATTCAATATTGCAGGAAAGTATGTAGATGCAACGGAGATGATAAACACTAGATTGACCTCACGAGCATACCCATGAACCATACTCATCACCTCCATAGCTATAACCCATAATTTCCTTAGCTTCGACTCATTCAAAAAAAACTATTTTGAAATCACTCGGACACCACTCCTTCGTAATATTTTATGTATACTAATAATATCTTGAAATAATATAGAGCAAATATATATATATATATATATATATATATATATATATATATATATATATATATATATATATATATATATATATATATATATATATATATATATATCGGTTGAGAGTGTTTAGAGAAATATATTTTCAAGTTTCTATGAAATAATGAAACCTATTGAATTCTATTTATAATAGATTTTTGAATTATTAAAGTGAATTATTAAAGTATGAATTATTAAAATGAATTATTAAAATATGAATTATTAAAGTGAATTATCAAAGTATGAATTATTAAAGTGAATTATTAAAGTATGAATTATTAGAGTGAATTATTAAAGTATGAATTATTAAAGTGAATTATTAAAGTGAATTATTAAAGTATGAATTATTAAAGTGAATTATTAAAGTATGAATTATTAAACTGAATTATTAAAGTATGAATTATTAAAGTGAATTATTAAAGTTAAAGTAAAGTAAAAGTAAAGTAAAGGTAAAGTTAAAGTATAGTAAAAGTATAAAAACTATGTATGTATAATACGCGTATAAATATATATAATATTAATTTAAATCGTTATATATATTTAATAAAATAAAATATAAATATCGTTATATTTATTATACTGGTTAAGTAATGAGTTGTCAAAAGTGATTTTAGATATTTATAAAAGTTATATACGTTTTAATAATAAAGTTCTTTTTAAACTGAAAACGTCTTTGTACGTTTGAAAATAGATTAATAGAATATTATGGAAACCAATTCTCCACTAACTTTTGTCTAACTTTCGTAAATGACACTTTTTGTTTTTATTTATAAATAGCTTTACAAATTATTCTGAATATCGTTAAGAGGAATAGATTTTCTCAAATCATAGTGGACCTCTCAACAGAGACTTGTAATCATAATTTAATGTTTCCGATAATTCAATCATTTAATATATATTTTTTTTAATTTCGCCGAAAATCATATTGAAACAAATACGTTCGTATAAAGTATTATACGTTTAATACTTTATTAATATTCTCAAGTTATAATATATATATACATATACATATCTATTTATATATAACGGTTCGTGAATCGTTGGAATTTGGTCGAGGTTATAATGAATGTATGAACACAGTTTAAAATTCTTGAGATTTAACTTAACAAACTTTGCTTATCGTGTCGGAATAATATAAGGATTAAAGTTTAAATTTGGTCGGAAATTTCCGGGTCGTCACAGTACCTACCCGTTAAAGAAATTTCGTCCCCGAAATTTGATAGAGGTCGTCATGACTAACAATGAGAATGTTATTATAACGATTATAGAGTTTTATCATGTTCAAGAAGAATGGATAAAATAATTCGATTACTCGAAGCATGTGAGTGAAGTTATCGTAAATGAATGAAATAAGATAATAGTGATTCGTCGTATCTTTTGACGTCATCACGATTGATCTCCGAAAAGAAAATCTTTGTAATCTATATTGGATTTGATTATTCGGCGATTAAGGAAATTATGATCCTCTTCGAATTAATGCGATAATCCATTATGATTTCTATGTCGGATATTTCACTATAAATCCACCTCATTTGTTTTCTTACAACTCACACCTTCTCAACTCATATTTTAAAGTATTTGTCAATATGCTTCATCCAGTGCTGATTCTTGATATACTCCTCACTTTCATATCTATCGCTCTTCTTTTTCATCTGCCTCCGGAAGAATCTATTTACTTCTACTACATTCTTGGTTTTATAGTATTTTTAGTTCTCCCGTGTCTTTATATTGCTATATGCATTGATATATACGGTTTGTGATTTATGGGTTGTTGTTGGGTTTTATATCTTCCCTTATATTTCAAAGTCCTTGCTTCTTCTATAATCATTGTCATCCACAGTTAATGCTCTCTTCTATTTGCTATGATTTATACTCCCATTTCTAGTTCGGAGCTTTGTCCTTTCGTTTCTTCTTCTTGCGATTAAGCACCGCTTGTAATGGTCCAGAATTCGCAGATATAAATTTCGGAATGAACATTGTTAATGTTCTAGGAAGGAAATTGTAATGACACGATCTTGACTTGTCAAATTACCAGAATACCTCGAAAAAGGCCGAATCATCAAGAAATATTTTCTTGATATTTAGAGATCAAAGAGAATACAAGAGTCGTGTAACATAGCACATGATGACGTTATGATCTGTGAATCATCATGTTCCATTTAGAAACTCAGCATGAATTACTGTAATATAATCACGTTGATCAAGTGTCATTATATTATACTAACTCATGCTTCAGCTCCCAACACTTCTTCAAGAATATTCCTATTTTAAACTCGAATGTTTCAGAATTTAGAAACTAGAATAGTTTCTTTTATGATATAATACAGATAGCGCGAAGAGGTAAATGATTTCAGATAAGAATAATTATAAAAATATCTTCAGAAGTATGGATGATATTTATAATGAAAGATACGATGATATCTTAGAATGTCTAATATCAGAGGATGATGAAGGATATTGTCCGCAGGGGTTTAGAGTCAGGAGCAAGGTATTCGTTAATGACTTCAGCAAGTACTGAATTATTTGGATTCTTTGAAGGCAGGTTCAGCCTTTGTGATTTGTCCACAGCCTCCTTCATACTTTGCTCAATCCGTTTTCCAGTTCCAAATCTTCTCTTTTTCTGAGCTTTGCCAATATACTATCCTTTATCATCCAACTTTTTACTGTTAAGGTCGTTTACAGTTTTTGCTGCTTCATCAGCATTTTTCAAAATTTCGAAAACTGGTTCGCAGTTTAGGGTGTTTTTCAGAAATTTCTCATTCAAAGAATGTAAGTCTTGGAGGTAGACGTTGTGTGTATATGTAATTGTTGATGTAGACATGCTGCGAGGTTTCAAAATACTGATTGCTGATTCTCAATAATTGGTATGGCAATTCTTGTTATAAGGTACGAATGAGTATATGATAGGGTTTCGATAATTATAATGATTTTTTTTTTTTGGAAAGTCAAAGATCAGTGAAGTTGTTGGTAAGTTTATTGCTAATGTGGTGAATGTAAACGATTCCCCGGTAACGTTGGCGAAAGGGCAACGTATCTATCGAGGTTATAATAAGACTTTTTTGATTGAGAAGTCGAAGTTGACTTGCTGGAGCTGTGACAAAACTGTCTATTTTTAAACGGAATTGAAAAGTTATGTTAGCTAGTAAATGCCAAACGGTCTAACACGGATACGTGTTGAACTATGACTTGGGTTTTGAGAGTTTTTCAGGTGTATAACTGTGGGTAACATGTGGTTGGATCATCATCTCGATTGTTCCTTAGTTGAAGTGTCTTCAGGAATTTCGAAGGGTTTGAGCACATATTGTAATCGTTAATACATATGATGTTCTAACACAGTTTTGAAGTCAAAGTATAGCTTTAAAAGATATAGGAATCTAAGAGTGATAATACTGGTTATATTTCGAATTGAATTATGCGATTTCAAAATCAGAATATGTAATTGAATTTGAATGAGTATGATTGTTTTGATTTATATGAAAGAATGGATATTGTTGTGAAAGTAGGGAGTATAGTTGATGATTGCTGAATCAGTTTCGAAAAATGTAATATATTAATTGTGAATTTATATATCTCTCGGGTATTACCTACTCGTTAAAAAAATTTCACAATTAATATTTTGTACAACAGAATTTTATTACAGTCTTTATGAAAATATATATGTGCATATTTTCTTCAGATGTAACATAGATTTAATGAGTTAATATTAAATTAAACTCATTTGATTTACGGTTGAAACTAGGACTGAATAATCCCTAAAGACTTTAGAAATTACATAACTTTTACGGAGTATTTATTCAATAAAATTGAAATTATGAATTAATACTTCGTTATTTGTTGGTGTTTGTAACCCTTGCACCATATTCTCTAAAGCCACTACTCGAGCGCGAAGCGCGTTGACTTCTTCTATTACACCGGGGTGATTGTAAATCTAGAATTTGATGTAGTATATAATCATGACGAGAAACTCTGGAAATGAGAGAGAAAATGGTGTTTCGGACCGGTTCGCCGATAAGTGCTTCAGGTTCATCGCCAAGAGGGCAATGTGGTGGATGGAAGGGATCATCTTCTTCTTGTCTCCAATTATTGAGGAGGCTACGAACCTATCCCTAATTCATCCAGAATAGATGATGGCTAATTGGTTGATCCATTCCGGTCACACTGCTTTCGGAGCTTGAGTGGGATTCCATATTGGAATTCGAGGGACTTAAACTAATGACGAATTCCATTTCGTTCTATTGAATAAAGGATTTTTCGATATGAAATGATTTTTCAGCTATCGGGTGGTATTCTAATTACATAGAATATCTATATATATAGCGCAAAAGATTTCGTAGATTACAGAGGAATTTACAGGATATGTCAGGCAAAGTTTACAGTAACAGATACGCTAAGATATGGATTAGCAGATACGCTAAGATATGAATTTTGTCTATACACTATTCATGCAATCAATGCAGTAAGACGTGTCTAGACTAAGAATGATAAGCAGGCAATTTCTGACAAAAATGATAAGCAAAACTTTTAACATGCAGACACGGTCGAAGTCCAGGCTCACTAATACATCCTAACGACTATCAGTTAGACACACTAATGCAGACCTGGTTCGCTAAGACCACCGCTCTGATACCAACTGAAAGGACCCGTTCATATAAATTATAAACGATTCACAATAGTTGATTACATCGCGAGGTATTTGACCTCTATATGATACATTTTACAAACATTGCATTCGTTTTTAAAAGATAAACTTTCTTTACAACGAAAGTTGACGGCATGCACACCATTTCATAATACATCCAACTATAATTGGCTTAATAATAATCTTGATGAACTCAATGACTCGAATGCAACGTCTTTCAAAATATGCCATGAATGACTCCAAGTAATATCCTTAAAATGAGCTAATGCACAGCGGAAGATTTCTTTAATACCTGAGAATAAACATGCTTTAAAGTGTCAACCAAAAGGTTGGTGAGTTCATAGGTTTATCATAACAATCATTTCAATATATTAATAGACCACAAGATTTCCGTTTATAAATATATGTACACTCGCAAGTGTATAAAAGTATTCTATAAGTTGTAGGCACCCGGTAACAAGCCTTAACGTTCATGTTTTACCCTCTGAAGTACACCAGATCAGGTGTGTTTAAAATAACCTCGAAGTACTAAAGCATCCCATAGTCAGGATGGGGTTTGTCAGGCCCAATAGATCTATCTTTAGGATTCGCGCCTACCGTATATAGACAAGTAGTTTAATGTTACCAAGCTAAGAGTATATTTCTGGTTTAAACCCACGTTGAATTAGTTTTAGTACTTGTACCTATTTCGTAAAACATTTATAAAAAACAGCGCATGTATTCTCAGTCCCAAAAATATATATAAAAGGGAGCAAATGAAACTCACAATACTGTATTTCGTAGTAAAAATACATATAACGTCATTTAACAAGTGCAAGGTTGGCCTCGGATTCACGAACGTATCAATATTTAGATTCAATATTGCAGGAAAGTACGTCGATGCAACGGAGATGATAAACACTAGATTGACCTCACGAGCATACCCATGAACCATACTCATCACCTCCATAGCTATAACCCATAATTTCCTTAGCTTCGACTCATTCAAAAAAAACTATTTTGAAATCACTCGGACACCACTCCGTCGTAATATTTTATGTATACTAATAATATCTTGAAATAATACAGAGCAAATATATATATATATATATATATATATATATATATATATATATATATATATATATATATATATATATATATATATATATATATATAAATCGGTTGAGAGAGTTTAGAGAAATATATTTTCAAGTTTCTATGAAATAATGAAACCTATTGAATTCTATTTATAATAGATTTTTGAATTATTAAAGTGAATTATTAAAGTATGAATTATTAAAGTGAATTATTAAAGTATGAATTATTAAAGTGAATTATTAAAGTATGAATTATTAAAGTATGAATTATTAAAGTGAATTATTAAAGTATGAATTATTAAAGTGAATTATTAAAGTGAATTATTAAAGTATGAATTATTAAAGTGAATTATTAAAGTATGAATTATTAAACTGAATTATTAAAGTATGAATTATTAAAGTGAATTATTAAAGTTAAAGTAAAGTAAAAGTAAAGGTAAAGGTAAAGTTAAAGTATAGTAAAAGTATAAAAACTATGTATGTATAATACGCGTATAAATATATATAATATTAATTTAAATCGTTATATATATTTAATGAAATAAAATATAAATATCTTTATATTTATTATACTGGTTAAGTAATGAGTTGTCAAAAGTGATTCTAGATATTTATAAAAGTTATATACGTTTTAATAATAAAGTTCTTTTTAAACTGAAAACGTCTTTGTACGTTTGAAAATAGATTAATAGAATATTATGGAAATCAATTCTCCACTAACTTTTGTCTAACTTTCGTAAATGACACTTTTTGTTTTTATTTATAAATAGTTTTACAAATTATTCTGAATATCGTTAAGAGGAATAGATTTTCTCAAATCATAGTGGACCTCTCAACAGAGACTTGTAATCATAATTCAATATTTCTGATAATTCAATCATTTAATATCTTTTTTTTTTAATTTCGCCGAAAATCATATTGAAACAAATACGTTCGTATAAAGTATTATACGTTTAATACTTTATTAATATTCTCAAGTTATAATATATATATACATATACATATCTATTTATATATAACGGTTCGTGAATCATTGGAATTTGGTCGAGGTTATAATGAATGTATGAACACAGTTTAAAATTCTTGAGATTTAACTTAACAAACTTTGCTTATCGTGTCGGAATAATATAAAGATTAAAGTTTAAATTTGGTCGGAAATTTCTGGGTCGTCACATTATGATAATCGAAACATTTTAACATTTCACATAGTTTTCCAATTCTTGTAAAATTAGACTATAGTTTTTATAAGGCTTTAAAATATGATAAAACAATCAATTTTGACCATTGTTCAACAAAACAAGACATGCCTTATTTAAGTATTCATTTACTCAGCTAGTAGTATTCAAAAACCCAATTTATCAATCTCATAAACAGGTTGTTTAAATATTAATTGCAGATTCGAAAGCAATTCCAATTAACGTCAATCATAATTCAGTTGACCATATCTTTTAATTCGTTCATCGAAATTACGCGATTTCTAAATGAAAAGTTATTGATTTTTCGCCAACTTTCCAAAAACATGCATATCATATACCTTTTATCAGTAATATATGTATTTAATTCGTGATTTATCATAAACTGTTTAGCGAAGAAATTTAGCATACAAGCATGCATAAATATATATACTCGAGCACTAGACATGGATACACAATTAATATATAAAAGATAAGATATGAATGCTCACGTATCAATATTGTGATTCAATATTGCAGAAAAGTAGGTAGAGCAACGGAGATGATAAACACTAGGTTTGACTTTATGAGCATACCCTCGAACCATACCCATAACTTCCATAGCTATAACCCATAATTTCCTTAGCTCTGCCCCGCTCGTAAAACCCGTTTTCAAATTACTCAAACAGCACTCCGTCGTAGCATTTTATGTATAATACTAATAATAATAATACTCCTAACCCTCAGATTAATAATAATATTAATCTTAATAATAATAATAATAATAATAATAATAATAATAATATAAATATATATAGAGAACAGAGAGATAGATTGATGAAATGAGAAATGAATTCGGCAGCAAACCTCGAGTTTTATACATCATAACCTGTCCCCACCCACCATGCGATCGCATGGTTTATGTGAGGGGATGTCATACGATCGCATGGCTCCCATTTCCAGCTCACAATCCTTTGTCTCGTTGTTTGTCGACATGTTTTTATATTATAAATATAATATATTTAATTTATATAATTAATTATATATTATATTAAATTCACGTGCATAGTTGATTTGTAATTTTTATTCTGATAAGTCGTACGTCGTCACTCGACTTATGTCCCGGTTTCGGTTTTTTGAATGTCCTTTCGTACACTTAGAAAACTTGCATTTTACGTTTCGTGACACGTACCTTTGTCAAAATATAGTCTTAAATTATCCATAAACTATACCACTCAAAGTATATCTTAAACTTTCGAGTATTTTGGTCATTTACTTCTATAAATCAATGTCTTGTTATTTACTAATGTATATATAATATCAAATAGTTTTATAACCAAGTTAATATATATTTTCAATATTAATAAACACGTTTTAAAATACACATCGCACGTTATTCATATAACTAATTCTAATAGTCAATGTTCTTTATTATTGTATGTGTCCAAATTACGTTATTTAAACAAACACTTTACCATTTATTCCGAATACAGTTAAGAATGAATGATTTCCCAAATCAATGTGGACCTCACAACAGAGACCCGTAATAATATCATAATCCTTAAGGGACTCAATAAATATCTTTTAATTCAATCGTTTGGCATAATCTTTTAACTCCGTAGTTAAATATATCAATCATATAATCAAACCAATAAGTTTAATGCACAGTATCATTTTCATAACACTTTGTTATGTTTTCAAGTTATAGTATATGTATCTATTTACATATAATTGTTCGCGATTCGTTGAGAACAATCGAAGGGTATTTGAATAGTTCAAGAATTTTAGGATTCAACTTCATAGACTTTGCTTATCGTGTCGAAAACGTTAATGATTTAGTTTAAATTTGGTCAGAAATTTCCGAGTCATCACATGCATTAGGTGGCAATTCAATTTTTTAAGAACTTTCCTTAACAATACTCTTCGATTTATTGGTTTTTGTGGAGCAAGTGGTAGTTTTAATCTGGTTCTAAAACAATCAAGGGGCATATACATAGGTATGTTGTTAACAAATTCAAAATTCCCCCACAACATACATGAACAACAAATGCTTCATCATTACTACAACTCATTAATACACAAATTAGTGAAAAAATAGATAAAAGTGTAGCTTAACGATGCTCTAATGACATGATATATTTTGAAATGAAGTGAAATAAAATTGGTTATCTGGAGTTCTAGCCTCAGTAAATATATAGGAACAAAATCTTATCCGTAAAAGTACAAAAAATCTAACAAAATCTTATCCAGAAATCACAAAAAATCTATCCTGATAAGGCGCAAGGCGCAAGGACACAAGACATGAACCTTGCGCCTTGTGTCCGTACGCAAGGGTGCATAGACGCAAGGGCGCAAGGACTAATGTTCTTTGCGCCTTGCGAGGGCAATTTGTCAACTTTTTTTTTTTAGTTCCAGCTCAAAAGCTAGTAAAAAAATGGCCAAATAGGTGATAACCCCTATATTCTATTCTATACACAACGTACAAGACAATTGATAAAGAACATCTTATCTCTTCATCTCAAACCTAAGAGAGAGGTCGACTATACACCTCACATATTCTGTGAATCGTCTCTTTACAATTCTTGATGAGTTAGTTTAGTCACGTTCTTTGGAGTGTAAAGAGACGGAGTGTAACCTTCTCAAATTCTATTGTTCGAAAAGGTAGGTTCAGGCACCTTAGTTTACTTTTGTAATGAAAGATGGATAACACTAATCTTCGATAGTCCATATTGTTAGGCATGGAAGGTGGTCGTTTCGTGTTCAACTTATAAATAATAAAAACTATGATCAAATAACTTAACTAATTAACACAAACGCTTGGGCAACAATAACCCGATCATTATAGCAACTAGCAAGTATTCAAGCAAGGTTCGTTCCATAGGGAGTAATTTACATGTATCTCAAAACACTAGTAATTATCCTAAGTTGATTGGGGGGTTTTGATAAAGTGTTGATTAAGCTAATATTAACCTAAGAGAGATTAACAAATAAAAGGAAAACGTGTCCACTTGATTATTCCACCTTTTGTCATGGTTTACCCAATTCATTCATTACACAACAATGTTTAAACATATAGTTTCATTTCCATTCGCCAACTTCCATAAAACCTGAATCAAATGAAATTCGCTAACTCACGTAGACTCATTTCAAAGATCAAACTATGTTTTGAGTGAAACCATTGAGACTCATTCTTGGATTAAAATCACTTAAAATCCTTTAATTATCAAAATCACTTAAGATAATCAAACACCACTATGTTGACTAAAGACCAATTGAAAACTAACCAAAACCCAGAACAAAATCACTTGAAATCCCCAATTTGATTGTCTAGATCACACAAGGTGTTGAAGCACACATTGTTTCACTAATCAAATCACTTAGAAAAGCTATACAATCTATGTAATCAAAGTAAAGTCTAAAACAAATGCATAACAATGGATAATCAATCAAGCACACTAATCATCAACTCATTCAAACACCCAATTCATAGATTAGGGCAAAATTCAAGCATCAAGTTTATAAATCAAGTGAACACAAGTAATATAAGATATAATCATTGCATAAACAAGAAATAAATCAAAGAAATAACAATCATAATAGAAACACTGTAACGATAAACTGCAACGATAAACTGAGGTCTAAACTTGTATATTGACTTGGGTTTAACTCCATGACTTTCACAGCACAACCTACTAATGTGTTTGACTTAGTTTGACCATCATTTACCAAGTTTGACTTTTGTTGACTTGCATGAACTTTGTTGACTATGTGTTGACTTTTACTACATAATCGAGTCGGACTAAGCAATAGGACAACTAATACTATGAATCAACTACTATTTGGAATAAACTTATGTTACAACCTATATAGATGTATCTAGGTTGATTTACACGGTTGTAACCGTCCTCTTAGTTGTGATTACTGCACTACTTATTGAGCACTCAAGGTGAGTCTACAGTCCCATTTTCAATTTTATTTTTGGGATGAGATAATAAGCTGATTTCTAAACTATTTTACGCTTTAAATGCGAGTACTTAAAAACTTTATACCTATGAGTTCTGTTCAGAAATCCCCTAGCTTAAATACGATAGTTACTTTTGTAAGCGTAGATCATAGGGACAGATCTGTTAGGTTGACAGCCTCACCGCTACATACTATGGTGCTTATTACTTCGTAAACTGTACACTTGAACATGTGTATATTGAGATAGGGTAAAGGAAATCGCGTAGTGTAATACTACTCGTGGTGATAGGTCAGATCATGTTGAGATTGAGAGAAATGATAAGATAAAGAGAGATTCGGTAGATAGGAATGAGACTCGGTATTAGAGAGAATCGGTACAATTACATTTCACAGCTTCTAGAACTCAGTTACAATGCAATGACTATCTAATTAGGACTACATAGGTTCCTTATATAGCCGTTTTCTAAGGAACCTTCATTTAAGCTTATTTTCACATTAACACTATACAACTTCGGGGTCCTAACAATCTCCCCCTTAGTGTTAAATGTGAACTTTACAACATAATCCTATTTTGTAATCTTGAGAGGTCCAAACGTTAGTTTCCATCGTGTGCCATTTGGTTTCGAAACTTCTACTTGATTTTCTGAAACTTGCTTAGAAGGTTTCCAGACACCCCACGCTTTTCTTGGATCTCCCTCATATAATGGATATTCATCCATTTCTTTGAAATATCTTCTCTTTCTCTGTCCACGAAGTATCTCAAACTGTCTTGTACGAATTCGGAGTTTCAGACGATCTCTTATATGCTTTATAAATTCTCCAAGACCCATTACCATGTCAATGTCATGGAACTTGCTTTGATGAATCTTAAAATACTTCAGTGAAGCCTTAAGTGTTCCATCTGAATATTTGTTCAGCTCTTCAGTACGAATGAATACCTTTTCTTTTTTTGAGAATTTACAAAAACAAACCCTTCGGGTTCGAATTGCATTTGAAACATCCTCATATCCTTCAGTGCCTCTGTAAATTGATTCAGACACGTAATTCGAATCTTTTTTCTTTTTGCTTCGAGACCTATTTGAAAATCTTCACGTCTCATTAGTTCAATTGTCTCCATCATGTATCTTTTTACAGCTTCCAAAGCTTGAGCCTTAGCAAAAGGTCGAATGGTGATGATACTGAGGTAGTTGTAGATGTGAATGATGTCAAGAATGTCAAGATTATGAAAGTCTGCTTCTATGAACTTGTACTCTTTCTCATCTTTTCTAATAACGTGGAACTGACTGATGACGTCTTTCTTTTCACTTATCTCTACTCCAACTCGAGTAATATTCAACACTTCTGAAATACGATATTTTCTTTGAAGCCACAAATCATCTTCATCTTTGTTGATATATTTCCTCCACATAAATTCATACCAATTCCTTTCACTTGCTGGAAGTAATCGTGAACCTATATAAGTAAACCTTTTACTCCTTGGTAATTCATTAATGCGGAAGATCTTGTAAGCATTTTCCTCGATGAATGTGTTTCGTAACGTTATAAAATCATGTTCTACTCCCAACAATAATCTTTGCTCCCGATTCTTAAAGAATATTCCATGATTGTATTTGAATATGGAATTCACTGTTTCTCTTGATGTAGGTGTACCAGAAGTTGAACTTTCATTAGCATTTGTTGGATTTGAACTCAATGAGGGTGTAGAATTTGATGAATGACCAGTAGGATTTGTTGCATCATTATTTGGATCATCATCATCTTCAATATGATCAAATATCTCATCTTCATTTGGATTAACATAAAGATTGTCTTCATCGTCATCAGAAGAATCCATTTCATCATCACTTTCTATTACAGGTTCAGGATTCTCTTCATCTACAATCTCTACATCTTACAGAATTGAAGATACTGATGATAACTTGCTTAGAATGACAAATCCATCGTCATCCGTTTCTTCAAGATAGAAATCACTCAAGTTCAAATCCTCATCTATCAGTCCACTATCAGCCTCATTATGAACAACTGGAATTATAACTTGTTCAGGCTCCTTATGATATTCTCCATCTACTCCTATCTCCCCCTCATGACTATTCTGAGGATCAGAATCGTCATGTTCATCATCACGGTGAGGACTTAACGGAGAAGAGCACGAATTAAGTGGATATCGAACACGAGCACGAAACAATGCTTGAAGCGAAGTGCGTCGAAGAAAATCTAGATTGACTCTAGAAAACATACGGCTGAAATATTCTTGCTCCAAAGCATCATAGAAATGTGGTAAACGAGAAGGTGATGGTGGAAAAGTAACAATAGGAACACCAGAAGCAGCAACTGTTGAAGGTGATGTCGGTGGAAGTGTTTTAGTTTCCGTGAGGGCAGGTAAGGATGATTGTGTGGTGTTATTCTTATATGTAGGGCTGTACGTACTACTAGTCAGATTCGTGTTATCCCCTTCTGATGGAGGTTGGGTAACAACCGGAGTTGTCACCGGCGAAGTTTCTTTCGAAGCATCCGCCTCCATGACTTTGGTCTCATGGGACTCTGACAAAGTAGTAGAACTACCCGTCTGTTTAGTTCTCACAGAGATATTGCTATCCCCGACTCCTGAAATCATTGATATACCATGAGGTGGCACATCTCTTTCAGTTAAAGACTCTTCCTCCAGACCCTGAGATTCAGAATCCGGAAGAGAAGTGGTTTGAACCAATGGATCACTTTCATGAACCAAGGGAACAGTCTGCTGGAAGTCTGATAAATATCCCGAAGGATTGTCATGTTGACTCATTTCCATGGGACGCGGCAGATCTTCCTTATCAAGATAAGCTGGACCTCGAGACCCGGTTGTACGTTGAGGTACAGGAGGATTTCCAGCTGATACGCAGGGTGCCTTTTCAAGATTTTTCGGCTCCCCTTCGGCCGTTCTGGACTTTAATGATTGAGTTTCCTCAATCGATTGAGTCAACGCAGACTTTACTGCAGAGGAAGACTTTACTTCCTTAGATGCCGAAGCACCTTGCTTTGTAGGATTTATTATTAAGTCATGTTTAGATTGGATGGGCTTAGTGGTCGTTTTACCATCCGTGCGTTTAGATCTCTTGCCTACCGAAGCTTGCGCTTCATTTAGCGTAGGGCTTACTGTTATTCTTGAATGTGATACGGAGATGGGTGAGGGTGACCTAATTGGCTCTAGGTCTTGGTCCGTATCACCACTGGCTGGAGTAACTGTTTGGCGGACGATGGGTGTCGAAGTCCTAGATCTAGTTACTCGTTGGGTTGGTGGAGTCTGAATCATCTCATCAGGCATGTATCGAGTTCTCTTAGGAGAATGTTCAGGAGATGATTCAGATGCTGTTGCTGAAGTGTCACTGCTTACTTCGGGTGTTGTGGAAAAGTTTGGTTCAATCCTAGTTGGACTAGGTTCCCTGATCCTCACGGGTTGAGCTTGGTGTGCTACCCTAGATCGTTTGAGGTTTACCCTAAGTGGAGGATTAGCTGGCCCGGGTGGTTGAACTACAGGTTCCTCTACAACCTCTGGGGCTGGAACCACGGCAGGTTCAACTTGTTCTTGTTGTACCTGGTTCGGAAGAGGTATTCCTACAGCCTGAAAATAAGAACGCATACGAGCGTCTTGGGGTTCAGCTAGCCTCACTAGCCAATTTGGAATTGGCGCAGTGAATTGATTATCAGACACCATAGGGGTGTTCATCTTCAGCTCTCCAAACCTTTTCATCTGTAATCCATGTGTACCTGGTACAAAGATATTTGCATTTCTGCAAGCATTGATAGCATCATGGATAAAGATACAGAAAAACCTTTCGCAAGGGATGTATGAACCCCTTGGCTTTTCAACCTGTGCCTGAACTAAATCCCATATAAGTTCTGCATAATCAGGATTCTCTACTCTTGTGAATGAGTAGAAAAGTTTGAGCATCGACACAGTTAAGCTATCAGATCCACTTCTTGTCATCAACAAGCATCTGTTGATGATTGAGAAGATCACATACCACCTTGAATGCAGATATTTCTTCTGAAACTTAGCTGGTGGAACATTGGTAGCTCCAACATAACCAAGATCAAAGACAGAAGTCATCATTTGCTGAGTAGCAGGAAAAGCAGGAGCATTCTGTACAAGAGGAAGTCTGAATATCCTCCTGAAGTCAGCTTTTGTGAAACTCCTGAATCCTTGTACTCCCCTCAGCCTAAATTCAAATCTGGCTGGTTCACCCTGTGGATTAGTAGCATTTGGTTGTGTGGCCTCCACAAATCTGATTAATCTGTTAAGAATATCCAAGTCTGTTTCTGGCACACTAACTGTGGAGCTCAGAGCAGGCCATAAAGTATGCCTCTCTAGAATTGCAGTCCAATATTTGCAGGGAATATTGGTTTCAGAGTTGATAAAGTGATTGTTCGCCATTTAGCTGTAAAGATAAGAAATAGAAGACCACAAGATATTTAACAAAAAACATATTCTCTATTCTTATTTGCCTTTGAAATCCTTTTTATATTTTTTAAATTTTAAGATTTTTATGATTTTTCAAAAATATAAAAGACTTTTATTCTCAAATATGAACAAATAATTGACAACCATGACATTCATATGATATTCATCTTAGTACAAAATCATCACGCAAAGTCAATTATATAACACTTAGTCAATTTCAGCACAATTCAAGCAGATTCGGTAGTTATGAAAACTTTAGATTCTGTAACCAAATAAGCTTGAGTTTTCATATCAGAAAAATATAGAATAAACATGTTAAGTGTTTGAAGATATAAATTAGAAACTTTCAAGGTACCAAGTTTCAGACTCGGTATCAAGAAGGAAAACCAGATTCGGTATCTTCAACAATTAACAGAAAGTCACTCAAACATGCATATTCTATCATATATCATGTAATTTCACAACCATGATCAATCAACCATTCAATTATAAGCATATTAACATGTTAATTGTATGAACAAATTCGGTATCAGGATAAGAACACATTCGGTAGATACAGAATCCATCAAATAAGCAATTAAACATGTAATCAGGCTCGGTCAAATGATAGATCAGTCAATTTAACACAGATTAGACAAGATTTCATGTTGATTTTCAAAATCAATTGAGTTTAATCAAAGATTAATTGAACTCGACTCAGACTCGGTATAATCAACAAGATTTCAAAAATTAAAGGTCATAATCCAGTTATTTTGAACTTTTCTGGTTGATAAAAACATAATTATCTCAGATCTACAATTATATATCTTAAACATTGATTAAAATGAACAATTACCAAGAATTTGAAGAAACAGAATGACGGACTCGGTAGAATTAGGCAGATTCGGTATAATCAACAGACTCGGTAGGTAATTAATAACAGTAAGAGTAATGTTTGACTTTGTCTCTCCTTTTATAGATACCGAAGGTAAAATACAGAATGGGCTTTACAGAATGGGCCTAATATACCGAATTCTGTCCAATTTTTCAAAACATTAACAATTTAACTTCAAATCTTGACAAATTGATTTTTCCTCTTGAAATCCATTTTAATCTTTTCATGAAAAACAATTCTGAGACAATTTTTTGAAAACTTTGAACTTACCGAATCTGTGCAGTTGGTTGTCAGACTCGGTAAAATGCTAAAAATAGCATTTATTCAGTAAAATTTAAATATTTTTGGATTTTATCTTTTCCAATTTTTATGAATTTTTCAAAATAAGATTTGTACTCAAAAGAGCTTTGAATTTTATACAAAGTACAAATCTTCAGTGATACCAATTATTAACACGGGTTGCATATTGAGATGTATACAAGCCATAGTGAATTATTTCAGATAAAAATAAAGAAATTTTTAATTCACTTTTTGAAAAAACAATATTTTTGAATAATTTTCTCATTTTCTCCCTTTTTCTCCCCCTCAAAATGTGATATACAAGAAAGTAAATCAGCATTTTGATTATGTTCCCAAGAAAATGAATTAACTCCCCCTTGAAATAAGATATCAATGAGTTACCTCCCCCTTGCGTAACCATTGAACAAATGTACCTAGGAAGTTATCATTAATATAAAGGCAGTCCCTTAAAGAAAAATTATCTAAAGCACTGAAACTTAGTTGCTCTCCCTAGAAAGTATCTACTCCCCCTAAACACAAGATCCCAAAAATAAGTCCCAACAGATCTAAGAAATATCAAGCACTATACTCTACCATGCCAATCTCTTTGATCAAGAATTTTAGCCTAAGTTCATCTAAAGGTTTAGTGAACATGTCAGCTAATTGCACTTTAGTAGGCACAAAGTATAATTCTACATCCCCTTTCTCTACATGGTCCTTAATGAAATGATAACGAATATCTATGTGTTTAGTTTTAGAATGCAGAACCGGGTTGCTTGTTATTACAATAGCACTTTGTGAATCACAATAGATCGGGGTCTGAGAAATCTCAAAGCCATAGTCCAAGAGTTGAGTTTGCATCCACAAAACTTGTGAACAACAGTGAGCTGCAGCAATGTACTCAGACTCAGCTGTTGATAAAGACACACAGTTCTGCTTTTTGGATGACCAACCAACTAGCCTATTCCCCAACATCTGAATTGATCCAGATGTGCTTTTTCTATCAACATGGCAACCACCATGATCCGCATCAGTATAAGCAGTGAGATTGAAATCGGATCCATGAGGATACCAGATCCCAAGGTTAGGTGTACCTTTAAGGTATTGAAAAATCCTAACAACCGCTTTGGAGTGAGATTTCTTTGGGTTGGACTGAAAGCGAGCACAGACAGTTACGGAAAGTGTAATGTCTGGTCGACTTGCAGTCAGATACATTAAAGAACCAACCATGCTTCGATAAAGTGTAATTTCAAAGGGTTCCCCATTAGTATCAGCATCCAGTAAAGTTCTCATTGGGGTTGACATTGGTTTTAAAGCAGTCATTTTAAAACGTTTTAGCATATCATTGATATACTTAGTTTGACTGATAAAAATCTCATTTGGTAATTGTTTTACTTGTAACCCCAAGAAGAAATTTAATTGGTCAAGCATGCTCATTTCGAATTTGTTGGCCATAAGGTCACCAAATTCTTTGCATAAGGCCGGGGACGTGGAACCAAAAATAATATCATCAACGTAAATTTGAACCAAGAGAATGTGACCGTGGTTTTTACAGATGAATAGCGTTGTATCAATCGTTCCACGAGAGAAGCCATTGTCCAGCAAATACTTTGTTAAGGTCTCGTACCATGCACGCGGTGCTTGCTTCAGACTGTATAAAGTTTTCTCCAAGTAGTAGACGTGGTTTGGATGAATGGGATCGACAAAGCTCTCTGGTTGATCAACATAGACTTCCTCTTGAAGATAACCATTCAGAAAAGCAGTTTTGACATCTATTTGAAACACCGTGAACTTCATATGAGAAGCAAATGCGAGGAAAAGACGAATTATCTCAATCCTAGCAACCGGAGCAAACGTTTCATCATAATCAATGCCTTCTTGTTGTAGATATCCTTTGGCCAAAAGACGTACCTTATTTCGAACCACAATTCCATCAGAATCTTTCTTGTTCTTGAAAATCCACTTTACCCCTATTGGTCGTTGACCCATTGGTCTTGGAACTAATCGCCATACTTTCAATCGTTCAAATTGATTGATCTCGTCTTGCATTGCAACTACCCAGTATGGATCTAGTAAAGCTTGAGCAACCATTGTTGGTTCAATCTTACTAAGAAAGGCTGTGAATAGACACATATTCTGAGTAGCTGATGCGGTAGCGGAGTGGTATAAAATAGTTATTAATTTTAGCAGGGAAATACTATTAAATACGATACAATTTTACACAAGATATTTATTTATTTAGAGAATGGATATACTTAAACCTTGCTACAACACTTATAGGCAGTGTACCTAATCGTACAGTAGTGTAGTTTTTAGTAAGTCCGGTTCGTTCCACAGGGAAATCTTTAAACAAAGCTTAACGCTATATTAGTTTACTTTTATAAAAATACAAATATATATATAAGTAATATTATTATTATAAAGGGGGGTTTTTACCGTTTAATGACCGGTTTGTCGATTTTAAAACTTTAGTCGCAGTTAAAACCAAATGTAAAATATTAAAAATAAATACAAGACTTAAATTAAAGCGTAAAGTAAATAACGATAATGAAATTGCGAATAATAAAAGTGCGATAAAGTAAACTTGCGATAATTAAAGAGTACGATAATTAAAAGTGCAATTAAATAAAATAACAATAAAAATGCGATAATTAGAAGTGCAATTAAATATAAAATAAAGGAAATTAAATATGAAATAAAAGAATTATGCTTATTTAAACTTCCGTAATCATGATGTTTGACGTGTTGATTTTAGTTTTATGCCCATGGGTTAATTGTCCTTTGTCCTGGATTATTTAATATGTCCGTCTGGTTTTTGTCCATAACAGTCCATCAGTCATAAATATAAAGTGCGAGTGTCCTCGTCAAATTATTCTTATACCCGAAGTTAAATATTCCAACTAATTGGGGACTTAAACTGTAACAAGATTTTAATATTTTGTTTAATAATTACACCAGGATGTCGACTGAGTGTAACCCAAGGTTTTAATATTTTGTTATCAATTATACCAAGTGTCCTTGTACATAATTTCACCCCTGTTTTAATTATTCTAGTAGCTATTAATCCATTCCCGTGTCCGGTTAGATGAACGATTATTCGTACATATAAATACCCCGCCCATCGTGTCCGATCGAGTGTATATGGTAATTTATAGGGACGCCCAATTGTAAATCTTTATATTAACATTAACAAACTATCATTTAGTTAAACAAATATAAAGCCCATTAATAGCCCATAGTCTAATTTCCACAAGTGTCGTTCTTTTGTCCAAACCCCAATTATGGTACAAAGCCCAATTACCCCATTTTTGTAATTAGCCCAACATCATGATTACTTCGTTTTAAATAAGCATAATAATAACTTAGCTACGAGAAATTAATGTAAAAAGGTTGAACATAACTTACAATGATTAAAAATAGCGTAGCGTTACACGGACAGAATTTCGACTTACACCCTTACAACATTTGCTAACATACCCTTATTATTAGAATTATAATTAAAATTAAAATATAAATTATAAATATATATATATATTTTACGTATGAGAAGAAGAAGAAAAAGATGATGAAAATGATCAGATTTCGGTTTGCTTTATAGGGAGTTTCAAAACTGGGGGCTCCGCGACTCGCGGCCTTTTTGGCCTTCAAACTCCGCGAGTCGCGGAGTTTGCTTTTACAGCTCAGAGGAGTTTGGCTCTTTGTTTACCGACGGTTTAAATATAAATATAATATATTAAATAATTATAAGAATTATTTAAATATTATATTATATTTATGTGCATAGTTGACTTGTAATTTTTAGTCCGTTGCGTCGAGCGTTGAGAGTTGACTCTGGTCCCGGTTCCGGATTTTCGAACGTCCTTGCGTACAATTTAATATCTTGTACTTTGCGTTTTGAATCTTGTACTCTTGTAATTTCGAGACGTTTCTTATCAATAATTGGAACCTCTTTGATTGTCTTTTGTACTTTTGAGCTTTTTGGTCGTTTGCGTCTTCAATTCGTCGAATCTGTCTTTTGTCTTCACCTTTTATTATTTAAACGAATATCACTTGTAAATAGAACAATTGCAACTAAAAGCTTGTCTTTCTTGAGGAATAATGCTATGAAATATATGTTCGTTTTTAGCATTATCAAATATTCCCACACTTGAGCGTTGCTTGTCCTCAAGCAATATCGTCTTGAAATACTAGAATCACTTCTTTATTCTTCACACTTTGTACATCAGTGATTTTCTATACGACGTTATAAACAATGGTAGTAACGATATGGTTTACAGTCCCACATGACTATAAAAATTTAGATCCATTAAGGAAATTGGATCTTTATGAAAACATTTGATCTTTTGAAAATTAAATCTAGTTTTTACCCTAGATAAGTTTTCCGGAATAACCCTTTACCGGTGTTTGTAAAATATTTTTGTGGGTTTGGTGGGTTTCAGATTTGAAAATTTTAGCTCAAAACTTGCGGTTTTGTGCCACCCACTTGCTAACCTTGTATTTGGAAAGCAACACGTCCAGTTTACTTGTCCCGTATATTACCTTTCGGCAAACTACCGTCCGGTTGTAAAAGAAAGCGATGAACAAGAAACTGTTAAGGCAATGTCTAATGACATGCATTTGATTATGGTCCAAAAACGTGTCGGATGCTATTACTATCTGATAATGCTAAAAACGAACATATATTTCATAGCATTATTCCTCAAGAAAGACAAGCTTTTAGTTGCAATTGTTCTATTTACAAGTGATATTCGTTTAAATAATAAAAGGTGAAGACAAAAGACAGATTCGACGAATTGAAGACGCAAACGACCAAAAAGCTCAAAAGTATAAAAGACAATCAAAAAGGTTCCAATTATTGATAAGAAACGTCTCGAAATTACAAGAGTACAAGATTCAAAACGCAAAGTACAAAATATAAAATTGTACGCAAGGACGTTCGAAAATCCGGAACCGGGACCAGAGTCAACTCTTAACGCTCGACGCAACGGACTAAAAATTACAAGTTAACTATGTATATAAATATAATATAATATATAATTAATTATATTAATTATATATATATTATATATATATTATAAACCGTCGGTAAACAAAGAGCCAAACTCCTCTGAGCTGTAAAAGTAACCTCCGCGACTCGCGGAGTTTGAAGGCAAAATTTACCGCGAGTTGCGGAGCCCCAAAAATCGAAAATCCCTATAAAGCCAACCGAATTCTGATCGCAAAAAATAATCTATTTCTCTCTTCTCTCATATATACGTAAAATATATATATATATAATTTATATTTTAATTTTAATTTTAATTATAATTCTAATAATAAGGGTATGTTAGCAAATGTTGTAAAGGTGTAAGTCGAAATTCTGTCCATGTAACGCTACGCTATTTTTAATCATTGTAAGTTATGTTCAACCTTTTTACATTAATGTCTCGTAGCTAAGTTATTATTATGCTTATTTAAAACGAAGTAATCATGATGTTGGGCTAATTACTAAAATTGGGTAATTGGACTTTGTACCATAATTGGGGTTTGGACAAAAGAACGACACTTGTGGAAATTAGACTATGGGCTATTAATGGGCTTTATATTTGTTTAACTAAATGATAGTTTGTTAATGTTAATATAAAGATTTACAATTGGGCGTCCTTATAAATTACCATATACACTCGATCGGACACGATGGGCGGGGTATTTATATGTACGAATAATCGTTCATTTAACCGGACACGGGAATGGATTAATAGCCACTAGAATAATTAAAACAGGGGTGAAATTACATTCAAGGGTAATTGGTGTAATTGTTAACAAAGTAGTAAAACCTTGGTTTACACGCAGTCGATAACCTGGTGTATTCATTAAACAAAGTATTAAAACCTTGTTACAATTCGAATCCCCAATTAGTTGGAATATTTAACTTCGGGTATAAGAATAATTCGATGAGGACACTCACACTTTATATTTATGACTGATGGACTGTTATGGACAAAAACCAGACGGACATATTAAATAATCCAGGACAAAGGACAATTAACCCATGGGCATAAAACTAAAATCAACACGTCAAACATCATGATTACGGAAGTTTAAATAAGCATAATTCTTTTATTTCATATTTAATTTCCTTTATTTTATATTTAATTGCACTTCTAATTATCGCATTTTTATTGTTATTGTATTTAATTGCACTTTTAATTATCGTACTTTTTAATTATCGCAAGTTTATTTTATCGCACTTTTATTATTCGCAATTTCATTATCGTTATTTACTTTACACTTTAATTTAAGTCTTGTATTTATTTTTAATATTTTACATTTGGTTTTAACTGCGACTAAAGTTTTAAAATCGACAAACCGGTCATTAAACGGTAAAAACCCTCCTTTATAATAATAATATTACTTATATATATATATTTGTATTTTTATAAAAGTAAACTAATATAGCGTTGAGCTTTGTTTAAAGATTTCCCTGTGGAACGAACCGGACTTACTAAAAACTACACTACTGTACGATTAGGTACACTGCCTATAAGTGTTGTAGCAAGGTTTAAGTATATCCATTCTATAAATAAATAAATATCTTGTGTAAAATTGTATCGTATTTAATAGTATTTCCTAGTAAAATATAAACTATTTCGTATACCTCTGCTAAAACATCACTATCCTTTGTAGGAGCAATAGTAAAGATCATCCTTATAATTTTTCGGTCTGGCACAAGGTCCTGTCTTCGACCAAGCTATGCAACCACCGTTCTTACGGTTGACACCCGATTTGGTTCAGGTGACCTAATGAATTCCAGGTGAATTCCTAGGATTTTACGTTCAATGGTAATGAACGCATTGAAAATAGGGTTTTCAGAAAACAAATCGGTTTGTAATTTTGATCAAAATATTTTCTCGTTCAAGCTCGAGTTTAGATATCATTGAATTCCATGAGTTTGTAATTCTCAATCTTTAAGGTCAATCTCAAGGATTGAGTGATATCAGTCTTAAAAGCTGATTTTTAATTTTTAAGGAGATTATCCTTTCTGGGGATCTGATTCATTAGTCTTATCCAGCTAATTTGCATGGTGCCCCCCATTGTACAAGATAAATCCTTCTCATGGTTAGGATAAATTTGACCACTTGGCGACCCTGTTTAATGCTGAGGTCCGTGGATTTCCTGCTGATTTTAGTGATGACTTTTCTAGATTTTTCGTCAACCTACAGCTGGTCTGGACGACAACTTCATGACCTAAATCAAGAAGCGCGTGTCTTTTTCGGAAGACTTTACTTCCTTTTAATGATGAAATTGATTCATCGTGTAGATCCATCTCTTCTTTTCTTTCATCGGGTAAAACAGTTTAGTTTAGTCCAAAGCAAAAGTATTTTCAGTTATTTGTTACAGATATATGTGACATATGTTTAAGATAACTTGGTAAATTTTCCCACACTTGGCTTTTATTTTCCTTTTTATCGTCCTCTATTCCATTTTAAATGAATTTTAACATTTTAGTTTGTTTCTTAATTTATGTCCTTTCCGAGGTAACAATAATTTCGGTGTTAAAACCTAGTTTTATCGTTCATAAATATGTATAAACATGATTTTGAGTTCATTTAATTGAAAATTTTGAAAAATTTTACTAGAATTGGGTAGTTAGTATATAAGACTAGGGCTGTTCTTTTTTATCAGAGAGCACTAGATTCTAATACAACTACTGCTTTACTAGTATTTTTAATGGTAACCAAGTGTTTAAGATAAAAATTTTAAAATCCGAAAGAATTTAACCCCTTCCCACACTTAAGATCTTGCAATGCCCTCATTTGCAAGAAATCAGTAACAATTTAAATTATTGAGGGTGATTAGTGTGAAAATGATTAAATTTTTACCAAAGTTTCCAAATATATTGGCGTTTGTTTGCTGAATGATAAATGGTGCACATCATTTGTTCATTCCGTCTTGTTGTTATTTCACATATATTTTGCATCTTGTCGTCAAAATTAGTTGCTTTTGCTGAACTTAATGCCAGTCTTTGAAAATGCGTTGTTTTATCCTGTTGTGTACATAAGATAAACTGCAACCATATATACATATTTTTGAAGTTTGGTATATTACCCCACATTCAAAAATTATTAAAATCTAAGAATAAAAGTTAGATAATTATAAAAATGATTACAATATTAACAAAAGTATTAAACGTATCAATAATTACAAATTACAAAATAAATAAAACTAAGTATACTAGGGATGATACTGGTACCAATAGGGGTTCCAGGCATAACCATAGGTGCTATAGAATGCTTCGGCAGGGTCATACGTAGGATACGGTAGCTGCATCTCTATAGACCAGGGAGGGAAGATGGGTTTCGGTGTAGGAATATAGTTTCTACCTATATGTTGGCAATGAGCTATGATTTGGTTCTGATGAACTTGCCAATCTTCAAATGCTCTCTGTCTAGCATTTTCGTACTCCTGAGAAGCTATAAACCTTTGCATTTCTTGCATCTCATTCCCCCCTCCTACATTACCTTGCTGTTGGTTTCTCTCCACCTGTGGATGTCTACCATGGTATCGTACTGCGGCGTTATTTCGCCTCTTCAAAACTTTCGTACCATGGTATACATTTAAACCTATAGTATCGCGGGGTTCCGGTTCTTCTACTAATAATCCCCCCCCCCCCCCCGACTTATATCCACACCGAGATATTCACCAATCAAAGTAATAAAAATACCACCTCCTATTATGCTATGCGGTCTCATCCCCCGAACCATAGCTGATAAATAATAACCCACACAATATGGTATACTTACAGCGCTTTGTGGGTCTCGAATACACATATGGTAAAACAAATCTTGTTCATTTACCTTTTCCTTGTTCTTACCCCTTTGTGTAATCGAATTAGCTAAAAACCTATGTATCACTCTTAATTCGGCTCTATCTATATCCAAATAAGAGTAATTTCCCCCTTTGAAACGGTGATGGCTTGTCATTTGACTCCACACACCGTGTGTATCAAAATTTTCATCTATCTTTCTACCGTTTAGTATCAATCCTCTACAATCGGCAGACGCTAACTCCTCAGGCGTATATATACGTAAAGCCTGAGCCATGTCTAGTAAAGACATGTGGCGCATCGAACCGCCTAACAAAAATCTAATAAAAGAACGATCGGTTAAACTAGCTACCCGATCATTCAACTCTATACTACACAACAATTCTTCACACCATACTTTATATACAGGTCTACGCATGGTGAATAAACGTACCCAGTCATTAAAAGTAGAATTACCATACCTCTGTACAAGTAATTCCCTAATTGGCCCGGCCAATTCTACAGCTTCTAAGGGTCCCCATTCTATGACCCTCGGTACCTCAACAACCTTAGAATGAAGAGTATGCAAACCCCTTTGGTATTTTGGATAATCTATCCAAAGTCTGTCAAATCTCAGGTTCGGGTGCAACTCTTCCAAGTGCATATCGGAAAAGGTCATGACTGGATGAGGTATATCCTGCTTGTAGTAGTTATCCACCTCCTGTTGTTCCGCATTCTCAGCAGGAGCATTACGAGCTTGGGATGAAGATTCACCCCTTTCAGTCTGCAAAACACATCAAACACAATTTTTGTGCATCCAAATATGCATTAGTGTCAGCAAAATCATCAATCAAAATAATTACAATGACATGATCAATTTATATCAAACTTAAGCTCATTTTCATATTTTCTTCAAATCTACACTTTTTCAAATAAGCATATACGAAAATGTTCGCCAAGTTCATAAGCATTTAACTCAAATAACATGTCAAAATAATCATTACTAGCAATTAAACAAGTCTCAAATGGCATTATCTTTCAAAAATCAAGTTCATGAATTTTAGACTTGAAAAAGTCCACTTTAATTCTCAAAATCATGTTTAGGCTCAAAGTTTGGATCATTTAACTACCTAGACATGTTACACTACTTAATTTAGCAACAATTCATGACAAAAATCGGCCAAAACCTGTTTATATCAAAAAGCCCCAAATTTGCTCAAGAACACAAACCCTAGATTACTCAAAATTTGAAGTTTAAAGCTTCTAATCATGTTAAACAGCATCAATCTAGGTTATACAAGCATAATACATAAACAATTTAAGCTTAATTACACTAAAAAGCATCAAAATCAAATTGGGGAAAAAATGGCTCAAGAACACTAATTTCGGATTAAATGGTGTTTAGGTGTAGAAATTTACCGTTTTTCTCAAGTAATTCCTAGATAGCATCCTTCTCAACATGATTTTAGTAAAAAATTTAGTGATTAACGGTTAAAAATTGTGATTTTGGGGGTGTTTTTGGTGTATTTTCGCGCAGTATTTCGCTGTGTTTTTGAGTTTTGGGTTGTGTGGACTGAAACTGATCGTTCAGCTCTTTTTATTTTTTTTCTGATTTTCGGTCCTCCGCGACTCGCGGTGAAATACCCTTCAAACTCCGCGAGTCACGGAGTTTGATATTTTTTTTTTATTTTTTTTTTATTTTTTTTTATATAATCATTAACTTATAAAACAATTAAGTACTTAATTTTAAAATTTTGTTTCCCTTGTTATTTAGGACGAGGTCGTTTCGGATCGATGTCCTAGTCCGTCCCTCGACAAAATTTTAAAATTTGTCTTTTTGTAGCGATTGTTTTAAAAGCTAAGATTTTTGGGTTTTTTAATGTTTTTGGCATACTTTAATTCAATAAGATTAAAAACAATGATAATAAAAGTTCTCGTCCCTCCCTCGGGTAAAGCAATTTCGGTTCAAAGACCTAGTCTTCAACTTACGACGAATTTTAAAAATCATATTTTTAACTTAATGAGATAAAGTAAATTTTTGTTTTTAAATTCACACAACTTAAATATAAAATTCAAAATTAATATTAAAAATTCACACCAAACTTAAAATTTGAAATGCATAAAATTAAAAATTCATATTATAAATTCACACCAAACATATATTAATTTTTCAAATATTTACAATTTTAAATATATTGTTTTTACAAAGTTTACAATATTAATTTAAGATTTAAATATTAATTTCAAAAACATGGTAAAAATAAAATTAAAAATCTTTTTGTCTTTTTATCCCACTTTAATCAATCAAATATTATCAAAAATATGCGCCCCTCTTTTCGGTAAAGTAATTTCGGTTCCAAAACCTAATTTAACTCATGACGAATTTTTGAAATATTTTGGGTTGATTGTTTAAAGATATTTATACCTTAAGAATAAACGTTAAATTTCGCAGTGATGTAATAAATTTTTGAATGATATCAATAATTTCGGTCGCCAAACCTAATTTTATTCAATACCAATTTAATACTTTTTAGCGAACAAATTAGCGTTTATTATCAAAAGGTTAAAAATAAAAATAAAAATAAAAACTGTACAGACATACCTGTGAAATAGATTTCTTAGTTATATGATCTATCCCATTCATAAGATAGTCGGTTTAATTGGTTTTCCATGGCTACATAGGCGTAACCTCGAGCATTCAGTGTCTTTTCTTCTAAACATATGAACGGTCCGTCTCTGCATAAAGTAACAAATTCGGTATTTGAATAGGTTTGATTATTTGAACATTTACCTCCATGTGACCATTTTCCGCATTTGTGACATCTTTCTAGGTGTCGTGCTCTTCTTTTCGCTGCGGATTTTGATTTTCCTTTACCAAATTGTAACTTATTATCTTCGCATCTGGATTCTTTTCTAACTCCGTCCATTCTTTCTCTGATTACTGATACTATTTCACTCGGTAGTATGTCATTATTACGTTTAGTGATCAAAGCGTGTAGCATTAGACCATGGTTTAGTTCACAGGCAGTCTTCATTTTGTAAAAACCTAAAAAAATAAAAATTCAGAATGGGGGGAGAAGACTAGTTCTTTAGGGTCTGCTAGAGAAAGACCATTCGGGTTCCATTTTCGAGAACTACACGAAAACAGACAATCTAACTCTAACAGAAATACATATTATCCTTTAAAGACTTGATTCTCCCCACACTTAGTTAGCTGTGGTGTCGAAATTGTGATTAACTTCGTTGTCGACTTCCATCGGACCATGTATGTAATGTTTAACTCTGTGACCATTAACTTTAAATTCAATCCCATTTGAATTTATTAATTCTATCGTTCCGTATGGGAAAACTCTTTTGACCATGAATGGTCCAGACCATCTTGATTTCAATTTTCCAGGAAATAACTTGAATCGTGAATTGAAAAGAAGAACTCTGTCTCCTTCTTTAAATTCTTTTGAACTTCTGATTCTTTTATCATGCCATTTCTTCGTTCTTTCTTTATAGATTAACGAATTATCGTATGCTTCATGTCTTAATTCTTCTAATTCGTTTAGTTGACTTAATCGTAGACGTCCAACTTCATGTAAATCAAGATTACATGTCTTCAAAGCCCAAAATGCTTTGTGTTCAATTTCTACTGGAAGATGACATGCTTTTCCATAAACAAGTCTAAAAGGTGTGGTTCCAATTAGAGTTTTGTAGGCTGTTCTAAAAGCCCAGAGTGCATCCTCCACTTTAATGGACCATTCCTTCGGATTTGATCCTACGGTTTTCTCTAGAATACGTTTTAAAGCTCGGTTGGTATTTTCAACTTGTCCACTTGTTTGTGGATGATATGCGGTGGAGATTTTATGAGTTACTCCATATCTTTTAAGAACTTTCTCAAGTTGATTATTACAGAAATGAGTACCCCGATCACTTATTAAAGCTTTCGGTGTTCCAAACCTTGCAAAAAGACGTTTTAAAAAGTTGACTACAACTCGTGCATCGTTAGTTGGGAGAGCTTGTGCTTCCGCCCATTTAGATACATAATCAATAGCTACGAGTATATATAGATTATTATGAGATTTCGGAAATGGACCCATAAAGTCAATACCCCAAATGTCAAATACTTCACATACTTGGATGACATTTTGTGGCATTTCATCACGTTGACTTATTTTTCCGGCCCTTTGACATGCATCACAGGATTTGCAAAGTAGGTGTGCGTCTTTGTAAATTGTAGGCCAATAGAATCCAGCATCATAAACTTTTCTTGCTGTTAGTTGAGGCCCATAATGCCCTCCTGTTGGTCCTGTGTGACAATGGTTTAATATTTTACTAGCTTCATCTCCAAATACACATCGGCGTATTATTCCATCGGGACAACTTTTAAACAGATGTGGATCTTCCCAGAAATAGTGTTTTATATCACTGAAGAATTTCTTTCGTCTTTGGTACGATAATCCTTTTTCAAGGAATCCACAAACTAAGTAGTTTGCATAGTCTGCAAACCATGGGATTTCTTTATAATCTATTTTCAATAGATATTCATCAGGAAAGTTGTCTTGTATAGCTGATTCATTCAGAACTTCTAATTCGGGATTTTCAAGACGAGAAAGATGATCAGCGGCGAGATTTTCTGCTCCTCTTTTATCTCGGATTTCAATATCAAACTCTTGTAAGAGTAAGATCCAACGGATTAATCTTGGTTTAGCATCTTGTTTTGAAAATAGGTATCTAAGAGCAGAATGGTCGGTATAGACCACCGTTTTTGCTAGAACGAGATATGATCGAAATTTGTCAAAAGCAAAGACAATAGCAAGGAGTTCTTTTTCAGTAGTTGTATAGTTCGTTTGTGCTCCTTGTAATGTCTTACTAGCATAATATATAGGTTGAAATCGTTTTTCAATCCTTTGTCCTAAAACGGCTCCCATTGCAAAATCACTTGCATCGCACATTAGTTCAAATGGTAGATTCCAATTTGGTGTTATCATGATCGGCGCATTAGTGAGTTTCTCTTTAAGAATATTAAAAGATTTGATACACTCATCTGAAAAGATGAATGGCGCATCCTTTTCTAGGAGTTTATTCATAGGAGTGGCAATTTTAGAAAAATCTTTAATGAAACGTCGGTAAAAACCGGCATGCCCTAGAAAACTCCTAACTCCTCTAACATTGGTGGGATGTGGAAGTTTAGCAATTACATCTACTTTAGCTCTATCTACTTCAATTCCTTCTTTTGAAATTTTATGTCCAAGAATGATGCCTTCTTTAACCATGAAATGGCATTTCTCCCAATTAAGAACTAGATTTGATTGTTCACATCTAATTAGCATTCGTTCCAGATTAACTAGACATGATTTAAATGTATCACCGAAGACTGAAAAGTCATCCATGAATACTTCCATGCATTCTTCTATCATGTCGTGAAAAATCGCCATCATACACCTTTGAAAGGTTGCAGGGGCGTTGCAAAGTCCAAATGGCATGCGTTTGTAAGCAAAAGTACCATAAGGGCACGTGAATGTGGTTTTCTCATGATCTTCGGGTGCTATTGGAATTTGAAAATATCCGGAAAATCCATCTAGAAAACAATAGTAACTATTTCCGGCTAATCTTTCCAACATTTGATCTATGAAAGGTAAGGGAAAGTGATCTTTTCTGGTGGCGTCATTTAATTTTCTATAATCAATACATACACGCCATCCTGTTACAGTCCTAGTAGGAATAAGCTCATTTTTCTCATTTGTAATGACAGTCATGCCACCCTTCTTAGGTACGCATTGAACTGGGCTTACCCATGGACTATCAGAAATTGGATATATCAAACCTGCATCTAGCAGTTTAATAATCTCTTTCTTAACTGCATCTTGCATATTAGGATTTAGTCTTCGTTGGCGTTGCACATACGTTTTATGACCTTCTTCCATAAGGATTTTATGTGTGCAATACGAAGGACTTATTCCTTTAATATCATGAATCTTCCATGCAATGGCTGGTTTATGAGCTTTCAACACAGAAATGAGTTGTGATTTCTCATTTTCAGTAAGAGAAGACGATATTATTACAGGTAATTCAGATTCACCATGTAAATAAGCCTATTCCAAATGTTTTGGAAGTGGCTTTAACTCTAATTTCGGAGGTTCTTCTATCGATGATTTGTATCGATATCTGTCTTCTTCTTTTAGCATTTGAATTTCTTCTGTTGTTGGTTCATATCCATTAGCTATAAGTGTAGCTAACATTTCAGCTTCATCAATTGGTTCATTACCTTCTCCTAAAGAACATTCTCCTGTTCCTTGTAATTCTGGAAATTCTTCTAATAATTCTGCATGTGCATCTATAGTTTGAATATAATAACATGTATCATCTGCATATTGTGGTTGTTGCATTGCTCTATCAACTGAAAAGGTAACACTCTCATCCTCTATACTTAGGGTCAGTTTCTTACCGAACACATCTATCATTGCTTTAGCCGTGTTTAAGAATGGTCTTCCTAATATGAGAGGAACTTGAGAATCTTCTTCCATGTCCAAAACAACAAAATCTACTGGAAATACTAAAGTACCAACTTTAACTAGCATGTTCTCCATTATCCCTCTAGGATATTTTATTGATCTATCGGCTAGTTGTATGCTTATTCTTGTTGGTTTCAATTCTCCAAGGTCTAGTTTAGTGTATAGTGAATATGGCATTAGATTTATACTAGCACCTAAGTCTGCCAATGCTTCTATTGAACTAAGACTACCCAGAAAACATGGAATTGTGAAACTTCCTGGATCAGATAATTTTTCTGGTATCTTATTCAACAGCACTGCTGAACAATTAGCATTCATAGTAACAGCCGAGAGTTCTTCCATTTTCTTTCTATTTGAAATTAGATCTTTCAAGAATTTAGCATATCTAGGCATTCCTGAAATCACATCAATGAAAGGAAGATTTACATTTATCTGTTTAAACATATCCAAGAATTTGGATTGCTCGGCTTCAAGTTTCTCTTTCTTCATTTTACTCGGGTAAGGAAGTGGTGGTTGATAAGGTTTAACATAAGCTTTATCCTTAACTGTGTTATCTTCATTAACCTTTTCAACTACCGGTTCTTTTTCCTTATCTTGATCAGGTTGTGGTTCTTGTGGAGTAGGAATGGCTTCATCAGAAGTTACAGTTATTTCAGGTGGTTTAAGTGTTGTACCACTTCTTGTGGTAATAGCTTTAGCTGTTTCATTCCGGGGGTTGGCATTTGTATCACTAGGTAGACTTCCCGGTTTTCTTTCACCTATTAACCTTGCTAGGTTACTCACTTCTTGTTCCAGATTTTGAATAGAAGCTTGTTGATTTCTAAATGCTTGAGCATTTTGTTCATTAGTTTGTTTCTGAGATGTGAAAAACTGCGTTTGAGTTTCAACTAGCTTCGTCATCATATCTTCTAAATTCGGCTTTTTATCATCGGTTTGTTGTGGTGGTTTGTTTTGAAAATTAGGTCTTTGCTGATTGTAATTATTATTGGATACTTGTTGATTGCTAGGACCTTGTTGGTTGTTGTATGGAATATTTCTGTTATAATTCTGGTTTTGATTGTAAATCGGTCTTGGCGGTTGATAATTATTCTGATAATTATTTCCAGGCCTTTGGTTTATGTATGAAATATTCTCTCTTTGTTCCATTGTTAATTCAATACTGAGACAATCTTTTGTCAAATGTGGTCCTCCACACTGCTCACAACTAATTCGTATTGCGTGAATATCTTTAGTCATCTTTTCCATTCGTCTCTCCACAGCATCTATCTTTGTGGAAATGGAATCTAAGTCATGGCTAGAATCGGCTCTAGCTGCTTTAGATGATCTAACGATGTCTTTTTCTTGGTGCCACTCATGTGAGTGGGAAGCAGTATTATCAATAATTTTGTAAGCATCAGTTTCGGTTTTCTTCATAATAGAACCACCAGCTGCTATATCTATGTCTTTTCTTGTAGTGATGTCGCATCCTTGGTAGAATATTTGTACTATTTGACAGGTGTCTAAACCATGTTGCGGACATCCTCTTAACAACTTTCCATATCTAGTCCACGCCTCATATAGAGTTTCATTTGGTTTCTGTGTGAACGTAACAATTTCTGCTTGAAGTCTTACGGCTTTAGATGCAGGAAAGAATTGTTTAAGAAATTTGTCAACTAAAACGTCCCATGTATCGATCGCCCCTTCAGGTAACGATTCTAACCAATCTTTGGCTTCTCCCTTTAAAGTCCAGGGAAATAACATGAGATATATCTGTTCATCCTCCACTTCTCGGATTTTAAATAGTGTGCAGATCCTATTAAAGGTACGAAGATGTTCATTTGGATCTTCCTTCGGCGCACCACTAAATTGGCATTGATTAGTCACCATGTGTAGAATTTGTCCTTTGATTTCATAATCTGGCGCATTAATGTCTGGATGAGTAATTGCGTGACCTTGGCCAGTGCGTTTAGCTCTCATTCGGTCTTCCATACTTAAAGGTTCCAGATTCTCCATAATTGAATTTGTTGAATCGGTATCACTAGATGATTCTGATTTAATGGTTCGTTCCTCAACAATCTCTGTTTGAATGATTGGTGGCTCCGGAGGAAAGTTTAATGGTTCAGGATCTACGAACCTTTCCTGAATATTTTCCGGATTCTCAATTGTGAGGTCGGGTTCAAAAAATGGATTATCGGAAATTTGAACTGAAGTACTTGGTCTACTGGATGATGATTCTAAAGAAAAATCAACGGCGGTTATATTTGCTAAATGTCTTGATCTAGTTACAGGTGGTGAACGTACAAAAGGTGGTGAACGTCTTGCTCGGTGTATTCACTGAATATCCTATTAGTTTTTAAAAAGAAAAGAAAAATTATAATAAGTTATCCAATTAATAGACTTTTCTGATTTTGCCCACGTTTCGAATAGCCAAAAGATGCAGCAGAGGGGCAGGATTCGTTTGGTCTCAATATAATTGAGGACTGTTTGGCTCCAATAACCCGGTCCACGTACAAATCCAACTATTACTACGAACCAGAAAATTTTGATGTCTATTAATTTAACCACTTAAAATAAATTTTCGTAATTTTAAGAAATTTAGATAAGAAGTAGAATAAAAATCTATGTCCTAAAAACTAGAATAGCGAGAAATAAGAAAGAAAAAGAGTTCGTCGGAAAAAGGTTGAAAAAGAAAAATGGTTGAAAAAATAAAAGGTGACGAAAAAAATAAAAGAAACTTATAAAACTTAAAAATACTTGACTAACCTAACCTTATTACTACAACTAACTTAAAATTATAATCGCAAATTGAGATTACTAATTGGAATGATAATTGATACATAGGTAAAAGTCGTCTAAAAATATTAAAGCTTACAAGAAAAACTAAATCCCAAATGGAAATAACTTAAAAAGAAACTAAAACTTAAAAAGGCGTCGCAAAATTCTAAAGCACCTAAATCTTAGTCTAAAGAAAAAGCACTTAAGGAATTTTACGGCAAAGCCTAAAAATCTAGGAGTAAAAATGACTATGGCAAAAACTAAGTTTAAAATTAAATATGAGCGAAAAATACAAATATTACGCTACAACGATTAAAAAGGGACAAAATATAAAAATATACAAAAAGTTGTAAAAATTACAATTTTTATAAAAATATTATCTTTATATTATTTATTTAATAAAACTACTAATTTTACAATTTAATTAAACTAATTTAACTAAAATATAAATTAAATAAAACTTAAATTAAAAATAAATTTAATTGTAATAATAATAATAATAAGGGTTAATAATAATAATAATTAATAATAATGCGTAATAAATGCAGGATTAGGGCTTCCTGTTCGTGTGTCAGGTCCCCTCCGCGACTTGCGGTATTTCAAACAACAAACCCCGCGAGTCGCGGGGTTTCAAAATTCAACCCTGGAACAGTTTAAAACTCGACGTTTTTTTTTTTTTTTTTATATTTTCTGTTTATATTATCTTATTAAAATATTTATGTAATCTAAATAAAACTTATCTTTAATAACTAAGATAAAAATAAAATACTTTATAACAATAAAAAAAAATAGATTTATATATATATTTTTTTTTCTTTTTTTTCGGTTTTTTTATATTTATAAAATATATTTATAAAATAAATTAAATAAAACTCATATTTTTACAAAATAAAACTTATATTTATCAAACTCCTAAAAATACATAAATTTTTGTTTTTCTTTTTATATTTTCGAATAATTAAAACGTATTTTTACAAAAACGAATTTTAATAAAAGTTAACTAAAATATTTTTTTTTTTATATTAGTGTTGCGCTTCCGGCTTTTAAGAGAGTTTCCCCGGCAGCGGCGCCAAAAATACTTGATGCGGTAGCGGAGTGGTATAAAATAGTTATTAATTTTAGCAGGGAAATACTATTAAATACGATACAATTTTACACAAGATATTTATTTATTTAGAGAATGGATATACTTAAACCTTGCTACAACACTTATAGGCAGTGTACCTAATCGTACAGTAGTGTAGTTTTTAGTAAGTCCGGTTCGTTCCACAGGGAAATCTTTAAACAAAGCTTAACGCTATATTAGTTTACTTTTATAAAAATACAAATATATATATAAGTAATATTATTATTATAAAGGGGGGTTTTTACCGTTTAATGACCGGTTTGTCGATTTTAAAACTTTAGTCGCAGTTAAAACCAAATGTAAAATATTAAAAATAAATACAAGACTTAAATTAAAGCGTAAAGTAAATAACGATAATGTAATTGCGAATAATAAAAGTGCGATAAAGTAAACTTGCGATAATTAAAGAGTACGATAATTAAAAGAGCAATTAAATAAAATAACAATAAAAATGTGATAATTAGAAGTGCAATTGAATATAAAATAAAGGAAATTAAATATGAAATAAAAGAATTATGCTTATTTAAACTTCCGTAATCATGATGTTTGACGTGTTGATTTTAGTTTTATGCCCATGGGTTAATTGTCCTTTGTCCTGGATTATTTAATATGTCCGTCTGGTTTTTGTCCATAACAGTCCATCAGTCATAAATATAAAGTGCGAGTGTCCTCGTCAAATTATTCTTATACCCGAAGTTAAATATTCCAACTAATTGGGGACTTAAACTGTAACAAGATTTTAATATTTTGTTTAATAATTACACCAGGATGTCGACTGAGTGTAACCCAAGATTTTAATATTTTGTTATCAATTATACCAAGTGTCCTTGTACATAATTTCACCCCTGTTTTAATTATTCTAGTGGCTATTAATCCATTCCCGTGTCCGGTTAGATGAACGATTATTCGTACATATAAATACCCCGCCCATCGTGTCCGATCGAGTGTATATGGTAATTTATAGGGACGCCCAATTGTAAATCTTTATATTAACATTAACAAACTATCATTTAGTTAAACAAATATAAAGCCCATTAATAGCCCATAGTCTAATTTCCACAAGTGTCGTTCTTTTGTCCAAACCCCAATTATGGTACAAAGCCCAATTACCCAATTTTAGTAATTAGCCCAACATCATGATTACTTCGTTTTAAATAAGCATAATAATAACTTAGCTACGAGACATTAATGTAAAAAGGTTGAACATAACTTACAATGATTAAAAATAGCGTAGCGTTACACGGACAGAATTTCGACTTACACCCTTACAACATTTGCTAACATACCCTTATTATTAGAATTATAATTAAAATTAAAATATAAATTATAAATATATATATATATATATATTTTACGTATGAGAAGAAGAAGAAAAAGATGATGAAAATGATCAGATTTCGGTTTGCTTTATAGGGAGTTTCAAAACTGGGGGCTCCGCGACTCGCGGCCTTTTTGGCCTTCAAACTCCGCGAGTCGCGGAGTTTGCTTTTACAGCTCAGAGGAGTTTGGCTCTTTGTTTACTGACGGTTTAAATATAAATATAATATATTAAATAATTATAAGAATTATTTAAATATTATATTATATTTATGTGCATAGTTGACTTGTAATTTTTAGTCCGTTGCGTCGAGCGTTGAGAGTTGACTCTGGTCCCGGTTCCGGATTTTCGAACGTCCTTGCGTACAATTTAATATCTTGTACTTTGCGTTTTGAATCTTGTACTCTTGTAATTTCGAGATGTTTCTTATCAATAATTGGAACCTCTTTGATTGTCTTTTGTACTTTTGAGCTTTTTGGTCGTTTGCGTCTTCAATTCGTCGAATCTGTCTTTTGTCTTCACCTTTTATTATTTAAACGAATATCACTTGTAAATAGAACAATTGCAACTAAAAGCTTGTCTTTCTTGAGGAATAATGCTATGAAATATATGTTCGTTTTTAGCATTATCAGTAGCCCTTCGAGTTGACACTGGAGCGGATGCGTCACCAATAATAAGATCTATTGGATGACTTTTAGTTCATCGGGTGTGTGGAAGAGGTTGTACATTAGTGGTATCCATTGAAACATCAACCGTTGTTGATGTTGAGCCTTGATCCGCTTGATCTGATGTAACATTATCTAATGGATTCAATAGAGTATCTGGAGAAATAGCTGGAGTTGTATCAACTGATGAATCTGGAATTGGGTCAAGATTATCAGTAACAGGAGGTTGGAGGGAGGATGAAGAAGCAACAGGTGAAGCAGTTGGTGTTGAATCTTCATCAAAAAGACTTTGAAGAGTCTCCACAGTAGTTGACTGTGATGGTGTAACCGGTACGGCTTGAACATTTGAATCCCGTTGAGGAGTATAAAGACTATCAAACAAGATATCCAGTTTCTCTGAAGTAACCGTAGGAACACCCTTCTTCGAGAAAATTGAGTTTTGCGCGGAAGAAGTAGTAGCCAGGTTAGGATCGGGTTTTGAACTGAGTTGTTCAAAAGCCATTCCCGAAAATTCATCGAACTTGACGTTGATGCTCTCTTTAATCATCTTTGTCCGCTTATGATAAACACGATAAGCAACTTTGTTCGAGGAATAACCAAGAAATATGGCCTGATCGCCATGAGGATCAAACTTTCCGAGGCTGTCAAAGTCGTTAAGCACATAGCATATACAACCAAAAACAATGAAATATTTGACATTCAGGCGTCTACCATATAATAACTCATATGGAGTTTTATCAAAACGTTTGTTTACAATACAACCATTTTGGGTATAGCATGCAGTTGAAATGGCCTCCCCCCACATTTTTGGAGGTAATTTGGAGTAGGCAAGCATCGTTCGTGCTGCTTCGCACAACGTACGATTATGTCGTTCGACGACTCCATTTTGTTGGGGGGTCCGAGCAGTAGAGAACTGATGTTCAATGCCTTGGTCTTTCAAATAACTATCAAGCGGGTCATTCTTAAATTCCGTCTCATTATCAGTTCTGATGCTCTTAACATGTTTGTTAAAAGAACGTTGAATCTTTTTAATGAATTCAATGATAATGGCGGGGGTTTCTGACTTAGTTCGCAAAAGAAAAATCCATGTAAACCGGGTATAGTCATCAACAATGACAAGCACATGTTTCTTGCCACCGAGGCTAGAAATACGCATGGGCCCACATAAGTCCATATGCAATAATTGCAAAGACGATGAAGTACCGGGGTTTTGCTTAAGCGGATGATTAGTCCGTTTCAGCTTACCCATCGCACATGATGGACACACATGATGCTTATCATATTGAAAGGTTGGAATACCATCAACTAAATCTTTAGAGACTAGTCGATTGATACCCTTGTAATTCAGGTGTGACATCCGATGATGCCATAACCATGAATTTTCTTTGGTAGAACGAGTGGCCAAACACATAGTTGCATGTGATGGTGCATCATTGAGGTCAATAGTATATAGTGAAGCACGACGTTTACCAACAAGAAGATCATTCCCTTCGGTGGATTGCACCGAGCATTGTCGACGTTCAAACAGAACTTGGAGATCTCCATCGCAGAATTGGCTCACACTAAATAAACTGCACCCCAAACCCTCAACATATGAAACCCGTTTGATTGTTATGCCATTTTGCACAAAATCTTCGTAACCCGTTATTGTTGCAATCTCATCGTTTCCGAATGTAACCGTTCCTAGGAATTTGTCAATGAAGTTGACAAGCAAGGATTTATCGCCCGTCATGTGTCGAGAACAACCGGAATCGATATACCAAACACAGATGTCGAAACCCTGTAAATTTGAATTTCCTAGAGTTTAGGTACCCAAAGTTTTTTGGGTCCTTTGCAGTTAGTACCAACAATAAACTTTGGATTAACAACAAACTTTGGATCAATGATGAAATAATCACGTAAAGCATCATGCAGTTTAGACAATAAAACATCATTTAAAACCACATTACATGAAGCATCATACGCAATATCAATCTTTACATCGTTATCAGAAGTCTTAACACACAATTTATTCTAAGTAGATGTTTTGTTCACAGACGAAAATTGAAAAACATGAGAGGATTTCCTAGGCCGACTAGCAGTTTGCTTTGGTTTGGTTGCTACTTTCTTAGTCGTGGACTTAGGAACCCATACAGATTTGTAATTCAAGTTTGAATTATGACCTGTGACACGAAAAACACCGTTGTTAGTTAGACGTCCAAACTTTTCAGTTGACACATGAGATGACTGATTTTGCAGAATTTCCAAATTGATTGTACGTTCTTTTGCATCATACTCACTTAAATCAGGTTTAGAACTTGTGTGTGTTGTGGACTTAACTGATTTCTTTAAAAGACTCTCTTTTGAAGTTTTTGACATAGGAATCATAGGAATCCTTTTAGTTAACACAGAACCATTTGGAGAATGAACCTTTTTAACAAAATATTGAGTTGTAGAAACAACTTTCGAACCATGATTGCCAAATTGAGAACGTAGAGGATTTTTAAGAATAGTAATGGGTTTTACATCCTTAGATGTTGTTGTTCCCTTCCCCTTCTTAGTAATCCCATCAGTACATTCAAGCACATTGGTTGCAACATTAGACGTTTGCTTAAGTGTGTTAGCATGTTTCATTTGAATTATCTTTTGTTTTAAGCTTTTAATCTCAAGACATAATTCTTCAGCAGAAACTATCACTTCACCCTCCTTAAAAGCATAAGTACATTCTTTCTTAGGCAGTGAAGGCAATTTATCACACAAAGCAAGCATTTGTTCTAATGATTGGCACTTAAGTTGCAAGTCAATATTCTCCTGTTCAAGTTGAGCTACTATACGATTCAAATTACGTACAGCAGGCAAATGCAAGTAATAATCATGCAAAGGATGAAGTTGACTTTCAAAATCTATCAAAGGTTCAATGTTCGGTTCATCCTGAGGTTCTACTTTTTCATCTAAAGAATTTTGACCTAGAGAATCTGTCTCAAAGAAGACAGTTAGTTCATGTGCTAGGTCTTCACGGAAAACATCATCTGGACATGCAGGTAAAGTTGGTAGAATTGGTTTCACATCAAAAATTGGTTCATCAAACACCTCATCTATTGCAGTAATGCTAGAACTAGGTTTGTTAAACACTTCATTCTCAAGCATTAAAATGTATTTCTCTAGCATGAGTGTTGGAATATAAACCAGTCTACGCTTAGGCACATAATCTTCACGTTGCATGTTCTTTTCAGTTTCAACAAGATTTTTTAAGAAATCAGGATTCGATTTACCTATCTTAGCATTGATTTTTTCATACATTAAACTAATTTGATGGTATTTCCTAGATTTACAATTTTCAATAATATCATCAAAATCAGCATCAGAAGCATGTACAAAATGCGATGGTAAACCAGCTTGAAAATAATCAGAATGATATAATCCTGGAATCTTTTTGGAAGCATTTTCCAAAATTTTCGGATCTTCATAACCCAACCCCCACTTTTCACCATGAATTGTTTTTGGCCTATTCATAAAAATCGTTTGTTTTGAAAGTTCCATATCCATGATAGCTTTTGATTGCTCTGTTCGATAGAGTTTTTCCTCATATCGAGCAAGTTGTGCTTTCATTTGAAAAGATTCTTTTGACAATAAAGAAATTTCAGTGTTCTTTTCAATTATGGTGTTTTCCAATTGAACGATTTTCTTGTTTAGTTTTGAAAGTATGGGTTCATGTTGGTTTTTCAAATCAGAAAGATCTTTTTCTAAAAATTGAACTTTTTCTGCAAGTCGTTCCGATTTTAAACGATAATCAGTTCTTTCAACTTTAATTGGATGAATTGTCTTTTTCACATCTTCCAACTCAGTTTCCATAGAGTTGAGTTGGAGAGTCAATTGTTGCACATCCGTTTGCAATTTGGATGAGGAAGGTCTGGTCTCATTCATTTTGATTTTATCTTTTAAAACCTTGTTTTCAGATTTTAAGCCTTTGACTTCTTTTGACATTGAGACCAGATTCTTCATCAAGTCATTTTGCATTTTGATAAAATCAGGTGAGATTTTAGATGGTTGTACCTCATCATCATCGGATGTTGAGTCAGAATTCTCCATTGCTTCCTTAGCTTTGATGAGCTTTGTCATCTTGCAAACATTTGCATGTTCCACTTCTGAATCTGAATCGTCAGTCCAGTTAAACCAAGTATCATCAACCGGTTTTAGCTCTCCCCCAGTTTCCACAATCTTAGCCATCAACATTTTCTTCTTGTAGTAAGCTGCGTCCTTCTTCTTAGGCATCTTGCACTCACGAGAGTAATGACCAGCTTTGCCACAATTGAAACAAATTGAATCTTCCTTCTTGGAATCATCAGCACGTTGTTGTTTAGATTGATCAGCTTTCTTGTAGTACGAGGAAGATGATGAGTTTTTGCGTTGATTGCTTGATTTGCCTTTAAACTTGTGTTTGTTCAAGGCTTTTGTGAACATGGCTGCCATCTTGACTAATTCAAGGTGAGAATCATCAACATCAGAAAGATTCAAATCTTCTGAATCAGTTGATTCTTCAACAAGCGCTTTCTTGGACAAGCCTTTGGAAGACGTCAACGATTTGCTCTTCTTTTTAGCAATTAGGGCAAGTGGATCGCCCGGAGAAGACTCTTTCCTCCCTTCTTGAAGTTTAGACACTTCAGGTTGGTAATGCATAAGAACTCCAACAAGCTCATGAATAGTCAACTTGTCAATCTCTTTAGTAGATCGAACAATGGTTCCATAAGGAAGCCAATCAGCATTGAGCTTTTTGAGAAACTTCATGTTGACTTCAGCATTTACTTTTATGATCTTGCACCTTTTCAACTCATTGAGAACACCATTGAAACGACGATAGGTATCCTTGAGTGGTTCATCAGTTTCCTGCTTGAAATCTTCATAGAATCCCAGAGCCTTATTCAATTTAGTAACATCTGACATGTCATAACCTTCTTGCTGTCGTTTGATCTCATCCCATATATCTTTTGCTGTTGTGTTGCTATCAACATTTTCAAACAATTCATACGGGATAGCTTGCATAAAAATATTCTTTGCCTCTATGTCACCCTGAGCTCTATCACGCTTATCACCAGAAAGTTCATAGACTGGAATTGGCATACCAGTATCCGGATGATAATCAACAACTGGACCATCTCTCAGAGAAGCCCAAATGTACTTTGCTTTCTCACCCTTATAGTCTATGTACTGAGTGATACGGTGAAGCCACTGAGTGTACTTGCCATCAAACAACACTGGAGGACGGGAATCTGATCCAATGATCAAAGTATCTTGAGTAGACATCTTGAAAATGAGGTAGATTCGGTAAAGATTCTGTATTACACAAATCTCAGATGAAAAATCACAACAATCTGATCAGAATGTCAGATTCTGTAACAGATTCGGTACTGTAGCAGATTTGGTAAAGTAGCAAATTCGGTAAAGATTCTGTATATCAGATTCTGTAAAAGAAACTGATCAGAAATACAAGAGCACACCCAGATTCAGTATAGATTCGGTAACCACAAGAATTGTAGCCTGTAACCACTTAAAACAATGAATTAAGTGATACAGAAACTCAGATTCTGTATATGATTCGGTAGTCAGATTCTGTAAGAATTTGAAGTTCAATCTCAATTCAATCCTTTTGAATTTGATTCTGTAACCTTGCTGCACAAGGAAACACGTTAGTATCACACAAAATATCAAAGATACCGAAAGTATAGGATACCGAATGTCAACTGTAGCAATTGACAATACCGAGTCTAAGTTTAAAACTTAGAAATATGACAGAATCCTTTCTCAAACCACACCAATTAGCTGCGTATGATCAAACCGAATGTGATAGAATCACAATCACACCACAATCTGCAACACTTAAGATGAATTTAAGTAATGAAGCAGACTCGGTATAACAGTTACGATACCGAGTGTTGATCAAATCTTCAAAACTTAATGAATTGAAGAAATTGAACCGTCAGAAATGTGATTTAACACCTCACGAACACAACTGAATCCTTAAATCTTCACAAAAATCCAGAATCAAGCTTGAATTAAGCAATACCGAGAGTTTTAGCCACAAACACTAAAAATCAACTTGATTCTCCATAATTGAAGTTAAAAAGCTGTAATGATGATCGAAACTCTTTCTAAAATACCTAATGCACCTTTGCTGAACTTATCACAAGAATCTGAATGTCAGATTATCAAATTCGATGATACCGAATGTGATTCAAAATACCGAGAGTAATCAGATTCTGTAATCTTCAATCTCTGGATCGATATAGTGATGTAGAATCACTTCCTGGAAGCTCTGATACCAAATGATAGGTCAGATCATGTTGAGATTGAGAGAAATGATAAGATAAAGAGAGATTCGGTAGATAGGAATGAGACTCGGTATTAGAGAGAATCGGTACAATTACATTCCACAGCTTATAGAACTCAGTTACAATGCAATGGCTATCTAATTAGGACTACATAGGTTCCTTATATAGCCCTCTTCTAAGAAACCTTCATTTAAGCTTATTTTCACATTAACACTATACAACTTCGGGGGCCTAACACGTGGTGTTAAGCTTTGTATTCAAGTGCTCATTAGATTGTACATACTTTTGCAATGTTTTGTACGAAATCTCGTGGTCTAATAATTTACGTTTGATTACCTAAACCCGTGGTTTACAAACAGGAGAAACAAAACATTTTTGTTGTCTTACACAATTTAAACAGGACGTTGTATTGTGTATAAACATTTATAACATGACACAGTATTGTCTACAAATATTTGAAACATGACAATTGCTGTCTACAAACTTTTGATTTCTAAAACATACTGGTATTGTTTACTTAAACCCGTAGATTCACTCAACATTATTGTTGACCCGTTTTACATGTTTTATTTCAGCATTGACAGATCTTTGGAGGGGTGGGGTTGGGCCAGGACCCTTCCTAAATTTCATGTTATATATCGCGAGTTTGCGACATTATATATATCTTTAAATATGTGTGTACCTAGATGAGTGGTTGTTCATCTACTCTTTTTCATTTATTACTCAGGTTCGAGTCTCAAATCAGCATCAATTTTTATTTTTTGATGAGCAGAAGGCACGAAGTTGGAAGTTCTCAAGTTCCATTTCTATTACTTGTAATATTTTTACAATATTTCATTGGTATTGGTATTGGTATTGGTATGTATGATTATGATACTAAATTAATTATCATGTACATATACATAAAGATCAAAAAATCACTTTTAAGTTTTAACTTATCATCCTTTTTTACGTAAAGTATAATCAAATATATGTAGACTATTTATATTTAATATATATAAATATTGATCGCTAATATTTGGTTTTGATTGAAGACCTTAATAAAATTATCTATGAATTCTTGAACTATCTGTTAAGTGAAAGCATAAAACAAATCAATTCAATAAGTACAAAGTTAATTGAACATATATGCATAACGAAACAATACAAGATAGTTTTTGTATTATATATAATTGGCCCCTCCGTAAAATGTCTTCAAGATCCGCCATTGTATCTCAGGTATTTATTGTTTTCGCTGTAGAACTTTGCTGTTACATAGAAGTCAAGCCATGCACTAGGACCAGAGTTAACATTCGCGTCAATGGCGATTTTAACGGGGACACGGCGTGTTAAAGAAAGAATCCAACGAAGTATACCCTAATAAATATTTGACGTATTAAAATGAGAAAAGACCAAAACACACATGAAAACTGATGTAAAATGACAGGTTGAGACAAAGTCTACAGTAGTTAGAAAGCATTCTATTGATATATAGTATAACTAGATTAATTGTTTCACTTATGTGAACTACCTAGTAGGTTCACATGGAGTTACCTAGCGCAAACACTCAATCAAGATTACACAATGCAAGTCTCCTTGTCATCTAATACCTGATGATTGTGAATAAACTATCCAACTATTTCAAAGACTCAAATTATGACCCTACTCTCTTAGTCGTAAACAATCACTCCAACTCTCACTGCGCATGGTCAACTCCAATATTAACTAATCGGTTGAATTTAGTTTGTTACCGTCTCCGGTCAAACACGAAATTATTAATTAAGATTAAAAAATGTAAACTAATGCTATAAATTAATGAACTCTCGTCCATGTAAACAACTACACAATCAATTGTATCGAACAAATAAGTGTCGATAAGAGTCGTTCAATATTCACGCTTTGAATCATCGTACGAAAAAACAATTAATCAAAATATCTTTACAGAAACATAAATGATTTATCCAACATTCATTAAAAGTTAAAATCGTATTCAAATTTAAAAGAGAATTCATAGTTTGGAACAAAGAATTAATCAATGAATAACGAAGAATCTTGAACCATGATAGCACCGTAGTGTGTTTTTGAAAGGATTGAATGTATGAGATCATCTAGAAATGCTCCAAAAAGCACCCACAACCACCCTAAGTGTTCTCAAAAACGACTCAGTAAAAAGTATCGTGTTTCGGGTGGGGAAATAGATTTAAAATTCGTAATCTGTCATATCTAACATAGAAGGTTCCGATTTCTGATAAGAAAGCATATCTTTCTCAAGAGCCTTTCAGTTATTAGTAGGATTGATAACTAGTTACAAATGGATGACACACAACCTTAACATATTATGTTAATAAAAATTCTTTTATTATTAGACCTCTATTAACGGTATCGTGATAGAGGGTGATGAGAGCAGCATGCCTCCACCACGCCACTAACCCTGCGTGATAAAGGAAAAAATTGGTGGCATGATGGTGTTCATTACACTAAGGAAAAACTACGTGATGAAATTTTCAACCAATCAGATTTAAGAAATAGTGGTGGTGACCTGACTTTTCATATGGGAGGGCAGGGGTTTGACTCACACTCACTGCAAAATTCCTATTGTTGTTACCCGCCTATTCCATGGGTGTCTTGCGTTTGAAGCTCATCTGAGGGGGTTTTAACACACGTGACGCCTGTATGGATTCGTCGTGGTGGTTTCCTCCTAAGAGGCGGTAGGACTGTAATAGTTCGACCAAGAAAATGATCGAGAAAGTGAGTTCTGACATCACGTTCGAGCCTCCTTCGATGACTCCTAGTCGCCGTTGAAACAATAAAAAGAATATGGATCAATCAAATTAAAAAGGGTGGGACCTATTATTATTACACTCCTTGATTTCATCACCATTATAGACCTTTCTTCCATTATTATTAAACAGCACCACTATATCCCACAAAACCATGTCAAGTGTGGTGATAATCATCACATTTTTGGGTATATTAGTATATATTTATTTTCGGCGTAAAACGGAAAAATTTTATAAACTAAAAGAAGTTCATCAATAAGATAAGACTCCTTAAACATGCAAACTAAACAACTACCGAGCTAAGCAAAAACAAACAAACACAATGAAAGCTCACGACACTAACCAACTAACAATATAACAACAAAATAAAACCGCAACAATATGAATGACATAAACAAGACTCAATATAAAAGATGGAGGCCAATCTACCCATACGAGCGAAAGATTAGATCCCATCTTAATCGAAATAATCGACGAGCCTCCATTCAAACTTCTTTAATGAACTCACGGAATTCTTCCATTTCAGCTCCTTGAACTAGTTTTTTCTTTTAGTCGGCGCCTTAGGGGGATTACTAGCGTTGACAACCGTAGAATTCACCGATTCGCTCTCCATACTCTTCATCATTGTAACGAAGGCCGCCATCTTTTTTTTTTTAGTAAAAGAGGAAACCCTCGTATGAACGAGCACATTAGTTCCCCATAGAAGGGCACCATCTCCTCGTCAGACATTTTTTCCCCTTAATCCCTATTGAACTCATGGGTAACAGATGCAATATCACAACCCACATCCTCAGGAACAACCGAACCAACACCAAGACCGATTCCATCCGTCTCTGAATCCTTATTAATTGGGCGCGGGGTTCGATGATGTTCCAACAAATACTTTTTTAAATGACAGAAGATCGACGTCTTCAACCTTAAAACTTTCAACCGAATCAAACACCGATAAAGACTTACCACATCAAAATATATAATGGTTTCCGTTTATTAGACCACTCCCTATGGTCTCATTATCCATCATTACCCGTTAGTTACCCGTAGTTACCCGTAATAGATCATAGGCACGGATTCATTACCCGCGTTAGTTACCCGCATTCACCATCAATTTGGCGATGGTTTCTTAAGCCAGGTGACCCCACATGTGTCTTCTTATGTATTTTCTTTTTACTTTTTAATTTAATCAACTATTACTTTTACTTTATCAATTTTGGAAGCTAAAAATAAGGATGAACTGATACATTACTCTTCGATGGTTTAAGGAAGAAGATGAATAAATTACAATTTGGTACCTAAACTTTTATGTTGGTGATGGTTTTAGTTATGTAAAATATTCTTTTTTGGTCCCTAAACTTTTACAACTTATTTTGTCATCTTTTTGAATAAGCTACGATTTCTATTTTTGGTTCTTAAATTTTTGTTTTTTTTTTTAAAATTTAAAAAGGATAATCGTATTTATGTTTATTATTAAAAGCTTTGTTTTTTTAAAAAAATAATTATTTTTATGTTGGTTAAATAGATATAAAAGAAATTAATTAATGACGTGGCAGTTAAGAGGAAAAATATTTTAACCATGATAGGTAGTGTTTAGTTATAGAATTTTATAAATTAATTATAATATTTAAATGCTAATATAGTGCTGATGTGAAAATTAAGAGAATGCATAGTGTTAGTATTACTTTTACTTTGTAAACGCTATCACATCATCATTTACTTTTAGTCATCAAAAATCAAACAAACTATTCACCTCCGTTTCCAACACGACAACCAGATAACGCGTATTATCTACTTTCAAACTCTTTGATTTTTATCCATTCCAACAACTATATAATAATAAAATCCACCCCCAACTTGACTCCAATCATTTTCACAACCCTCAAAACATGTTTTTCCGACACCCGTCGACGGTATACTTCTTACTAACCACCATCACCATCATCATCCTTCAATCACACGCACAACAAACCTACGTCGACAACAAACAACTCGCGTGCGAAAACAACGACACAATCACACTCGGTTACACTTGCAACGCCGCCGCCACGTGTCGATCTTACCTCACTTTCCGATCACAACCACCATACAACACACCAACCACCATCGCCACCCTTCTCAACTCAAACCCTGATGACGTCACTTCCATCAATAACTTCACTTCCAATTCATTCATAATTCAGACTGATACAGCCGTTATTGTTCCCATAAGTAATTGTTCTTGCTCTGATGGCGGCAATTATTATCAGCATAACACTGATTATGAGCTTAAATTTACTAACGAAACGTATTTTTCACTTGCGAATAATACTTTTCAAGGCCTTACTACTTGTCAAGCTTTGATCAACCAAAATCCTTATAATTTCCGGAATTTGTTAGTTGGTGATAATATCACGGTATGATAATTTTTTTATGATAATCTGCTTAATTTCATACCATTTTATTTCGTTTGATGTCTTGTAAGATATATACTTTGCTTTGCTAACTGTGACAATTCGTCCCACATCGGTTTGAAAAAGGAAATATGAGTCCCTTGTATGGATAAAGTTGTGGATAATCAATATCTTTTATCATTGTTTTTAGTTGAAATTTGAAAATATTTAATTAAGTTATTGCGTTTGCTTTGGTGGGTGTTTCATATGGTATAAGAGTCGTAGCCTCTCGAGGTGTGATGAGCAAGTGGCTCGTGTTCATCGGTATGGATGTTGGGCATTAACTAGTGTTGTTTGTATGTGTGTATCATTAGAATTTTTAACTGGTTAAATATTCTAGTATCTATGTATATCCAGTTGTAGCTTTGATAACATGTTATATTGTATTGTATGATATCTTTGATATCATGTTGAGTATATCGTATGTATAATTATTTGATCTTATGATTTGTGAAATCACTTGAAATTAATCAAACATATTCGTCATAATGTGTATATCGGTTTAGTTGAAATAGCGGGTTAAATTATATGATAATCTTCTTTGACATCGTGTTAAATCCTTTTCAAAAATTGTACTATATTATCTACAGATGATTCCTTGATAATTGAATGTTATAGTATTCATTATTAGATGACCTAATACAGCTCACAGCTCACAGCTATCAGCTCTGATTTTATGTTAAAATGTTTTAAACATGTGTGTTGTCTTTTCTTCTATGTTAATAAAATATGAATTTGTTTATATACAGATTCCGCTCAGATGCGCGTGTCCAACGGCAAACCAAACAGCTGCAGGAATAAAGTATTTGCTCAGTTACCTGATCGAAACGGGTGACACTATAGATTATATATCTCAAGCATTTGGAGGTGTTGGTAAACAAAGAATCTTAGATGCGAATGAGCTTAATGCAACTCAAGTTATCTTTCCATATACACCACTTTTGGTCCCACTTACAACTGAACCCACACGAATAAACACATCTATAACTCCACCATCTCAACCTTCTCCGCCCGTGATTCCCGTTACACCGAGTAATGGCGGGAGCTCGTCGAACAAAGGGGTCTTTATCGGTGTTGGAATTGGTGTCGGTTTACTTATACTCGTTTCTGTTTTCGGGGTCTTCATTTGGTTCTCAAGGAAAAAGAAGGTTCAACAAACGAAAACTTATAATTCGCCTCCGGGCAAAAGTAAAAACTCTGCGACTGCTGCGTTAATTGGCCCGGAGAGTAACTCATGGTCAATTTCAACCGAAGGATTACGAATAGCGATTGAGTCGTTAACGGTTTACAAGTATGAGGAATTACAAAAGGCTACAGGAGATTTTTCTGAAGATAAAAGAGTGAAAGGATCGGTTTACAAGGGGGTTTTTAACGGTGATTTGGCGGTCGTTAAGATAATGAAAGGAGATGTTGCCGGGGAGATTAATATGCTTCAACAAATTAATCATTCGAACATAATCAGGCTTTCTGGATTCTGTTTGCATCAAGGAAACACTTATCTGGTTTATGAATTTGCTGAAAACGGGTCATTGAGTGATTGGTTGCACGCAGATACAAAGAATGCTACATTCGAATATGTTTTAGATTGGAAACAAAGAGTTCAGATCGCGCATAATGTGTCGGACGCGTTGAATTACCTTCACAATTTCATTACTCCACCGTACATTCACAAGAATTTAACAAGTAGCAACGTGTTGTTAGATGCTAATATGAGGGCAAAGATAACGAATTTCGAACTTGCGAGAAGTGTTGATGAAAACGACAATGGAGAACTTCAGTTAACAAGGCATGTTGTAGGGACATTTGGTTACATGCCACCGGAATACATCGAGAACGGGTTAATTAGCCCTAAAATGGATGTGTTTGCTTTAGGTGTTTTGATGTCGGAACTTTTGTCCGGTAAAGAAGCCGCCACAAGGCCGCCTGAAGGTGGTGGTGGTGGTGAGAAGAAGGGTGATGAGTCTACGGTTGTACAACAGGGGCAGTTGTCGGAGACAATAAAAGAGGTGGTTGGAGGGGATAATGTGAGGAATAAACTGGCGGAGTTTATGGACGGTAGATTGAGAGGTGAGTATCCGGTGGAGTTGGCGTATTCTATGGCGGAGCTTGCTAGTAAATGTGTGGCGGCTGATCTAAACGACCGCCCGTCTGTTACGGAGGTGTTTATGACACTTTCGCAGATACTGTCTTCGTCTTTAGATTGGGATCCATCTGATGAACTTGAACACTCCAGATCTCTTAGTCTTGGCAGATAAAGTAAATATTTTTTAACTATTGTATTCCAATGTTATTTTTAATATGGTGTTTTGTATGTATTGTATTGGTTGTTATAAAACCAAAAGAACATCATGAATCATGTATGTTTATATAACTTAGAGTGTCTCCAATTTGATGAGTATTATGCATGTTGCAGCTTTGAATATTTATTAATTTGAATTATAGTTTGGTCCTTAACCTGTCCTTAAGCCAGGGTGGGCGTAAATCAGAGTTGTAAATCTCGGTTCAACTCGGCGAGTTCTCGTTTCCAGTGAGTTGCCGAGTACTCGAACTCCAAGTCGCTCCATTACTGTTACTCGGCAACTACTTAGTCATAACCGATTACTCGGTCAAAAATTCGGTCAAGCGAGGCAAATAACCATGACGACATTTTTTGGATAGGTTACATGACCCATCTGAAAATTATGTTGAAATAATAAGGTCAAATATGGGAGGCAATATTAGGTTAGTTCTATAGTCAATAAACACATGCAAAGTTGTGTTTTGAAGACTTTTGTGCACAAATTATTTACCATGATGCCATTCTCTTCTACTATAAATACATGATCTTGCAAGCTTCAAAATGCATCCCAACACATTCTTCCTTCTTGTGTTCTAGTAGTCTAATAGAGAGTTTGTGAGATATATCTCCTAATTACAAGAGATATAAAACTTGGTACTTATCCTTGTAATTAGAGCGAAGTGTAATTTCTATTATTCATATTAGTGAAACATTTCTTTCCTTGCCCGTGGTTTTTACCCTATTGGGGTTTTCCACGTTAAATCTTGGTGTTTCTTTATTGTCATTATTTCAAGTATTACTAGCAGGTTTGCTATAATTCGGTGTCGCTTTTCTCAACAAGTGGTATCAGAGCTAAGGTCTAATATCTTGTGTGTATTAATCTACTTATCGTATGCTCTGTGGTTTCCACACTGGTGGACTTTCACATCAGAAAATAAGTAAGGTTATTTTCACTCGATAAAAGTTCTCAAGTACTATTTCTCGAAAAGTAGTATTGTCGAAAAGAAGATTGTAATTATAGCAATGTCTACAAAATTCGAAATTGAAAAGTTCAACGGGAGTAACTAATTATTTACCATGATGCCATTCTCTTCTACTATAAATACATGATCTTGCAAGCTTCAAAATGCATCCCAACACATTCTTCCTTCTTGTGTTCTAGTAGTCTAATAGAGAGTTTGTGAGATATATCTCCTAATTACAAGAGATATAAAACTTGGTACTTATCCTTGTAATTAGATCGAAGTGTAATTCCTATTATTCATATTAGTGAAACATTTCTTTCCTTGCCCGTGGTTTTTACCCTATTGGAGTTTTTCACGTTAAATCTTGGTGTTTCTTTATTGTCATTATTTCAAGTATTACTAGCAGGTTTGCTATAATTCGGTGTCGCTTTTCTCAACAAGTGGTATCAGAGCTAAGGTCTAATATCTTGTGTGTATTAATCTACTTATCGTATGCTCTGTGGTTTCCACACTGGTGGACTTTCACATCAGAAAATAAGTAAGGTTATTTTCACTCGGTAAAGTCCTTGGGTGTTATTTCAAGAAAAATAGTATTGTCGAAAAGAAGATTGTAATTATAGCAATGTCTACGAAATTTGAAATTGAAAAGTTCAACGGGAGTAACTTCTCGTTATGGAAACTAAAGATGAAAGCTATCCTGAGAAAGGATAAGTGTTTGGCGGCCATCAGTGGATGGTCCGCCGAAGTCACTGATGAAAAATGGGAAGAGATGGACGGTCAGGTTATCGCAAATCTTCATCTGGCACTAGCAGATGGCGTTTTGTCTAGCATAGAAGAAAAGAAGACGGCGAAAGAGATTTGGGATCACCTCGTAAAATTGTACGAGACCAAATCACTCCACAACAAGATATTCCTTAAGAGGAAACTTTATGCACTACGCATGAATGAATCTACTTCAGTTAATGAGCACATTAATTCTTTGAATACTCTATTTTCTCAACTCGCTTCGTTAAGTTGCAATATAGAGCCAAAAGAACGTGCTGAACTTTTACTTCAGAGTCTACCTGACTCGTATGATCAACTCATTATTAACTTAACCAATAATGTTCTCTCGGAGTATCTAGTCTATGATGAAGTTGCGGCTGCTATTCTAGAAGAAGAAAATCGGCGCAATAACAAGGAGGACAAACAGGCCGGTTCACGACAAGTGGAGGCCTTGGTGATGTCAGGGGGGAGATCAACGGAACGTGGCCCAAGTGGGAGTCACAATCATGGTAAACCGAAGTCTAAAAAGAATAAGACCTATACATGCTACAATTGTGGCAAGAAAGGTCACCTGAAGAAGGATTGTCGGAGTTTAAATAACTCAAATCCTCAAGGAAATATTGCAAGCACTTCAGATGATGGGACTGCTTTGGTTAGTGAGGCAGTGGTAGCAAATGAAGGCAGAAAGACATTTGTTGATGTCTGGTTATTTGACTCGGGAGCTACTTTTCACATGACCCCTAGAAGAGAATGGTTCAAACAATATGAACGTATCTCAGGAGGATCTGTATACAGTTGCAATGATCATGAACTAAAGATCATTGGAATTGGAGATATCATTCTGAAGATGCACGATGGTACAGTTCGTACTATTCAAGGTGTACGACACGTGGAGGGTTTGAAGAAGAACTTATTATCTTTAGGACAATTGGATGATCTTGGTTGTAAAATGGTGATACATGAGAAGATCATGATAATCAAGAAAGGCGCGGTTGTACTTATGAAAGGAGAAAAGGTGGATGCTAATTTATACATTCTGAAAGGCGAGACGGTACATGAATCGGAAGCATCTGTTGCTTCGAATAGTTCAAGTGATAAAGTTGCTATGACATGGCATCAAAAGCTTGGACACATGTCTGAGCAAGGTATGAAGATTCTTGTTGAAAGAAATCTTATTCCTGGTCTTACAAAGGTATCGCTACCTTTCTGTGAGCATTGTGTAATCAGCAAGCAACATCGCCTGAAGTTTAACACATCAAATTCTAGAAGTAAATTGATTCTAGAATTGGTTCACTCTGATGTGTGGCAAGCACCAGTTCAATCCCTAGGAGGAGCAAAGTATTTTGTATCATTTATTGATGATTACACTAGGAGATGTTGGGTGTACCCAATCAAGAGGAAGGCAGATGTGTTTGAAGTTTTCAAAGTTTACAAAGCGCGTGTTGAACTTGAATCTAGTAAAAAGATCAAGTGTTTAAGGACGGATAATGGAGGAGAATACACTGGTGATGAATTTGATAAGTTCTGCAAACAAGAAGGTATCAAAAGGCAGTTCACGACGGCATACACTCCTCAACAAAATGGAGTGGCAGAGCGGATGAACAGAACCTTGTTAGATAGAACAAGGGAGATGTTGGCAACTGCAAGCTTGGGAAAATCATTCTGGGCAGAAGCAGTAAGTACTGCCTGTTACGTGATAAATCGGTCACCATCAACTGCAATTGAGTTGAAATCGCCGATGGAGATGTGGACTAGAAAACTAGTTGATTATTCTGACCTTCATATATTTGGAAGTCCTGTGTACGTAATGTACAATTCTCAAGAAACGACAAAGTTGGATCCGAAGTCCAGAAAGTGTTTGTTCTTGGGGTATGCTGATGGAGTTAAGGGGTATCGCTTGTGGGACCCCACTGCCCACAAAGTAGTCATAAGCAGAGATGTTGTCTTTACAGAAGACAAAGATCTTGAAGATGTTAGCACTTCAAAAGAAACTACACCGATACAGGTTGGAAATGAATTTCATAAAGATTCTTCTGAAGCAGTACCAGAGCACGATGAAAATCAAGTAGTCGTTGATGAAGCTCCAGCGACTCGTATTTCTAATCGGAAACGAAAACGTCCAGGGTGGCACTCAGATTATATTATGGAAAGCAATGTTGCATACTGTCTTCTAACAGAGGAAGGAGAGCCAACAACTCTTCGCGAGGCACTGAATCATTCAGATGCATCTCAGTGGATGACGGCTATGCAGGAAGAAATTGAAGCTCTTCATAAAAATAAAACATGGGAACTTGTGCCATTGCCGAAAGGTAGAAAACCTATTGGAAATAAATGGGTGTATAAGATCAAGCGAAATGGCGATGATCAAGTGGAGCGGTATCGTGCAAGACTGGTGGTTAAAGGATATGCTCAGAAAGAAGGTACAGACTTTAATGAAATATTTTCTCCTGTGGTTCGACTTACAACAATTCGAGTAGTTTTAGCGATGTGTACTACATTTGATTTGCATCTAGAGCAGCTGGATGTGAAAACTGCATTTCTTCATGGAAATCTTGAAGAAGAAATTTATATGCTTCAACCAGAAGGTTTTGAACTACAAGGAAAAAAAGAACTTGGTTTGCAGGTTAAAGAAATCTCTGTATGGTCTCAAACAGGCGCCGAGATGTTGGTACAAGAGATTTGATTCTTTTATAATGAGCCTTGAATATAACAGACTTTATGCAGACCCTTGTGCATATTTCAAGAGGTTTGGGGACAATGATTTTGTCATTTTGCTGTTATATGTAGACGACATGTTGGTTGCAGGCCCCAACAAAGATTGTATTAATAAGCTGAAGGCTCAATTGGCTAGGGAGTTTGAAATGAAAGACTTGGGTGCCACAAACAAGATTCTAGGGATGCAAATTCACCGAGACAGAGATAATAGGAATATTTGGCTTTCTCAAAAGAATTATTTGAAGAAAGTCTTGCAGCGCTTCAATATGTAAGATAGTAAGCCAATCTCAACCCCACTTCCTACTAATCTCAAGTTATCCTCCGTTATGTGTCCTAGCAGTGAATACGAGAGGAAAGAGATGTCTCGCGTACCGTATGCATCAGCAGTGGGAAGTTTAATGTTCGCAATGATATGTACAAGACCAGACATTGCACATGCAGTGGGAGTAGTTAGTCGGTACATGGCGAATCCTGGTAAAGAGCATTGGAATGCGGTAAAAAGGATCCTTAAATATATCAAGAGAACCTTAGATGTTGCATTATGTTATGGGGAACCGAAATTTATTGTCAAAGGGTATGTTGATTCAGATTATGCAGGTGATATCGATAAAAGTAAATCTACCACTGCATATGTTTTCACACTTTGTGGTGGAATAGTAAGCTGGGTTTCAAAACTGCAGTCAGTTGTGGCGACGTCAACAACAGAGGCAGAATATGTAGCAGCTACTCAAGCTACTAAAGAGGCAGTATGGTTGAAGATGTTGTTGGAGGAACTCGGACACAAACAAAAGAATATCACTCTATTTTGTGACAACCAGAGTGCCTTGCATCTTGCAAGGAATCCGGCATTTCATTCAAAGACAAAGCATATACGAGTTCAGTATCACTTCGTTCGTGAGAAAGTGGAAGAAGGAACCGTGGATATGCAGAAAATTCATACTGACGACAATGTGGCCGATTTTCTAACAAAGTCAATCAACCGTGACAAGTTTATTTGGTGTCGTTCCTCATGCGGCCTAGCGGAAACGTAAGCAACATCATTGGCAAGGAAGGATTATCGTGTGAAGATTGATTGAGCTTTAACACCTCTAATGGTAATCGAACAGATTTATATATTATAAATGTTATCTTAGTAGATTAGGTGTTTCATTAGTAACTTAATTAAATGTATTTATCTTATTATTATTATTATTATTATTATCTTTATCAATAAAAGGATTTATCATTAAAAATTGTATGCGCTACGCATGAATGAATCTACTTCAGTTAATGAGCACATTAATTCTTTGAATACTCTATTTTCTCAACTCGCTTCGTTAAGTTGCAATATAGAGCCAAAAGAACGTGCTGAACTTTTACTTCAGAGTCTACCTGACTCGTATGATCAACTCATTATTAACTTAACCAATAATGTTCTCTCGGAGTATCTAGTCTATGATGAAGTTGCGGCTGCTATTCTAGAAGAAGAAAATCGGAGCAATAACAAGGAGGATAAACAGGCCGGTTCACGACAAGTGGAGGCCTTGGTGATGTCAGGAGGGAGATCAACGGAACGTGGCCCAAGTGGGAGTCACAATCATGGTAAACCGAAGTCTAAAAAGAAGAAGACCTATACATGCTACAATTGTGGCAAGAAAGGTCACCTGAAGAAGGATTGTCGGAGTTTAAATAACTCAAATCCTCAAGGAAATATTGCAAGCACTTCAGATGATGGGACTGCTTTGGTTAGTGAGGCAGTGGTAGCAAATGAAGGCAGAAAGACATTTGTTGATGTCTGGTTATTTGACTCGGGAGCTACTTTTCACATGACCCCTAGAAGAGAATGGTTCAAACAATATGAACGTATCTCAGGAGGATCTGTATACAGTTGCAATGATCATGAAGTAAAGATCATTGGAATTGGAGATATCATTCTGAAGATGCACGATGGTACAGTTCGTACTATTCAAGGTGTACGACACGTGGAGGGTTTGAAGAAGAACTTATTGTCTTTAGGACAATTGGATGATCTTGGTTGTAAAATGGTGATACATGAGAAGATCATGATAATCAAGAAAGGCGCGGTTGTACTTATGAAAGGAGAAAAGGTGGGTGCTAATTTATACATTCTGAAAGGCGAGACGGTACAGGAATCGGAAGCATCTGTTGCTTCGAATAGTTCAAGTGATAAAGTTGCTATGACATGGCATCAAAAGCTTGGACACATGTCTGAGCAAGGTATGAAGATTCTTGTTGAAAGAAATCTTATTCATGGTCTTACAAAGGTATCGCTACCTTTCTGTGAGCATTGTGTAATCAGCAAGCAACATCGCCTGAAGTTTAACACATCAAATTCTAGAAGTAAATTGATTCTAGAATTGGTTCACTCTGATGTGTGGCAAGCACCAGTTCAATCCCTAGGAGGAGCAAAGTATTTTGTATCATTTATTGATGATTACACTAGGAGATGTTGGGTGTACCCAATCAAGAGGAAGGCAGATGTGTTTGAAGTTTTCAAAGTTTACAAAGCGCGTGTTGAACTTGAATCTAGTAAAAAGATCAAGTGTTTAAGGACGGATAATGGAGGAGAATACACTGGTGATGAATTTGATAAGTTCTGCAAACAAGAAGGTATCAAAAGACATTTCACGACGGCATACACTCCTCAACAAAACGAAGTGGCAGAGCGGATGAACAGAACCTTGTTAGATAGAACAAGGGCGATGTTGGCAACTGCAAGCTTGGGGAAATCATTTTGGGCAGAAGCGGTCAATACTGCCTGTTACGTGATAAATCGGTCACCGTCAACTGCAATTGAGTTGAAGTCACCGATGGAGATGTGGACTGGAAAACCAGTTGATTATTCAGACCTTCATATATTTGGAAGTCCTGTGTACGTAATGTACAATTCTCAAGAAACGACAAAGTTGGATCCGAAGTCCAGAAAGTGTTTGTTCTTGGGGTATGCTGATGGAGTTAAGGGGTATCGCTTGTGGGACCCCACTGCCCACAAAGTAGTCATAAGCAGAGATGTTGTCTTTACAGAAGACAAAGATCTTGAAGATGTTAGCACTTCAAAAGAAACTACACCGATACAGGTTGGAAATGAATTTCATAAAGATTCTTCTGAAGCAGTACCAGAGCACGATGAAAATCAAGTAGTCGTTGATGAAGCTCCAGCGACTCGTATTTCTAATCGGGAAAGGAAACGTCCAGGGTGGCACTCGGATTATATTATGGAAAGCAATGTTGCATATTGTCTTCTAACAGAGGAAGGAGAGCCAATAACTCTTCGCGAGGCACTGAATCATTCAGATGCATCTCAGTGGATGACGGCTATGCAGGAAGAAATTGAAGCTCTTCATAAAAATAAAACATGGGAACTTGTGCCATTGCTAAAAGGTAGAAAACCTATTGGAAATAAATGGGTGTATAAGATCAAGCGAAATGGCGATGATCAAGTGGAGCGGTATCGTGCAAGACTGGTGGTTAAAGGATATGCTCAGAAAGAAGGTACGGACTTTAATGAAATATTTTCTCCTGTGGTTCGACTTACAACAATTCGATTAGTTCTAGCGATGTGTGCTACATTTGATTTGCATCTAGAGCAGCTAGATGTGAAAACTGCATTTCTTCATGGAAATCTTGAAGAAGAAATTTATATGCTTCAACCAGAAGGTTTTGAACTACAAGGAAAAAAGAACTTGGTTTGCAGGTTAAAGAAATCTCTGTATGGTCTCAAACAGGCGCCGAGATGTTGGTACAAGAGATTTGATTCTTTCATAATGAGCCTTGAATATAACAGACTTTATGCAGACCCTTGTGCATATTTCAAGAGGTTTGGGGACAATGATTTTGTCATTTTGCTGTTATATGTAGACGACATGTTGGTTGCAGGCCCCAACAAAGATCGTATTAATAAGCTGAAGGCTCAATTGGCTAGGGAGTTTGAAATGAAAGACTTGGGTGCCGCAAACAAGATTCTAGGGATGCAAATTCACCGAGACAGAGATAATAGGAAGATTTGGCTTTCTCAAAAGAATTATTTGAAGAAAGTCTTGCAGCGCTTCAATATGCAAGATAGTAAGCCAATCTCAACCCCACTTCCTACTAATCTCAAGTTATCCTCCGTTATGTGTCCTAGCAGTGAATACGAGAGGAAAGAGATGTCTCGCGTACCGTATGCATCAGCAGTGGGAAGTTTAATGTTCGCAATGATATGTACAAGACCAGACATTGCACATGCAGTGGGAGTAGTTAGTCGGTACATGGCGAATCCTGGTAAAGAGCATTGGAATGCGGTAAAAAGGATCCTTAAATATATCAAGGGAACCTTAGATGTTGCATTATGTTATGGGAAACCGAAATTTATTGTCAAAGGGTATGTTGATTCAGATTATGCAGGTGATATCGATAAAAGTAAATCTACCACTGCATATGTTCTCACACTTTGTGGTGGAATAGTAAGATGGGTTTCAAAACTGCAGTCAGTTGTGGCGACGTCAACAACAGAGGCAGAATATGTAGCAGCTACTCAAGCTACTAAAGAGGCAGTATGGTTGAAGATGTTGTTAGAGGAACTCGAACACAAACAAAAGAATATCACTCTATTTTGTGACAACCAGAGTGCCTTGCATCTTGCAAGGAATCCGGCATTTCATTCAAAGACAAAGCATATACGAGTTCAGTATCACTTCGTTCGTGAGAATGTGGAAGAAGGAACCGTGGATATGCAGAAAATTCATACTGACGACAATGTGGCCGATTTTCTAACAAAGTCAATCAACCGTGACAAGTTTATTTGGTGTCGTTCCTCATGCGGCCTAGCGGAAACGTAAGCAACATCACTGGCAAGGAAGGATTATCGTGTGAAGATTGATTGAGCTTCAATCAAATCTTCAAGTGGGAGATTGTGGAAATAATAAGGTCAAATATGGGAGGCAATATTAGGTGAGTTCTATAGTCAACAAACACATGCAAAGTTGTGTTTTGAAGACTTTTGTGCACAAATTATTTACCATGATGCCATTCTCTTCTACTATAAATACATGATCTTGCAAGCTTCAAAATGCATCCTAACACATTCTTCCTTCTTGTGTTCTAGTAGTCTAATAGAGAGTTTGTGAGATATATCTCCTAATTACAAGAGATATAAAACTTGGTACTTATCCTTGTAATTAGAGCGCAGTGTAATTCCTATTATTCATATTAGTGAAACATTTCTTTCCTTGCCCGTGGTTTTTACCCTATTGGGGTTTTTCACGTTAAATCTTGGTGTTTCTTTATTGTCATTATTTCAAGTATTACTAGCAGGTTTGCTATAATTCGGTGTCGCTTTTCTCAACAAATTACGCCACGATTGTAACTTGACGACGAGGTGCATAACCAGAACTGCGTTTTATGACCCCATCTGTCCACCTAAATATCAGATGATCAAATGACTAGCTTTATACAGAATTTCAGAATCTTGACCCAAAAACAATACTAGGCACCAAATAAGGCCCAAATTGAAAATTACACTGATTCAGTAACAAGTGATCCAAAGATACATGCATTTGAGTACATGCCATCGTGAGAAGGAACCCACATTACATTAGAGTGTATTATGCATTTAAAACAACCAGATTCAACTCATCCATCAACTGCACAAGCTTCTCTAAATCGTGCTCAGACAAGGGGGATGTGCAAAATCCAAACTTGAGAGCCTAGTGAATCAGTAGCTCGAAAATGGTAACCTAGATAAACCGACCCAAACCACTTATCATTCCAAAATACAAAATGAATATGATAATATCAGTCCATATTGGTGAGATTTTATACACATTTATTAATCTGCCACAAAACATATTTAGGACTATTGACTTCCACTTGAATTTCTTGAATCGCTATGAATTGAATTTGATACCGTGCAACCAATCGACCGCCCATTTGACCCCTCTCTTTACACCCAAGGCCTCTAGTCTAGTGTTCCAAGAGGCCAACCTCATCTCTATTTCTTCTTGGATGGAGGGGTGTATGGTTTCACTGTATTTGGCCATACCAAGGAGGAGATGTATAATCAGATGGATTAGCTGTCTCTTCCCAACCAACAAAAAATAGCGAGTGCATCCATATGCATTAGTGCACAAACTAATTAAAAAATTTCAAACCTTGCGAGCCAGGGTCCTCTGTTTCGTAGCATGTTTAATGTTTTACCATCTTTTGGATACTCACATACACAAAATAGATATGATTGTTGTGTTGTTTAGTTAACTGCATACATTCACTTGCGGTTATATAGACATACAAAATAGCTAGTGGTTTTCTGGATATTTTTCAATTCCCTTTTCTTCTTTGTTTCTGTCTTCTTCGTCAGGATATAGTTGTTTCATTGGGTGTTTCTTGATTGTGCCTCTTCTTTGTTTGGTGTTGGTGGTATTGGCGTCATCATTGTTGGTGGCGTCCTGATGTTGGTGGCATTGCCCTGGGCGTAATTTGTAGTTTAGGTCTTTGAGCTAAAACTGTATTATGCAAACATACAAAGGGTTACTAAAGCATCATTTTGATATGTAGGTTAATTACAATACCATTATACACATACAGAAAGCGTTAGTGCCACAATACTATTCTAGACTAACTACAACAATATTACTATAACTGCAACAATGTCACACTTAATAAAAACTGTATTCCCATCAAATCCACATCCAATTTACCATAAGGCCAAGATTTTTAGCATCTTTACTACTCCAATCAACATTCTATTCTACGAAACAATACATAAAAATCAACTTATATTTAACAAAAAACCCATATGTTTTTTAGTGAATTTCTATTTAAATTCGCCAAACTTAAAAAAGCAGGAAATAGATATAACTCTGCATCACGAATAGTAACAACTAAGTTAAAAGCTTAGACGTTATGAAAATACCTTCAACTTGCTGTGTCATCTTTACTACTGTATTGTATTATAGTCGACTTTGTAGTTGGTAGCGGAGGGATGATTTTGCATTGCATACGCATTAGTCCCCGTTTCAGCTACCCTCGGAGGGATGATTTTGCATTGCGTACGCATTAGCCCCCGTTGTAATAATTATATTGTATTAACTACCACGGTGAGATGATTTTGTCATTGCACTACGCATTAGCTACCGTTGGTGAGTTGTTTGAAAGGTTCCGATGTTCTTCATATGAATGATTTTACAGCAGGAATAGACCTGCACAGATTGTTTTCTAATTATGAGTATCTCGTGGTCTATTATATTATTGAAAATGATTGATTATGAAAAACTAATGAACTCACCAGCCTTTTGGTTGACACTTGAAAGCATGTTTATTCTCAGGTATTAAAGAAATCTTCCGCTGTGCATTTGCTCATTTAAGAGATATTACTCGGAGTCATTCATGGCATATTTCAAAAGACGTTGCATTCGAGTCTTTGAGTTCATCAAGATTATTATTAAGTCAATTATAGTTGGATGTATTATGAAGTGGTATGCATATCGTCAACTTTCGATGTAAGGAAAATTTGTCTTTTCAAAACGAATGCAATGTTTGTAAAATGTATCATATAGAGGTCAAGTACCTCGCGATGTAACCAAATGTAATGTATTCGTCCAGATGGATTAGGACGGGTCATTAGAAGGGCGCAAGGACTAATGTTCTTTGCGCCTTGCGAGGGCAATTTGTCAACTTTTTTTTTTTTGGTTCCAGCTCAAAAACTAGTAAAAAAATGGCCAAATAGGTGATAACCCCTATATTCTATTCTATACACAACGTACAAGACAATTGATAAAGAACATCTTATCTCTTCATCTCCAACCTAAGAGAGAGGTCGACTATACACCTCACATATTCTGTGAATCGTCTCTTTACAATTCTTGATGAGTTAGTTTAGTCACGTTCTTTGGAGTGTAAAGAGACGGAGTGTAACCTTCTCAAATTCTATTGTTCGAAAAGGTAGGTTCAGGCACCTTAGTTTACTTTTGTAATGAAAGATGGATAACACTAATCTTCGATAGTCCATATTGTTAGGCATGGAAGGTGGTCGTTTCGTGTTCAACTTATAAATAATAAAAACTATGATCAAATAACTTAACTAATTAACACAAACACTCGGGCAACAATAACCCGATCATTATAGCAACTAGCAAGTATTCAAGCAAGGTTCGTTCCACAGGGAGTAATTTACATGTATCTCAAAACACTAGTAATTATCCTAAGTTGGTTGGGGGATTTTGATAAAGTGTTGATTAAGCTAATATTAACCTAAGAGAGATTAACAAATAAAAGAAAAACGTGTCCACTTGATTATTCCACCTTTTGTCATGGTTTACCCAATTCATTCATTACAGAACAATGTTTAAACATATAGTTTCATTTCCATTCGTCAACTTCCATAAAACCTCAATCAAATGAAATTCTTTAACTCACGTAGACTCATTTCAAAGATCAAACTATGTTTTGAGTGAAACCATTGAGACTCGTTCTTGGATTAAAATCACTTAAAATCCTTAATTATCAAAATCACTTAAGATAATCAAACACCACTATGTTGACTAAAGACCAATTGAAAACTAACCAAAACCAATAACAAAATCACTTGAAATCCCCAATTTGATTGTCTAGATCACACAAGGTGTTGAAGCACAATTTGTTTCACTAATCAAATCACTTAGAAAAGCTACACAATCTATGTAATCAAAGTAAAGTCTAAAACAAATGCATAACAATGGATAATCAATCAAGCACAATAATCATCAACTCATTCAAACACCCAATTCATAGATTAGGGCAAAATTCAAGCATCAAGTTTACAAATCAAGTGAACACAAGTAATCTAATCTATAATCATTACATAAACAAGAAATAAATCAAAGAAATAACAATCATGATAGAAATACTGTAACGATAAACTGCAATGATAAACTGAGGTCTAAACTTGTATATTGACTTGGGTTTGACTCCATGACTTTCACAGCATGACCTACTAATGTGTTTGACTTAGTTTGACCATCATTGACCAAGTTTGACTTTTGTTGACTTGCATGAACTTTGTTGACTATGTGTTGACTTTTACTACATAATCGAGTCGGACTAAGCAATAGGACAACTAATACTATGAATCAACTACTATTTGGAATAGACTTATGTGACAACCTATATAGATGTATCTAGGTTGATTTACACGGTTGTAACCGTCCTCTTTAGTTGTGATTACTGCACTACTTATTTGAGCACTCAAGGTGAGTCTACAGTCCCATTTTCAATTTTATTTTTGGGATGAGATAATAAGCTGATTTCTAAACTATTTTACGCTTTAAATGCGAGTACTTAAAAACTTTATACCTATGAGTTCTGTTCAGAAATCCCTTAGCTTAAATACGATAGTTACTTTTGTAAGCGTAGATCATAGGGACAGATCTGTTAGGTTGACAGCCTCACCGCTACATACTGTGGTGCTTATTACTTCGTAAACTGTACACTTGAACATGTATATATTGAGATAGGGTAAAGGAAATCGCGTAGTGTAATACTACTCGTGGTGTTAAGCTTTGTATTCAAGTGCTCATTAGATTGTATATACTTTTGCAATGTTTTGTACGAAATCTCGTGGTCTAATAATTTACGTTTGATTACCTAAACCCGTGGTTTACAAACAGGAGAAACAGAACATTTTTGTTGTCTTACACAATTTAAACAGGACGTTGTATTGTGTATAAACATTTATAACAGGACACAATATTGTCTACAAACATTTGAAACATGACAATTGCTGTCTACAAACTTTTGATTTCTGAAACATACTAGTATTGTTTACTTAAACCCGTAGATTCACTCAACATTATTGTTGACCCGTTTTACATGTTTTATCTCAGCATTGACAGATCTTTGGAGGGGTAGGGTTGGGACAGGGCCCTTCCTAAATTTCATGTTATATATGGCGAGTTTACGACATTATATATATCTTTAAATATGTGTGTACCTAGATGAGTGGTTGTTCATCTACTCTTTTTTCATTTATTACTCAGGTTCGAGTCTCAAATCAACATCAATTTTTATTTTTTGATGAGCAGAAGGCACGAAGTTGGAAGTTCTCAAGTTCCATTTCTATTACTTGTAATATTTTTACAATATTTCATTAGTATTGGTATTGGTATGTATGATTATGATACTGAATTAATTATCATGTACATATACATAAAGATCAAAAAATCACTTTTAAGTTTTAACTTATCATCCTTTTTTACGTAAAGTATAATCAAATATATGTAAACTATTTATATTTAATATATATAAATATTGATCGCTAATATTTGGTTTTGATTGAAGATCTTAATAATATTATCTCTGAATTCTTGAACTATCTATTAAGTGAAAGCATAAAACAGATCAATTCAATAAGTACAAAGTTAATTGAACATATATGCATAACGAAACAATACAAGATAGTTTTTGTATTATATATAATTGGCCCCTCCATAAAATGTCTTCAAGATCCGCCACTGTATCTCAGGTATTTATTGTTTTCGCTATAGAACTTTACTGTTACATAGAAGTCAAGCCATGCACTAGGACCAGAGTTAACATTCGCGTCAATGGCGATTTTAACGGGTACACGGGGTGTTAAAGAAAGAATCCAACGAAGTATACCCTGATAAATATTTGACATACTAAAATGAGAAAAGACCAAAACACACATGAAAACTGATGTAAAATGACAAGTTGAGACAAAGTCTACAGTAGTTGGAAAGCATTCTATTGATATATAGTATAACTAGATTAATTGTTTCACTTATGTGAACTACCTAGTAGGTTCACATGGAGTTACCTAGCGCAAACACTCAATCAAGATTACACAATGCAAGTCTCCTTGTCATCTAATACCTGATGATTGTGAATAAACTATCCAACTATTTCAAAGACTCGAATTATGACCCTACTCTCTTAGTCGTAAACAATCACTCCAACTCTCACTGCGCATGGTCAACTCCAATATTAACTAATCGGTTGAATTTAGTTTGTTACCGTCTCCGGTCAAACACGCAATTATTAATTAAGATTAAAAATTGTAAACTAATGCTATAAATTAATGAACTCTCGTCCATGTAAACAACTACACAATCAATTGTATCGAACAAATAAGTGTCGATAAGAGTCGTTCAATATTCACGCTTTGAATCATCGTACGAAAAAACAATTAATCAAAATATCTTTACAGAAACATAAATGATTTATCCAACATTCATTAAAAGTTAAAATCGTATTCAAATTTAAAAGAGAATTCATAGTTTGGAACAAAGAATTAATCAATGAATAACGAAGAATCTTGAACAATGATAGCACCGTAGTGTGTTTTTGAAAGGATTGAATGTATGAGACCATCTAGAAATGCTCCAAAAAGCACCCACAACCACCCTAAGTGTTCTCAAAAACGACCCGTAAAAAGTATCGTGTTTCGGGTGGGGAAATAGATTTAAAATTCGTAATCTGTCATATCTAACATAGAAGGTTCCGATTTCTGATAAGAAAGCATATCTTTCTCAAGAGCCTTTCAGTTATTAGTAGGATTGATAACTAGTTACAAATGGATGACACACAACCTAACATATTATGTTAATAAAAATTCTTTTATTATTAGACCTCTATTAACGGTATCGTAATAGAGGGTGATGAGAGCAGCATGCCTCCACCACGCCACTAACCCTGCGTGATAAAGGAAAAAATTGGTGGCATGATGGTGTTCATTACACTAAGGAAAAACTACGTGATGAAATTTTCAACCAATCAGATTTAAGGAATTAAAATATGTACCAGTCAACAAGGAGTTGCCATAGTGGTGGTGACCTGACTTTTCATATGGGAGGGCAGGGGTTTGACTCACACTCACTGCAAAATTCCTCTTGTTGTTACCCGCCTATTCCATGGGTGTCTTGCGTTTGAAGCTCATCTGAGGGGGTTTTAACACACGTGACGCCTGTATGGATTCGTCGTGGTGGTTTCCTCTTAAGAGGCGGTAGGACTGTAATAGTTCGACCAAGAAAATGATCGAGAAAGTGAATTCTGACATCGCGTTCGAGCCTCCTTCGATGACTCCTAGTCGCCGTTGAAACAATAAAAAGAAGATGGATCAATCAAATTAAAAAAGGGTGGGACCTATTATTATTACACTCCTTGATTTCATCACCATTATAGACCTTTCTTCCATTATTATTAAACAGCACCACTATATCCCACACAACCATGTCAGGTGTGGTGATAATCATCACATTTTTGAGTATATTAGTATATATTTATTTTCGGCTTAAAACGGAAAAATTTTATAAACTAAAAGAAGTTCATCAATAAGATAAGACTCCTTAAACATGCAAACTAAAGAACTATCGAGCTAAGCAAAAACAAACAAACACAACGAAAGCTCAAGACACTAACCAACTAACAATATAACAACAAAATAAAACCGCAACAATATGAATGACATAAACAAGACTCAATATAAAAGATGGAGGCCAATCTACCCATACGAGCGAAAGATTAGATCCCATCTTAATCGAAATAATCGACGAGCCTCCATTCAAACGTCTTTAATGAACTCACGGAATTCTTCCATTTCAGCTCCTTGAACTAGTTTTTTCTTTTAGTCGGCGCCTTAGGGGGATTACTAGCGTTGACAACCGTAGAATTCACCGATTCGCTCTCCGTACTCTTCATCATTGTAACGAAGGCCGCCATCTTTTTTTTTTTTAGGAAAAGAGGAAACCTTCGTATGAACGAGCACATTAGTTCCCCATAGAAGGGCACCATCTCCTCGTCAGACATTTTTTTCCCCTTAATCCCTATTGAACTCAGGGGCAACAGACGCAATATCACAACCCACATCCTCAGGAACAACCGAACCAACACCAAGACCGATTCCATCCGTCTCTGAATCCTTATTAATTGGGCGCGGGTTCGATGATGTTCCAACAAATACTTTTTTAAATGACAGAAGATTGACGTCTTCAACCTTAAAACTTTCAACCGAATCAAACACCGATAAAGACTTACCACATCAAAATATATAATGGTTTCCGTTTATTAGACCACTCCCTATGGTTTCATTATCCGTCATTACCCGTAGTTACCCGTAATAGACCATAGGCACGGATTCATTACCCGCATTAGTTACCCGTATTCACCATTAATTTGGCGATGGTTTCTTAAGCCAGGTGACCCCACATGTGTCTTCTTATGTATTTTCTTTTTACTTTTTAATTTAATCAACTATTACTTTTACTTTATCAATTTTGGAAGCTAAAAATAAGGATGAACTGATACATTACTCTTCGATGGTTTAAGGAAGAACATGAATAAATTACAATTTGGTACCTAAACTTTTATGTTGGTGATGGTTTTAGTTATGTAAAATATTCTTTTTTGGTCCCTAAACTTTTACAACTTATTTTGTCATCTTTTTGAATAAGCTACGATTTCTATTTTTGGTTCTTAAATTTGTTTTTTTTTTAATTTTTAAAAAGGATAATCGTATTTATATATATATAAATTGTGGTAAATGGTGTCAACCTCTGATTTGTTGACGCCATTCGTGAATAGTAATTTTTTTTTCTTTTCAAAACATGATTTGTCCAACACCTTCCAAACCACTAACCCAATACCATTCGGATCCCCTGACCCGTTCCATCAACCCGACCCGAATACCCGTTACTGTAGCTGATACTGTAGCTACAGTACTTTTTATTTTTTTTCGAAACCAACCCGCAGCGAAAGCGCGAGCCAAAAAATAGTTTATGTTTATTATTAAAAGCTTTGTTTTTTTAAAAAAATAATTATTTTTATGTTAGTTAAATAAATATAAAAGAAATTAATTAATGACATGACAGTTAAGAGAAAAAATATTTAGTTATAGGATTTTATGAGTTAGTATTTAAATGCTAATATAGTGGTGATGTGAATAGAGAGTGCCTTATTACTTTGTAAACGCTATCGCATCATCATTTACTTTTAGTCATCAAAAATCAACAAACTATTCACCTCCGTTTCCAACACGACAACCAGATAACGCGTATTATCTACTTTCAAACTCTTTGATTTTTATCCATTCCAACAACTATATAATAATAAAATCCACCCCCCAACTTGACTCCAATCATTTTCACAACCCTCAAAACATGTTTTTCCGACACCCGTCGACGGTACTCTTCTTACTAACCACCACCACCATCATCATCCTTCAATCACACGCACAACAAACCTACGTCGACAACAAACAACTCGCCTGCGAAAACAACGACACAATCACACTCGGTTACACTTGCAACGCCGCCGCCACGTGTAAATCATACCTCACTTTCCGATCACAACCACCATACAACACACCAACCACCATCGCCACCCTTCTCAACTCAAACCCTGATGACGTCACTTCCATCAATAACTTCACTTCCATTTCATTCATAATTCCGACTGACACAGCCGTTATTGTTCCCATAAGTAATTGTTCTTGCTCTGATGGTGGCAATTATTATCAGCACAATGCTATTTATGAGCTTAAATTTACTAACGAAACGTATTTTTCACTTGCGAATAATACTTTTGAAGGCCTTACTACTTGTCAAGCTTTGATCAACCAAAATCCTTATAATTTCAGGAATTTGTTAGTCGGTGATAATATCACGGTATGATAATTTTTGTATGATAACCTGCTTTCATTCCATTTTATTTCGTTTGATGTTTTGTAACTAGTTGAATAGTCTTGTGTAGTTCTGAAACTGAATTGAATTGTAGTAAGATGTATACTTTGCTTTGCTAAGTGTAACAACTAGTCTCACATCGATTTGAAAAACGAAATATGAGTCCCTTGTATGGTTAAAATGTTTCAAACATGTGTGTTGTCTTTTGTTCTATGTTAATAATATAACATGAGGTTACTCATTTGTTTATATACAGATTCCGCTCAGATGCGCGTGTCCAACGGCAAACCAAACAGCTGCAGGAATTAAGTATTTGCTGAGTTACCTGATCGAAACGGGTGACACTATAGATTATATATCTCAAGCATTTGGAGGTGTTGGTATTCAAAGAATCTTAGATGCGAATGAGCTTAATGCAACTCAAGTTAGATTTCAACCGAAGGATTACGAATAGCGATTGAGTCGTTAACGGTTTACAAGTATGAGGAATTACAAAAGGCTACAGGAGATTTTTCTGAAGATAAAAGAGTGAAAGGATCGGTTTACAAGGGGGTTTTTAACGGTGATTTGGCGGTCGTTAAGATAATGAAAGGAGATGTTGCCGGGGAGATTAATATGCTTCAACAAATTAATCATTCGAACATAATCAGGCTTTCTGGATTCTGTTTGCATCACGGAAACACTTATCTGGTTTATGAATTTGCTGAAAACGGGTCATTGAGTGATTGGTTGCACGCAGATACAAAGAATGCTACATTCGAATATGTTTTAGATTGGAAACAAAGAGTTCAGATCGCGCATAATGTGTCGGACGCGTTGAATTACCTTCACAATTTCATTACTCCACCGTACATTCACAAGAATTTAACAAGTAGCAACGTGTTGTTAGATGCTAATATGAGGGCAAAGATAACGAATTTCGGACTTGCGAGAAGTGTTGATGAAAACGACAATGGAGAACTTCAGTTAACAAGGCATGTTGTAGGGACATTTGGTTACATGCCACTGGAATACATCGAGAACGGGTTAATTAGCCCTAAAATGGATGTGTTTGCTTTAGGTGTTTTGATGTCGGAACTTTTGTCCGGTAAAGAAGCCGCCACAAGGCCGCCTGAAGGCGGTGGTGGTGGTGAGAAGAAGGGTGATGAGTCTACGGTTGTACAACAGGGGCAGTTGTCGGAGACAATAAAAGAGGTGGTTGGAGGGGATAAGGTGAGGAATAAACTGGCGGAGTTTATGGACGGTAGATTGAGAGGTGAGTATCCGGTGGAGTTGGCGTATTCTATGGCGGAGCTTGCTAGTAAATGTGTGGCGGCTGATCTAAACGACCGCCCGTCTGTTACGGAGGTGTTTATGACACTTTCGCAGATACTGTCTTCGTCTTTAGATTGGGATCCATCTGATGAACTTGAACACTCCAGATCTCTTGGTCTTGGCAGATAAAGTAAATATTTTTTAACTATTGTATTCCAATGTTATTTTTAATATGGTGTTTTGTATGTATTGTATTGGTGGTTATAAAACCAAAAGAACATCATGAATCATGTATGTTTATATAACTTAGAGTGTCTCCAATTTGATGAGTATTATGCATGTTGCAGCTTTGAAGATTTATTAATTTGAATTATAGTTTGGTCCTTAACCTGTCCTTAAGCCAGGGTGGGCGTAAATCAGAGTTGTAAATCTCGGTTCAACTCGGCGAGTTCTCGTTTCCAGTGAGTTGCCGAGTACTCGAACTCCAAGTCGCTCCATTACTGTTACTCGGCAACTACTTAGTCATAACCGATTACTCGGTCAAAAATTCGGTCAAGCGAGGCAAATAACCATGACGACATTTTTTGGATAGGTTACATGACCCATCTGAAAATTACGCCACGATTGTAACTTGACGACGAGGTGCATAACCAGAACTGCGTTTTATGACCCCATCTGTCCACCTAAATATCAGATGATCAAATGACTAGCTTTATACAGAATTTCAGGATCTTGACCCAAAAACAATACTAGGCACCAAATAAGGCCCAAATGGAAAATTACACTGATTCAGTAACAAGTGATCCAAAGATACATGCATTTGAGTACATGCCATCGTGAGAAGGAACCCACATTACATTAGAGTGTATTATGCATTTAAAACAACCAGATTCAACTCATCCATCAACTGCACAAGCTTCTCTAAATCGTGCTCGGACAAGGGGGATGTGCAAAATCCAAACTTGAGAGCCTAGTGAATCAGTAGCTCGAAAATGGTAACCTAGATAAACCGACCCAAACCACTTATCATTCCAAAATCCAAAATGAATATGATAATATCAGTCCATATTGGTGAGATTTTATACACATTTATTAATCTGCCACAAAACGAATTTAGGACTATTGACTTCCACTTGAATTTCTTGAATCGCTATGAATCGAATTTGATACCGTGCAACCAATCGACCGCCCATTTGACCCCTCTCTTTACACCCAAGGACTCTAGTCTAGTGTTCCAAGAGGCCAACCTCATCTCTATTTCTTCTTGGATGGAGGGGTGTATGGTTTCACTGTATTTGGCCATACCAAGGAGGAGATGTATAATCAGATGGATTAGCTGTCTCTTCCCAGCCAACAAAAAATAGCGAGTGCATCCATATGCATTAGTGCACAAACTAATTAAAAAATTTCAAACCTTGCGAGCCAGGGTCCTCTGTTTCGTAGCATGTTTAATGTTTTGCCATCTTTTGGATACTCACATACACAAAATAGATATGATTGTTGTGTTGTTTAGTTAACTGCATACATTCACTTGCGGTTATATAGACATACAAAATAGCTAGTGGTTTTCTGGATATTTTTCAATTCCCTTTTCTTCTTTGTTTCTGTCTTCTTCGTCAGGATATAGTTGTTTCATTGGGTGTTTCTTGATTGTGCCTCTTCTTTGTTTGGTGTTGGTGGTATTGGCGTCATCATTGTTGGTGGCGTCCTGATGTTGGTGGCATTGCCCCGGGCGTAATTTGTAGTTTAGGTCTTTGAGCTAAAACTGTATTATGCAAACATACAAAGGGTTACTAAAGCATCATTTTGATATGTAGGTTAATTACAATTCCATTATACACATACAGAAAGCGTTAGTGCCACAATACTATTCTAGACCAACTACAACAATATTACTATAACTGCAACAATGTCACAATAAAAACTGTATTCCCATCAAATCCACATCCAATTTACCATAAGGCCAAGATTTTTAGCATCTTTACTACTCCAATCAACATTCTATTCTACGAAACAAAACATAAAAATCAACTTATATTTAACAAAAAACCCATATGTTTTTTAGTGAATTTCTATTTAAATTCGCCAAACTTAAAAAAGCAGGAAATAGATATAACTCTGCATCACGAATAGTAACAACTAAGTTAAAAGCTTAGACGTTATGAAAATACCTTCAACTTGTTGTGTCAATATCTGAAAAATATAAAACAAATACTACAGGTTGAGTATACAATATGTTATAATTCATATTATAATGTACAGTCCATTGTAGTTGCTAAAGCTAACTAATTAGCTCAATGTAGGAAGTTACCAATTGCATAACAGCACAACATGAAAATATATAACTTATCGCCAATTTACTATTAAAATAAGTAGTGCAAACCATATTACAAATTGTGCTTTATTAGCGATATCCATAATGAACATAAATTTAAAACTAATACCTAAGCGTTCAAGCAAGTGCAAGAAACCTAAAGCAACCTTATCACAAACCACGTTCATGTGTTTAGTAATTAAAATATCAAGCATTTGGGCATTTATATATATGTTTAGTAGATTATATTCATTAAATTTTATTACATGTTTCTAGTCTAGTAACTCATTTTAATATTTTCGCAAAATACTCTAACAGATAGTTGTCGGTTGTAATTTTCATTTGTATTCAAACAACGCTTATATCAATCAAATATAGAATGCAACAAAAAGTGTACCTTCAAACTTTGGAGGGTGTTTAGTTAACAACATAGCAGATACAGTAGACAAATTAAACGTAGCAGTTACTCAATATAACGCCTCTACCAGAGTCTCTTTTTGACACGTTTGTTTGATCCAGTGACCTGCAACTTATAACTTGCCCCGCCAAGAAACAAATCCATTTTTTTCTCGTTGCTCAACTCAGATCGAAATTCATTCATTCTTATTGGGAGCAATGAGAAATATCAAACACGGTCGTTACAATTACTATCTCAAAAACACTATTTTACCTCAATCATCTAATAAGAGAGGTGGATAGCCCGTTCGAGGACAGGACCTGAACTCGGCAGAGTCGCCGCCAGGTCCGAAGATAGCAATGAAGCACCTCCAAAGCAACCAAACTCACAGTATATATGTTGCCCAAAATAACAATTAACGATCGTAGACTGAAGCACAACACAACAAAAGAACAAATAAAATTTAGAATATAAATAAATGAAACTTACTGTTTAACGTAGTCCACTACCACCCACCACCATTGCAATATAATCTGCTATAAAAACAAAAATAACCTACTGTTAGTAAACATACATATCCAATATTAAGAATAAATTAAGAAGTCTACTATTAGCTACACATGTAAAGTAATATGCTATACTATATACTCCAAAGTATAACTCAGATCTATCTTGATACACCACTTTATATTTCTTAAAACAATTTTTGTTGTTCACTTAATCGACCAGACAAATGCACCATAACATTTAACAAAATTACAAAATTTCACATAACAGTTAAAGATACAATTTAATAAGATCATCATGCCACCTAACTGAAATTTGATCATGTTAAATCTAACTGAAAAAAGTTGGCAACTATACAAATTGTAGCTGCTAATGCGTAAGCACCATAGGTTAAATCATCTTGTAAGAACACAGTAATACATAAACATTGTTAAAGTAGTAAATGATTAAGTGAACATAACTTCAAAGTTCAAACACAGTTCAATAAACCAAACTTCTATTCATTCAATTCAGTATCAATATAATATAGGGGTGATAATTGCCAAATGGAAGAATGAAAACTAAAAAAACAAATAAAAAAGCACCTTTTTTTAAATTGGACCTTAGAAGCTGTAATATATACAAATGTCATAGTGTAGTATCTAATAAATTTAGAGATACACATATAAAAACTCATGATAATATGGAAGTGACATTCTTGACCTGTAACAATTTAAATAAAGGAGTTGCCAACCATACAGATGTCACATTTTCGCATCTAAAGTAAGATGATTTTTAAATGCCATGTGATACATGATCATTGATAAAGTATTATCAATAAAAAAGGTTTTTCAATAAGAGTCATTGTCTATACAAATATGAGTGTAAAGCAATTGGAAAAACCAACAAACAAATGAATCAATAATTTAAATCCTATCAAAAAATTCCTAGGAATGGATAGCTAAATTAACTTAGCCATTTAGAATAGTGAGTTACACAAACAACACACTTTAACAACAATTTAACATGTACTGTAAGTATAATCACTTATAAGTATAATCACTTTGTAAGATGAAAGTGATGCATAAACATCCATAAAAAATTAAGTTATTTGGCTAAACATTTCTTTTAAAAAATAATTCAATGCATAATCAATATAACACAACAGTGAAATTCGAAAAACTAACAGATGAAAATTAGCAGCTGAAAAGGCAATTCTTTTGTGTTGCTGATTTACTTCTGTTTTGGGTTGAAAAAATAGAGTGCATACAGAAACAAACATTTGATAACAAAAACCACAAATGCACATATCATTACACAACCAACAATCAGCAAGACAACAACAACAACACAATACTAATAGAAAAGAACGAATTTATAGGCACAAAAAACGAAAAAAAGGAAGAGAAAAATAAATAGATATTAACTGCAGTTACAAACGGGGATTAAAAAAAATGTTATAAGTTTTGGGAATTCAAACATTTAAGTCAAAATAAACGTTCACTAGGGTCACGTGGAAGGCACAAGGGAGCTAAATGAGCTTGCACATGAGTGGCACATGTATGGTAACAACTAACAGAATTGTTAACAGAAATCTGTTAGCATGTTACCAGTGTTAGGGTTCAGTTAAATAAGCTGATCGTTGGTGCATTAGTTAGTTTTTGATTCATTATGTCGAATTGACATTTTCTCTCTAAATCTTGTAACTCAATTTCATCAATTGTAATATTGATTGTGGTTTGATTTCATAATTTCATCCAATTGAAGTTGTCAGATTAAACGATTGATTGATTTCAGTTTTCATACTTAGATTAATCATAACAGTGGTATCAAAGCGATTTCCTGTGTAAATTGATTGTTTGATTACTCGTCTGAAGATATGGTGATGGCGACAAGGAATACAAATGTAGGAAGTGCAGAAGACACCGGATTGGAAGCCATTAAAGCTTCAATTTTGGAGTTGACTCAATCGGTGAATAGATTGAATGGAAGAATTGATGGAGTAGTAACTCAACAACAATATCTAGCTGATGATATGCAACGGATGAAGAATAGTGAAGGTGTCCATCACACAGGTCAATTGCAGCTGTCCAGAGTCACAAAATTGGATTTCCCCAAATTTGATGGTGATGACGTTAGAGGGTGGATATACAGATGTAATTAGTTCTTCACCGTTGATAAAGTAGAGGAAGAAGATAAGGTGCGTATTGCATCAATTCATATGTACAAGAAAGCTCTAAATTGGCATCAGCAATACACTAGACTTCATGGTGAATTGATAGATTGGAATGTGTATGAAGAAGCTGTATTAAAAAGATTTGGTAAAATAGTGGAAGATCCACTATCTGAGCTTAAAAATCTTAGGCAAACGGGTACAGTGGAAGCATATTATGATGAATTTGAGCAGTTGCTAAACAAGGTTGAAATAAGTGATAAACAGGCTATAAGTCTGTTCTTGGCAGGATTACAGAAGGGGATAGAATTGCCTGTGCGAATGTTTAAACCAAGAACATTAGAAGATGCGTATTCTTTAGCTAAACTGCAGGAAGACACAATTGCAGTGGCCAAAAAGAGGTATAATCCTATTTTGCCTACACCAAGAACCACTTTTACCACTAAGAGTAATGGGTATACACCTTCAACTCCTAAGAGTGTTAGTTTGCCACCTACAAACACACAATTGGCCTTACCCATGAATGCATACAATGCAAACCCTAAAGGCAGTAGGAGGTTGACTCAAAAGGAGATAGAGGAAAAAAGGGCAAAGCATTTATGTTTTTACTGTGATGAGAAGTATACCCCAAGTCATAAATGTAGTGGCCAACTTTATTCTTTGGAAGTTGTGGTCAATGAGAGTGTGGAAGAATCATCAACAGATATTGATGATGCTGAAGGTCATACTTTAGAAATGACAGAGTTTGATCAATATTCACAACCACAATTGTCATTAAATGCTTTGACTGGGACTGATAACTATCAAACAATGAGGGTGACGGGTACTATCAATACATACAAAGTTCACATACTTATTGATTCAGGCAGCACTCATAATTTCCTTGATTATGAGACTGAAAAAAGGTTAGGGTGCAGGGTAAGTAAAACAGTTCCAATGCAAGTTATTGTTCCTGGTGGTAACAAACCGATGGCTTCAAATGCATGTGACTGATGTGCGTAGAGGTGTATACGAAATAGTTATTATTTTTACTACGAAATACTATGAAATATTACACAAATTTTATTAATTTACGGATGAAATATACCTAAACCTTGCTACAACACTTATAGGCAGTGTACCTAATCGTAGAGTAGTGTAGTTTTTAGTAAGTCCGGTTCGTTCCACAGGGAGACGGCTTATTGCGTACACTATATTTTTATTAACTATTTATATATATATATATATATATATATATATATATATATATATATATATATATATATATATATATATATATATATATATATATATATATATATATATATATATATATATAAGTAGTAATATTATTATAAAATGGGGTTTTACCGTTTAATGACCGGTTTGTCGATTTTAAATAAAGCGTAAAGATAAATGACGATAATATAAATGACAGAATTTAAATTACGATAAAGTAAATTGCAGTAATTAAAATGACAGTAAATAAAGGTACGATGAAATATGAAATAAAAGTATTATGCTTATTTAAACTTTCGTAATCATGATGTTTGATGTTTTGATTTTAATTAATTGTTATCCGGGTTAATTGTCCTTTGTCCTGGTTTATTTGATACCTATCTGGTCTTTTTCCATAATAGTCCATCGGTCATAATTATAAAATGCTCATCAAATTAACCTTATTCCCGAAGTCAAATATTCTAACTAATTAGGGATTCGAACTGTAACAAGGTTTTAATACTTTGTTTAATGATTACACCAGGTTATCGACTGCGTGTAATCCAAGGTTTTATTACTTTGTTAACAATTACACCAATTATCCTTGTATGTAATCCACCCCTGTTTTAATGAGATATGAATATTAATTTACCTACTTGATCAGAATGAATAATCAATTACCCAACTCGAATAATTAAATAAATGATCGTAAAAGATGTCGTATAAACGTCACTAAATAGAACATACATAATCATTTTAATAATTATTAGATTAACTAATTTGAAGATAGGTTCGACAGGTTCCAATGAGTGGTCGCTCAATTAGACAATACCCCCTATCTATTAATAGTCATAGTCCAATGTCCACAAGTGTCGGTCTTTTGTCCAAACCTTAATTATGGTACAAAATCTAATAACCCAATCTTAATTTTTAGTCCAACATCACGATTACTTTGGCTTAAATAAGCATAATAATAACTTAGTTACGAGACATTAATTTAAAAAGGAAGAACATAGCTTACAGTGATTATTTATCGCGTAGCGTTACCCGGACAGAGTTCCGACTTAAAAACTTACAACATTAGCTACCATAACCTTATTATTATTAATTTAAATTAAAATTATAATTAAAATATAAATATAAATTGAGAGATAAGAGAAAGAAAATAGAAAAAGATATATTAAAACTCGCAGAAAACTGGTGAATTTATAGGATGTGGCCTGCTACAGTAACTCATGCGGTCGCATGAGTTTTGTGCCTTCTGGCCATGCGATCGCATGACCTGAATTTTCCTGGTCACATACTTTTTGGCTCCTAGCTTGTCGACATATTTATTTAATATATATATAATTTTATATATATAATTTTATATAATTATATATATATATATTATATTATATTCATGTGCATAGTTGATTTGTAATTTTAGCTCCGTTGCGTCACGCGTTGATAGTTGGTTTATGTCCCGGTTCTGAATTTTCGAACGTCCTTGCGTACTATTTAATATCTTGTACTTTGCGTTTTGCGGCTTGTACTCTTATCATTTTTGGACGTTTCTCATCAATAAATTGAACCACTTGAATTATATCTTGTACATTTGAGCTTTTTGGTCATTTGCGTCTTCAAATCGTCGTTTTCTTCTTTTGTCTTCGCACTTATTTATTTAAACGAATATTACATAAAAATAGAACAATAGTAACTAAAAGCTTTACATATTGAAAGGATATTGTGCCTAAATATATGTTCATTTGGAGCACTATCAAATATCCCCACACTTGAGCGTTGCTTATGAAATGTCCCGTTCTTATTGATTAAAAACGTTCCATATTAATTGATTTCGTTGCGAGGTTTTGACCTCTATATGAGACGTTTTTCAAAGACTGCATTCATTTTTAAAACAAACCATAACCTTTATTTCATAAATAAAGGTTTAAAAAGCTTTACGTAGATTATCAAATAATGATAATCTAAAATATCATGTTTACACACGACCATTACATAATGGTTTACAATACAAATATGTTACATCGAAATCAGTTTCTTGAATGCAGTTTTTACACAATATCATACAAACATGGACTCCAAATCTTGTCCTTATTTTAGTATGCAACAGCGGAAGCTCTTAATATTCACCTGAGAATAAACATGCTTTAAACGTCAACAAAAATGTTGGTGAGTTATAGGTTTAACCTATATATATCAAATCGTAACAATAGACCACAAGATTTCATATTTCAATACACATCCCATACATAGAGATAAAAATCATTCATATGGTGAACACCTGGTAACCGACATTAACAAGATGCATATATAAGAATATCCCCATCATTCCGGGACACCCTTCGGATATGATATAAATTTCGAAGTACTAAAGCATCCGGTACTTTGGATGGGGTTTGTTAGGCCCAATAGATCTATCTTTAGGATTCGCGTCAATTAGGGTGTCTGTTCCCTAATTCTTAGATTACCAGACTTAATAAAAAGGGGCATATTCGATTTCGATAATTCAACCATAGAATGTAGTTTCACGTACTTGTGTCTATTTTGTAAATCATTTATAAAACCTGCATGTATTCTCATCCCAAAAATATTAGATTTTAAAAGTGGGACTATAACTCACTTTCACAGATTTTTACTTCGTCGAGAAGTAAGACTTGGCCACTGTTGATTCACGAACCTATAACAATATATACATGTATATTAAAGTATGTTCAAAATATATTTACAACACTTTTAATATATTTTGATGTTTTAAGTTTATTAAGTCAGCTGTCCTCGTTAGTAACCTACAACTAGTTGTCCACAGTTAGATGTACATAAATAAATCGATAAATATTATCTTGAATCAATCCACGACCCAGTGTATACGTAACTCAGTATTGATCACAACTCAAACTATATATATTTTGGAATCAACCTCAACCCTGTATAGCTAACTCCAACATTCACATATAGAGTGTCTATGGTTGTTCCGAAATATATATAGATGTGTCGACATGATAGGTCGAAGCATTGTATATGTGTCTATGGTATCTCAAGATTACATAATATACAATACAAGTTGATTAAGTTATGGTTGGAATAGATTTGTTACCAATTTTCACGTAGCTAAAATGAGAAAAATTATCCAATCTTGTTTTACCCATAACTTCTTCATTTTAAATCCGTTTTGAGTGAATCAAATTGCTATGGTTTCATATTGAACTCTATTTTATGAATCTAAACAGAAAAAGTATAGGTTTATAGTCGGAAAAATAAGTTACAAGTCGTTTTTGTAAAGGTAGTCATTTCAGTCGAAAGAACGACGTCTAGATGACCATTTTAGAAAACATACTTCCACTTTGAGTTTAACCATAATTTTTGGATATAGTTTCATGTTCATAATAAAAATCATTTTCTCAGAATAACAACTTTTAAATCGAAGTTTATCATAGTTTTTAATTAACTAACCCAAAACAGCCCGCGGTGTTACTACGACGGCGTAAATCCGGTTTTTCGGTGTTTTTCGTGTTTCCAGGTTTTAAATCATTAAGTTAGCATATCATATAGATATATAACATGTGTTTAGTTAATTTTAAAAGTCAAGTTAGAAGGATTAACTTTTGTTTGCGAACAAGTTTAGAATTAACTAAACTATGTTCTAGTGATTACGAGTTTAAACCTTCGAATAAGATAGTTTTATATATATGAATCGAATGATGTTATGAACATCATTACTACCTCAAGTTTAGTAGGTAAACCTACTGGAAGTGACAAGAAATGATCTAGCTTCAAAGGATCTTGGATGGCTTGAAAGTTCTTGAAGTAGGATCATGACACAAAAACAAGTTCAAGTAAGATTTTTACTCGAATTAAGATAGTTTATAGTTATAGAAATTGAATCAAAGTTTGAATATGAATATTACCTTGAATAAGAAAGATAACCTACTGTATATAACAAAGGTTTCTTGATCTTAGATGATTACTTGGAATGGATTAGAAAGCTTGGAAGTAAATTAGTAAACTTGAAGGGATTTTTGAAGTGTTCTTGAAGTGTTCTTCCTATGATGATTATAGCTTGATTCTTGAAGTGATTTTTGATGAAGATGATGATTAACTACTGGAAAAATACGTTCATAATAGTGTGTGTGTGTGTTGAGAGAGAATTAGAAAGAGAATTGGAAGTGAAATGGAGTGAATGATGAGTGGTAATTGGTGAGTGGTGAGTGGGGTTAAAAGGAGTTCTAGTTAGTTGACTAGCTCATGGTAGAAGTTAAAATTGATTAGTCATACATGACATAATCAAGAGTGGAATCCCATGCTAGTTCCTATTGGCATATACCTATAGTAAGTACGTTTTGAAGCTGTGTATAATACGGGTAAGAATACGACTAGAATTCTTGATGAAAGAAAAGAATGGGAAAGTAACTGTAACCATTTTCGTTAAGTATGAGTGTTTTGATATATGTCTTGAAGTCTTCCAAAAGTATTTTAATACATCTAAATACACTACATGTATATACATTTTAACTGAGTCGTTAAGTCATCGTTAGTCGTTACATGTAAGTGTTGTTTTGAAACCTTTAAGTTAACGATCTCAATTAATGTTGTTAACCCATTGTTTATTATATCTAATGAGATGTTAAATTATTATATTATCATGATATTATGATATATTAATATATCTTAATATGATATATATACATTTAAATGTCGTTACAACGATAATTGTTACATATATGTCTCGTTTCGAAATCCTTAAGTTAGTAGTCTTGTTTATATGTATATAACTCATTGTTAATATACTTATGGAGATACTTACTTATTATAATCTCATGTTAACCATATGTATATCCATTTATATATCGTCATGTCGTTTTTACAAGTTTTAACGTTCGTGAATCGCCGGTCAACTTGGGTGGTCAATTGTCTATATGAAACATATTTCAATTAATCAAGTCTTAACAAGTTTGATTGCTTAACATGTTGGAAACATTTAATCATGTAAATATCAATCTCAATTAATATATATAAACATGGAAAAGTTCGGGTCACTACAGTACCTACCCGTTAAATAAATTTCGTCCCGAAATTTTAAGCTGTTGAAGGTGTTGACGAATCTTCTGGAAATAGATGCGGGTATTTCTTATTCATCTGATCTTCACGCTCCCAGGTGAACTCGGGTCCTCTACGAGCATTCCATCGAACCTTAACAATTGGTATCTTGTTTTGCTTAAGTCTTTTAACCTCACGATCCATTATTTCGACGGGTTCTTCGATGAATTGGAGTTTTTCGTTGATTTGGATTTCATCTAACGGAATAGTGAGATCTTCTTTAGCAAAACATTTCTTCAAATTCGAGACGTGAAAAGTGTTATGTACAGCCGCGAGTTGTTGTAACACCCCGCTTTTCCGTACACGCTTAAAGGTACACACCTAATCAATTATACGTCTATAACTTGCTCGTTATGTGGCTAAGTTAGCTAACATGTTAGTTACTTGAGAATGTGTATATTATAAATGTTGAATGCATGCGCGAACGTGTTTACCTACGTGTCACGATGGCATTGAGTCGTGTGAGACTCAAGGTTGGGGTTAGTATGTGTATTAAAGTGAGCGTTTGGGTTATTAGTTATGGAAACCTTGGAAAATTGATTAGCTAGTCGAGGGCACCAGTTCCAGGCAATTGTCGCGCCGCGATACAGGGCTCCGCGACGCGATACATCAAGCAAAGATTTGATCAGAACTTGGATTAAAGGGTGCTGTTTTTCATGTGTTTCATCGCGCCGCGACGTTTAGTGCCGCGCCGCGGCAGGCCTGCTGGCCAGGTTCCGGTTTTAGGTTAAATTAAGAGATTTTGAGGGGCAAAATGGTAAATGGACGTATAGATCAGATGGGTGCATTAAATCTGGTCCACTAGTTCATTTATTTCATTTTCCTTTTTCATTTTCTTTCAATTTCTCTCCCAAAACTCTAACACCCATTTGGATTCAAAGTGAGATTGAGAGAGGAAGGATTTAGGGTTGATCTTTGGAGCAAGTATTAAAGTTGTTCCTTGTGACTCTAGCTACGTGGTGATAGTCTCGGTAAGTTCTAACTCTAAGTTTCCAGTTTTAATTGATTATGGCTAGGGTTTTGGTTAATAGAAGCTTGTATGACCCATTTGGGAGTAAAATGGGTGAATTTGGGTTAGGTTGTTGTAATGAAACCCTAATGGCCATAATCTAGGGTTTTGGCCTTGTAATTGTGAGTTGAAAGTGTTAATGATATTAAAAGCATTAAACATTTGTTAAAATTAAAAGAGATGTCATTTGGGTTATGTTTGACTAGTTTGGATGTGAAAGTGTCAAAATGGGTCAAGAATGTACTAGTTGACCTAGTTTGGGTAAAATGGGTGTAAATTACCCTAGGTAGATGTCAATTGAGGCTAGTAGACTTTAATGCACTAATGTTGGTAACTAAAGTCGAGTCTTGGCCATTAAGAGGGCGGTTGTGATGTAGTTGGGTCATTTAATGCGAATTGAGTCATTAAATGCCCAAGTAATTGTAATGTGGTTAATTCCACTAGTTTATGTATTGAATTGGTACTTAATGTATTAGGTACTTGGCTTTGAGTTTGGAAGCGAATATTCATCATCCTTGTGTCAAGGTGAGTGGAATAATTATGCGTGAACGTATATAATGTATTTATTTGTGTGGTATGAATGTGGAAGTGTCGCGGTGTTCAAGACACCACATTTTAGGTAACGAGTAGTATTGTCGCGGTGCTTAAGACACTACTCATTGTGTAATTGACTTGTGGAATTGTCGCGGTGTTTAAGACACCACAATGTCATGAGAGTGGAAGTGTCGCGGTGATCAAGACACCACTCATTGTATTGAATGAAGTGTGGATTCGTCGCGGTGTTTAAGACGCCACATTGTGTAAGGGTGAGTTAGTCGCGGTGTTTAAGACATCACCCGGGGGACTAGTGATTACGCGGTGTATAAGTAACACTAGTGGATGTTATGAACTCCAACGGACCTTCATGTACCGTTCTCTTGTATACTTGGTTAACCATGGTTGTGCGAATTGTACTTAGCATATTATATTGTGAACTATATGCTATTATTGTTGCTAGCGTAATGTGGAACGTGGATAGTAGTTTATGCATGATGGATTGCATGTTTGTTGAATTGCTAGCTCGTATGTGGTATTGTGTAAGTGTATGCAAGTAAGTAGATTATATATGATCATGTATAATTATTGCATTCACTAAGCGTTAGCTTACCCCTCTCGTTGTTTATCTTTTAGTTGCAGGTGAGGATAAAGGGAAGGGGATTGTCGGGCACTAGATGCCCTTGATGATGTGCTTGTAGGAGCTTTTGGAAGTTGGCCACCTTTTGGGTAGTTTAGTCCCAAACCATGCTCGTCGGGTCGTTTGGTTAATAAACTACCATTGTATTCGGTCAAACTTGTATTAACTTAATTAACGGCCATTGTGCCTTTTGTAAACATTGGTAATGGTTGTATGGTTTAATGGAACTTGTGATTTGGTCTACATATTTAATTGGCGCGTAAATGTGTATTATAAAAATAAAAAAATTTTATATCGTACGGAGTACGGGTTGGGTTGTTTCAAGTGGTATCAGAGCATGGTCTAAGGGATTTAGGCGACTTGAGATAGGTGCCTAGACTTAGACTTTTATGTGTATGCGCTTTTAGGCGGGACTTGTACGACTTCGGGTCGAATCGGGAATTGTAGTGCGTAGGTTTATATGAACTAACCATGCACTAATTGATTTGTGTTGTAGATGGAATCATCGAGCGAGACAGACGTTGTACTAGCAAGTTAATGCGACGTGCTCTCGTAGTAATGACTAGCTACCCTTACTACGGGTGCAAATCGTGTCAAACAAGCGATGTACGACGATTGTCGAGCGAGATGGGGTGGTATGGTGTATATATATATATGTGTCATGTCTCTGGGTTCGTCGTTTAATCTTTTCCGTTTTATAGAATGAAGATGAGAAACGGACACGACACCGATAATGGGGGCACGAGCGAGGACCCCGAGTTCACAGCCAAGGTTGAGGCCATCTTTCAACGCCAAAAGGCGGAGTTTCGCGAAGATGTTAAGAAGATGTTTCTAGACACGATTGACGAGCACGTCGTCACTATGGTTAAGGAACAAATTAAGATTGCTCTCCAAGAAGAAAATGTGGGGAGACGAGACTTTTTCTTCAAGAACTTTAAGGATGCTCAACCTCCTACTTTTGAAGGCGATAGGGACCCACTTAAGAGTGCCCGGTTTATCTCCGATATGGAGGGGGCTTTTCGTACATGTGAGTGCCCTAAAGATAAAAAGACAAGGTATGGTTGTAGCATGCTAAGAGGTGATGCCAAGCTATGGTGGGATGCAAAGATTCAAGTCTATGGCGAAGAACAATGCATGGACTTTTCTTGGGATGAGTTTAAGGTGGAATTTTTCGAAGAATACCGAACTTTGGCTGATCTCACTAGGCTAAAGGACGAGTTACGTTCCTTGAGGCAAGGGTCGATGGACTTGAACACTCTCAAATCCGTGTTTTTGTCTAAAACTCAATTTTGCCCGGAGTATGTCGGGAACGACAAGATGTTAAAGGAAGATTTTTATCGGATCTTGAAGGATAGTTATTAAGAGAAGATAAGTGTGAATGTGGTGAAAAGCTTTGACGAATTGTTTAACATGGCCAAGGGTTTCGAGGCGCTTGTGATGAGGAAGAATAGCCTTACCTTGGGCAAGAAAAAGTTTGAAGCTACTAGTCAATCTAATTTTTCTAGCAAGAAGTTTAAGAAAGGCTCCGAGAGTGTGGGGAGTGTGAAGAAAGGTGCTTCGGGGGATTTCCCCTATTCTTGTCATAATTGTGGGCGAAGGGGACATATGGCCCGTAATTGCACCAAACCATCTTCTACTACAAAATTCACTTGTTACAATTGTGGGAAGGAAGGACACAAGAAGACCGAGTGTCCCGAGTTGGTTAATGATCATGTCAAGCGGTTAGAGAAGGCGGCGGGTACGGGCCGGGGTCGAAATTATTTGATGACTAATGATGAAGCTAAACAATCGAACGAAGTTGTCTCAGGTACTTTCTTGGTTAACTCTAAACCGGCCAAGATATTATTTGATAGCGGTGCTAATTTGTCTTTTGTGTCGCCTCGATTTGTATCTAAGTTAAATAAACCGCTAGTTAAGTTGAGCCGTCCGGTTGAAGTCGAAATAGCGGATGGCAAGACGGCGCTAGTGGTTGATGTTTGTAAGAATTGTGATGTTGTGTTTGGTACCGAAACGTTTAAAATTGACCTCATTCTGATGACTTTGGGTGAGTTCGATATTGTTGTTGGTATGGATTGGCTCGATCGTTATAGAGCCGATATTGCATGCCATGATAAGTTCATTCGTGTTAGGACCCCAAGTGGGGGAGAGTTGATTATTCATGGTGATAGACGGAGAAGACTCGTACCATTGTGCACTTATGCAAGGGCACGACGTTTTCGCAAGAGCGGTGCCTTGTTTTATCTTGCTCACATAGTTGATACTCGTGATGAGCCACCACCTATTCGTAAGATTCCGGTGGTTAACGAATTTGAAGATGTCTTTCCGGATGAATTACCGGGTGTTCCGGAGGAAAGACAAGTCGAATTTCGCATCGAGTTGGTTCCGGGAGCTACTCCCATTGCTAAAACCCCTTAGTGTTTAGCGCCGACGGAGATGTAAGAATTGCTTAATCAAACCCAAGAGTTGCTTGAGAAGGGTTTCATTCGACCAAGCTCCTCGCCGTGGGGTGCTCCGGTTTTGTTTGTGAAAAAGAAAGATGGAAGCATGCGAATGTGCATCGACTATAGGGAGTTGAATAAAGTGACGATCAAGAATCGTTATCCATTACCTCGGATTGACGATTTATTTGATCAACTCCAAGGTGCCACGTATTTTTCTAAGATCGATTTACGGTCCGGCTATCATCAAGTGCGGGTCCGTGAGGAAGACATCGAGAAAACGGCCTTTCGGACGCGTTACGGGCATTATGAGTTTGTGGTTATGCCTTTTAGTCTCATGAATGCACCAGCGGCATTCATGGATCTAATGAACCGAGTATGCCAACCTATGTTGGACAAGTCGGTAATCGTGTTCATTGACGACATACTCGTTTATTCCAAGAGTATGAAGGAACATGAACACCATCTACGTGAAGTGTTGAAGACGTTGCGAAGGGAGAAATTGTATGCTAAGTTCTCTAAATGTGAATTTTGGCTAAGGGAAGTTCAATTCCTTGGTCATATTGTGAATCAACAAGGTATTATGGTAGACCCGGGGAAGATCGAAACGGTGAAAAGTTGGAGTCGACCGACTACGCCTACGGAAATCCGAAGTTTTCTCGGATTGGCCGGTTATTATCGTCGGTTTATTCAAGACTTTTCTAAGATTGCTTCTCCTTTCACAATAAGCACACGGAACGAATCGTTGGCCAATCGGAGTTCATTACAATGGGCTCGCGTGGCTTGTTGTCCTTTCAAGGAAGGGTATGGGTACCTAAGATGGGGGATTACCGGCGAGTGCTACTTGATGAAGCACATAAGTCCAAATTTTCCATTCATCCGGGTGCAACGAAAATGTACTATGATTTGAAGAAAGATTATTGGTGGCCCGACATGAAGCGTGACGTGGTTAAGTATGTTGAACAATGCGTCACATGTTTACAAGTCAAAGCCGAACACCAAAAGCCTTACGGTAAGTTACAACCATTGGAAGTCCCGAAATGGAAATGGGAGCACATTACCATGGACTTTATTACCAAGTTACCGAAGACGGCGCGAACCCAATACGATACGATTTGGGTGATTGTTGATAGATTGACGAAGAGTGCCTTGTTTTTTCCCATTCGGGAAACGATATCATCGGAGACTTTAGCTAAGTTGTTTATAAAGGAGGTGATATCAAGACATGGGGTTCCGGTATCTATTGTTTCGGATCGAGATACTCGCTTTACATCTCGGTTTTGGAACAAGTTTCATGAAGATATGGGTACTCAATTAAAAATGAGCACGGCGTATCATCCTCAAACGGACGGTCAAACCGAGCGTACTAACCAAACGCTAGAGGATATGTTGAGGGCGTGTATTATTGATTTTGGTGGAAGTTGGGACGAGCACTTACCCTTGGTGGAATTCTCATACAATAATAGTTACCACGCTAGTATTGGGATGCCACCATACGAGATGCTCTATGGGCATAGATGTCGAACTCCCATTTGTTGGGGAGAAGTGGGTCAACGAGAAATCGGAAGTTCCGATTTGGTTTTGGAGACGAATAGTAAAATTGAAATGATTCGGGCTCGACTTAAAGCGGCGCAAGATAGACAAAAGTCTTATGCCGATAAAGGTAGAAGAACGATTGAGTTTCAAGAAGGTGATATGGTGATGCTTAAGGTTTCTCCATGGAAGGGTGTGATTCGGTTTAGGAAGAGAGGAAAGTTAGCTCCTCGGTTTATTGGTCCTTTCAAGGTATTGGCACGTGTTGGTGAGGTTGCTTATCGATTAGAGTTATCCGAAGAACTTGCGGGAATTCATAATACGTTCCATGTTTCCCATCTTCGCAAGTGTCTTGTGGATGACTCGACTTGGGTGCCATTGGATGAGATTACTTTGGATAACAAGTTAGAGTATGCGGAAGAACCGGTTGCAATCCTTGATGAAAAGGTTAAGATGTTGCGGAACAAGGAAGTTAGAACCTTCAAAGTGCAATGGCGACATCGAAAGGGTTCCGAGTTTACATGGGAATCTGAAGAGTTTGTTTTGGCTTATCTTCCGGCTTGTCATGCGGCTTGGATCGCGAGGACGCGCTCCGATCTAAGTGGGGGAGAGTTGTAACACCCCGATTTTCCGTACACGCTTAAAGGTACACACCTAATCAATTATACATCTATAACTTGCTCGTTATGTGGCTAAGTTAGCTAACATGTTAGTTACTTGAGAATGTGTATATTATAAATGTTGAATGCATGCGCGAACATGTTTACCTACGTGTCACGATGGCATTGAGTCGTGTGAGACTCAAGGTTGGGGTTAGTATGTGTATTAAAGTGAGCGTTTGGGTTATTAGTTATGGAAACCTTGGAAAATTGATTAGCTAGTCGAGGGCACCAGTTCCAGGCAATTGTCGCGCCGCGATACAGGGCTCCGCGACGCGACACATCAAGCAAAGATTTGATCAGAACTTGTATTAAAGGGTGCTGTTTTTCATGTGTTTCGTCGCGCCGCGACGTTTAGTGCCGCGCCGCGGCAGGCCTGCTGGCCAGGTTCCGGTTTTAGGTTAAATTAAGAGATTTTGAGGGGCAAAATGGTAAATGGACGTATAGATCAGATGGGTGCATTAAATCTGGTCCACTAGTTCATTTATTTCATTTTCCTTTTTCATTTTCTTTCAATTTCTCTCCCAAAACTCTAACACCCATTTGGATTCAAAGTGAGATTGAGAGAGGAAGGATTTAGGGTTGATCTTTGGAGCAAGTATTAAAGTTGTTCCTTGTGACTCTAGCTACGTGGTGATAGTCTCGGTAAGTTCTAACTCTAAGTTTCCAGTTTTAATTGATTATGGCTAGGGTTTTGGTTAATAGAAGCTTGTATGACCCATTTGGGAGTAAAATGGGTGAATTTGGGTTAGGTTGTTGTAATGAAACCCTAATGGCCATAATCTAGGGTTTTGGCCTTGTAATTGTGAGTTGAAAGTGTTAATGATATTAAAAGCATTAAACATTTGTTAAAATTAAAAGAGATGTCATTTGGGTTATGTTTGACTAGTTTGGATGTGAAAGTGTCAAAATGGGTCAAGAATGTACTAGTTGACCTAGTTTGGGTAAAATGGGTGTAAATTACCCTAGGTGGATGTCAATTGAGGCTAGTAGACTTTAATGCACTAATGTTGGTAACTAAAGTCGAGTCTTGGCCATTAAGAGGGCGGTTGTGATGTAGTTGGGTCATTTAATGCGAATTGAGTCATTAAATGCCCAAGTAATTGTAATGTGGTTAATTCCACTAGTTTATGTATTGAATTGGTACTTAATGTATTAGGTACTTGGCTTTGAGTTTGGAAGCGAATATTCATCATCCTTGTGTCAAGGTGAGTGGAATAATTATGCGTGAACGTATATAATGTATTTATTTGTGTGGTATGAATGTGGAAGTGTCGTGGTGTTCAAGACACCACATTTTAGGTAACGAGTAGTATTGTCGCGGTGCTTAAGACACTACTCATTGTGTAATTGACTTGTGGAATTGTCGCGGTGTTTAAGACAACACAATGTCATGAGAGTGAAAGTGTCGCGGTGATCAAGACACCACTCATTGTATTGAATGAAGTGTGGATTCGTCGCGGTGTTTAAGACGCCACATTGTGTAAGGGTGAGTTAGTCGCGGTGTTTAAGACATCACCCGGGGGACTAGTGATTACGCGGTGTATAAGTAACACTAGTGGATGTTATGAACTCCAACGGACCTTCATGTACCGTTCTCTTGTATACTTGGTTAACCATGGTTGTGCGAATTGTACTTAGCATATTATATTGTGAACTATATGCTATTATTGTTGCTAGCGTAATGTGGAACGTGGATAGTAGTTTATACATGATGGATTGCATGTTTGTTGAATTGCTAGCTCGTATGTGGTATTGTGTAAGTGTATGCAAGTAAGTAGATTATATATGATCATGTATAATTATTGCATTCACTAAGCGTTAGCTTACCCCTCTCGTTGTTTATCTTTTAGTTGCAGGTGAGGATAAAGGGAAGGGGATTGTCGGGCACTAGATGCCCTTGATGATGTGCTTGTAGGAGCTTTTGGAAGTTGGCCACCTTTTGGGTAGTTTAGTCCCAAACCATGCTCGTCGGGTCGTTTGGTTAATAAACTACCATTGTATTCGGTCAAACTTGTATTAACTTAATTAACGGCCATTGTGCCTTTTGTAAACATTGGTAATGGTTGTATGGTTTAATGGAACTTGTGATTTGGTCTACATATTTAATTGGTGCGTAAATGTGTATTATAAAAAAAAAAAATTTATCGTACGGAGTACGGGTTGGGTTGTTTCAGTTGTTGAGGTAACTCAAGTCGGTAAGCTACTGGTCCGACACGATCAATAATCTTGAATGGTCCAATATACCTTGGATTTAATTTCCCTCGTTTACCAAATCGAACAACGCCTTTCCAAGGTGCAACTTTAAGCATGACCATCTCTCCAATTTCAAATTCTATATCTTTTCTTTTAATGTCAGCGTAGCTCTTTTGTCGACTTTGGGCGGTTTTCAACCGTTGTTGAATTTGGATGATCTTCTCGGTAGTTTCTTGTATAATCTCCGGACCCGTAATCTGTCTATCCCCCACTTCACTCCAACAAATCGGAGACCTGCACTTTCTACCATAAAGTGCTTCAAACGGCGCCATCTCAATGCTTGAATGGTAGCTGTTGTTGTAGGAAAATTCTGCTAACGGTAGATGTCGATCCCAACTGTTTCCGAAATCAATAACACATGCTCGTAGCATGTCTTCAAGCGTTTGTATCGTCCTTTCGCTCTGCCCATCAGTTTGTGGATGATAGGCAGTACTCATGTCTAGACGAGTTCCTAATGCTTGCTGTAATGTCTGCCAGAATCTTGGAATAAATCTGCCATCCCTATCAGAGATAATAGAGATTGGTATTCCATGTCTGGAGACGACTTCCTTCAAATACAGTCGTGCTAACTTCTCCATCTTGTCATCTTCTCTTATTGGCAGGAAGTGTGCTGATTTGGTGAGATGATCAACTATTACCCAAATAGTATCAAAACCACTTGCAGTCCTTGGCAATTTATTGATGAAATCCATGGTAATGTTTTCCCATTTCCATTCTAGGATTTCGGGTTGTTGAAGTAGACCTGATGGTTTCTGATGCTCAGCTTTGACCTTAGAACACGTCAAACATTCTCCTACGTATTTAGCAACATCGTCTTTCATACCTGGCCACCAAAAATGTTTCTTGAGATCCTTGTACATCTTCCCCGTTCCAGGATGTATTGAGTATCTGGTTTTATGAGCTTCTCTAAGTACCATTTCTCTCATATCTCCAAATTTTGGTACCCAAATCCTTTCAGCCCTATACCGGGTTCCGTCTTCCCGAATATTAAGATGCTGCTCCGATCCTTTGGGTATTTCATCCTTTAAATTTCCTTCTTTTAAAACTCCTTGTTGCGCCTCCTTTATTTGAGTAGTAAGGTTATTATGAATCATTATATTCATAGATTTTACTCGAATGGGTTCTCTGTCCTTCCTGCTCAAGGCATCGGCTACCACATTTACCTTCCCCGGGTGGTAACGAATCTCAAAGTCGTAATCATTCAACAATTCAATCCACCTACGCTGCCTCATATTCAGTTGTTTCTGATTAAATATGTGTTGAAGACTTTTGTGGTCGGTATATATAATACTTTTGACCCCATATAAGTAGTGCCTCCAAGTCTTTAATGCAAAAACAACCGCGCCTAATTCCAAATCATGCGTCGTATAATTTTGCTCGTGAATCTTCAATTGTCTAGACGCATAAGCAATCACCTTCGTTCGTTGCATTAATACACAACCGAGACCTTGCTTTGATGCGTCACAATAAATCACAAAATCATCATTCCCTTCAGGCAATGACAATATAGGTGCCATAGTTAGCTTTTTCTTCAATAACTGAAACGCTTTCTCTTGTTCATCCTTCCATTCAAATTTCTTCCCTTTATGTGTTAATGTAGTCAAGGGTTTTGCTATTCCTGAAAAGTCTTGGATGAACCTTCGGTAGTAACCAGCTAGTCCTAAAAACTGGCGTATGTGTTTCGGATTTTTCGGGGTTTCCCACTTTTCAACAGTTTCTATCTTTGCCGGATCCACCTTAATACCTTCTTTGTTCACTATGTGACCGAGGAATTGAACTTCTTCCAACCAAAATGCACACTTTGAAAACTTAGCGTACAATTCTTCCTTCCTCAATACTTCTAACACTTTTCTCAAATGTTCACCGTGTTCTTGGTCATTCTTTGAGTAAATAAGTATGTCATCAATGAAAACAATGACAAACTTGTCAAGGTATGGTCCACACACTCGGTTCATAAGGTCCATGAACATAGCTGGTGCATTAGTTAAACCAAACGGCATGACCATAAACTCGTAATGACCGTAACGTGTTCTGAAAGCAGTCTTTGGAATATCATCTTCTTTTACCCGCATTTGATGATACCCGGAACGTAAGTCAATCTTTGAATAAACAGACGAGCCTTGTAGTTGATCAAATAAGTCGTCGATTCTCGGTAGTGGGTAGCGGTTCTTGATGGTAAGTTTGTTCAACTCTCGGTAGTCGATACACAACCTGAATGTACCATCTTTCTTCTTGACAAACAAAACAGGAGCTCCCCACGGTGATGTGCTTGGTCGAATGAAACCACGCTCTAAAAGTTCTTGTAATTGGCTTTGCAGTTCTTTCATCTCGCTGGGTGCGAGTCTGTAAGGAGCACGAGCTATTGGTGCAGCTCCTGGTACAAGATCTATTTGAAATTCAACGGATCGATGTGGGGGTAATCCCGGTAATTCTTTCGGAAATACATCAGGAAATTTTTTTGCGACGGGAACATCATTGATGCTCTTTTCTTCAGTTTGTACTTTCTCGACGTGTGCTAGAACAGCATAGCAACCTTTTCTTATTAGTTTTTGTGCCTTCAAATTACTAATAAGATGTAGCTTCGTGTTGCCCTTTTCTCCGTACACCATTAAGGGTTTTCCTTTTTCTCGTATAATGCGAATTGCATTTTTGTAACAAACGATCTCTGCTTTCACTTCTTTCAACCAGTCCATACCGATTATCACATCAAAACTCCCTAACTCTACTGGTATCAAATCAATCTTAAATGTTTCGCTAACCAGTTTAATTTCTTGATTCCGACATATATTATCTGCTGAAATTAATTTACCATTTGCTAATTCGAGTAACAATTTACTATCCAAAGGTGTCAATGGATAACTTAATTTAGCACAAAAATCTCTACTCATATAGCTTCTATCCGCACCCGAATCAAATAAAACGTAAGCAGATTTATTGTCAATAAGAAACGTACCCGTAAGAAGCTCCGGGTCTTCCTGTGCCTCTGCCGCATTAATATTGAAAACTCTTCCGTGGCCTTGTCCATTCGTGTTCTCCTGGTTCGGGCAATTTCTAATAATGTGGCCCGGTTTTCCACATTTATAACAAACTACATTGGCATAACTTGCTCCGACACTACTTGCTCCACCATTACTCGTTCCGACACCATTTGTTCCTTTCGTTCTATTAACCCCTAGTCCGTAGACCTCACACTTCACCGCGCTATGACCATTTCTTTTACACTTGTTGCAAAATTTGGTGCAGAACCCCGAGTGATACTTTTCACACCTTTGGCATAGCTGCTTCTGATTGTTGTTGTTGTTGCGGTTATTATTGTTGTTGGGATGATTTTTGTAGTTGCTGTTGTTGTTGTTGTTGTTGTTGGGCCGTTTGTTGTAGTTGCGATTGATGTTGCGATTGTTGGGATAATTGTTGCGATTATTGTTGTAATTGCTGTTGTTGTTGTATTGGTGATTCTTATCACCGTTTTCCTCCCACTTTCTTTTGACTTGCTTCACATTGGCCTCTTCAGCAGTCTGTTCTTTAATTCTTTCTCCAATCTGGTTCACTAGTTTGTGAGCCATTCTACATGCCTGTTGTATGGAGGCGGGCTCGTGTGAACTTATATCTTCTTGGATTCTTTCCAGTAATCCTTTCACAAACGCGTCGATCTTCTCTTCCTCATCTTTGAATGCTCCCGGACACAATAGGCACAATTCTGTGAATCATCTTTTGTACGTGGTAATATCAAATCCTTGGGTTCGTAACCCTCTAAGTTCTGTCTTGAGCTTATTGACCTCGGTTCTGGGACGGTACTTCTCGTTCATCAAGTGCTTGAATGCTGACCACGGTAGTGCGTACGCATCGTCTTGTCCCACTTGCTCTAGATAGGTATTCCACCATGTTAACGCAGAACCTGTGAAGGTATGCGTAGCGTACTTCACTTTGTCCTCTTCAGTACACTTACTTATGGCAAACACCGATTCGACCTTCTCGGTCCACCGTTTCAATCCGATCGGTCCTTCGGTTCCATCAAATTCCAAAGGTTTGCAGGCAGTGAATTCTTTGTAGGTGCATCCTACACAATTTCCTGTACTGCTAGATCCAAGGTTATTGTTGGTATGTAGCGCAGCCTGTACTGCGGCTATGTTTGAAGCTAGAAAAGTACGGAATTCCTCTTCATTCATATTCACGGTGTGTCGAGTAGTCGGTGCCATTTCCTTCAAAATAGTCAAATGGAACAAGTTAATCATACAGAATATTAAGAGTAGTTAATAGTATTTCGTAGCATAATATGAACTCATTTATAAAAGCTTTTTCTTCATATTAGCGTTTTATAAGTTTAAATTCGGGTAGTACCTACCCGTTAAGTTCATACTTAGTAGCTAATATACAATTCAACTACTACAATTCTATATGAAAAACTGATTATAATAATATTTCGCATTCAAACTTTTATACAATATTTTACAAACTTACAATACCGCTTATTTTACATAAAGCATGAAATATAGCACACAATAACTTTGATACAAGATAGTTGTGAAGATAATTCTAGCTAGTACACAAGTCGTTCAGCAAAGGCAATAAAGACACGTAATTCATACGTCCAGAAACAAGTCATGCATTCTGGTTTTACTAGGACTACTTCCCATCCTTGGTCTTGTGGAACATAACCGTTATGGCCGTTGATAAGACAGCGGGTTGTAACGTCGTCAAAGGGACGAGGGTTACGTAATGTCCAACAGTCCCGTAACAATCTAAAAACCTCATTTCTTACCCCAATTACCGACTCCGTCACTTGTGTAAACGTTTTTGTTTAATAGTTGTAGGCCGATGTTCTTGTTCTCACTTTGGTGAGAAGCGAACATTACTAATCCGTAAGCATAACATGCTTCTTTATGTTGCATGTTAGCCGCTTTTTCTAAATCACGAAGTCCAATATTCAGATATATTGAGTCAAAATAATTTCTTAACCCATTGCGTAAAATAGCATTTGGGTTCCCCGCAATATATGCGTCAAAGTAAACACATCGTAACTTATGGATTTCCCAATATGATATCCCCCATCTTTCGAACGAAAGCCTTTTATAAACCAAGGCATTCTTGGAACGTTCTTTGTCATAACCCGTCCTTAACCATAAGAACGTGTTAGATAACGTATGATTTCATTGCGAGGTATTGACCTCTATATGCGACATTTTTAAAAAGGAAAACTGCATATATTATACATTACAAACCAAACCATTATTTTTGTTACAAGCTTTAGACAATAAAAAGATGATTATCGTTTAACGATAATCTTCGACTTACAAACTTTACAAATGATAATAACAACACGATTTCTAGCATATTTTACAACACACGCCCTCGGATATGCAGTTTTATTTTTGACACAAATATGAGTACGCATGATCCTGCTTAGATTCAACATAATGCAGCGGAAGCTTTAATTATCACCTGAGAATAAACATGTTTAAAAACGTCAACATAAAGTTGGTGAGATATAGGTTTAGTGCGCAGCAATATATATATATAGACCACAAGATTTCGTATATAAACATTTCAATAAAAATATTCTAAGTGGTTGAGCACTTGGTAACCATACTTAACATTTTCACGTCGCATATTCCCTTTAATATGAAATCTTACTACACCGTACCAAGTGTAGTCACAAAACGAAGTACTGTGCAACCGTTGAATACTGGTCGTCCAGTCCGATTGGGGTTGTCAGGCCCGATAGATCTATCAACAGGATTCGCGTTTACAATACCGCTGTAAATATTAGTTACCAAGCTACAGGGAAGTATGCCAGTGGTACAACTCAACGTAGAACATATTTTTTTCAGTTACTTGTGTCCATATCGTAAAACATAAAATACATGTATTCTCATCCCGAAATATTTAGAGTTTAAAGGTGGGACTATATACTCACTCTTGTCTTGATGATATATATATTTTGACTCGGTCTTCCGGTTGATATCACAAACCTATCCATATATAATATATCAATATGTTTTCATTTTAAAACAAACGTTATATATATATATACTTGTTATACTTTTAATATTTTGAATATTTCCTTAGTCCGTAGTTAGCATTCCGATGTTAGTAATTCAATTTTTAATGGTTCATTTTTAGATGTTTAATATACCCGCAATAAACAAAACCCCCAACGAAATAAATAAAACCCCATCGTATATGTATTGGTCGAGATTAATCTTGACCCATGGTACCGGTGTTGTCAAATGACGTGTTGCGTACATAAAGTACCGGTGTTGTCAAATGACGTGTTGCGTACAATCATGGGATCTTATGATTAATCTTCTCGTGTTGCTTACGGGTGATCCTGAACCATATGAAATTGAATTATGAGTACATATATATAAAATATCATGTTATCTTAGAAGTATGTGATTTTATGTAAATTTTTCCAATGAATCCCGAAGTTGAAAATGTCTAGGATAGCCAATTTTGTTTCGGTCATAGTTTCTTCGTTACAAGTCCGTTTTCGTTGATTCAAATTGCCATCTTCTTGGATCGAGTTCTTCTTTAAGACTATGAACTGTAAATACCTTGGTTTGTATTCAAAATCATACGGCATAAGTGAAAGTTTAGTGAAACATATGAAGTTAAACATTTTGTTACAACAAAATCATTTAATGACCATTTTTCCAAAAATACTTATACTTTGAAAAACCAAGTTTTACCTTGTTAAATTAACATATAAATAAGTTATGTTACATGTCTTGAAGTATTTTAAAAGTTAAGTTAGAAGGATCTATTTAGTTTGCAAACAAGTTTGAAAACATTCAAACTATGTTCTTGTTGTTAAACTTTTGTACCACAAAATAAGATAGCTATATATATATGAATTGAATAAGGTTATGAACATAGATTCTACCTTAAGTTCCTTGGATAAGTTTGCTGTAAAAGAGTAGTAAGAAGCTAGAATCAAAAGGGTGATAGAAGTGGATGAAAGATTGGAAGTAAGTTGGTGTTCTTGGAGGGTTTTCTTGAAGTGTTTTTGTATGGTTTTCTTATGGTGTTTTAGTATGGTTTTTGAAGCTAGATCTTCATGGAACTTTGCTGGATTGTTGAAGGTGTTTAAGGCTTCAAAGTTTGTGTGTGTTTTGGCTAAAAAGTTGAAGTAAAAATGAACCAAAATGATCATGTATAAATACTACAAAAAAACGTGGCATAAGGAGTATATGGACAAAATTTTCAAGTAATCATTTTATGTATCTAGTCCTAATTGTTTCCAAATACAATTACCTAGCCCTAAGGGCATGAACATGGCTGGTTAGGTGGTGATTTTGATGTGTATTTACTATTAGTAAATACGTATAGAAGCTAGGTATGATACGAGTACAAATACTCTAAATATACGTATAGAAATTTTGTGAAAAATGGAATGAGGATTCAAATATAGCTATCTTTTGTGAATACACTTATATGATTTTATGTATTTAAGTTCTTAAAAGTGATTAAATACATTACTTATACAATATATGTATAAACATTATAGTCTTAAGTATTTAAGTCAAATAACGTTACGTATTGTTATCGTTTTGAAAACTTAAGTTAGTAGTTTCAAAATACACATATAACTTGTTGTTATTAATATAAAATGAGATATTAAAACATTCATTAATCATGTTAAATATGTATATATACATATATATACACAAACGTATAATTATCATATATTGTATAGTTCGTGATATCATCGGTCAAACTAGACGGTCAAACGTTGTGTAAAATTCTTTTCGGAAATATAAGTCTCGACAATTTGGATTGCTTATCATGTTGGCAAGGTTTAATTTATGTAAATATTAATCTTATAAGTATAGTATGATCGAAAAAGTGCGGTCGTTACATTACCTCCCCGTTAAATAAATTTCGTCCCGAAATTTTAAAATTGTACCTATTTTGCGTCATCGAGAAACAAGTGCGGATACTTTCGTTTCATCTGATCCTCTCGTTCCCAAGTAAACTCGGGACCTCTTCTAGCATTCCAACGAACCTTAACAATCGGTATATTGCTCTGTTTGAGCTGTTTAACTTCACGGTCCATGATTTCAATTGGTTCTTCGACGAATTGTAGTTTCTCGTCGACATGAATTTCTTCAAGAGGAATGGTGAGGTCTTCCTTTGCAAGACACTTCTTCAGGTTTGAGACGTGAAAGGTATTATGTACTCCAGCGAGTTGTTGCGGTAACTCGAGTCGATAAGCTACCGGTCCAATGCGTTCGATGATCTTGAACGGGCCTACGTACCTTGGGTTCAGTTTACCCCTTTTGTCGAAACGTATTACACCTTTCCAAGGTGACACCTTTAGCATAACCATGTCCCCGACCTGAAACTCTAATGGTTTCCTTCGAACATCGGCGTAGCTCTTTTGGCGACTACGGGCTGTTTTCAATCTCTCCTTGATTTGCACTATCTTCTCAGTCGTTTCATGTATGATCTCGGGACCAGTTAAATGTCGATCTCCTACTTCATTCCAACAGATAGGAGATCTACACTTCCTTCCGTACAATGCTTCGAATGGCGCAGCTCCAATGCTCGCATGATAACTATTGTTATACGAGAATTCTGCTAACGGTAGATATTTATCCCATCCGTTTCCAAAATCGATCACACATGCCCTGAGCATGTCTTCGAGAGTCTGAATCGTTCTCTCACTCTGTCCATCGGTTTGTGGATGATATGCGGTACTCATATCCAACCGAGTTCCTAGTGCCTCCTGTAGTGATTGCCAGAATTTTGAGGTAAATCTACTATCACGATCGGATATAATGGAAATAGGTATTCCATGCCTTGAAACAACTTCCTTTATATACAATCGTAATAGTTTCTCCATTCTATCCGTTTCCTTTATAGGCAAGAAATGTGCAGACTTGGTGAGACGATCAACAATCACCCAAATGGTGTCGTATCCCCAGGCAGTCTTTGGTAACTTCGTGATGAAATCCATGGTAATACCGTCCCATTTCCATTCTGGAATTTCTGGTTGTTGAAGTAACCCTGACGGCTTCTGGTGTTCTGCTTTAACCTTGGAACAAGTTAAACACTCCCCAACATATGTTGCAACGTCTGTTTTTAAATTAGGCCACCAATAATGCGTCTTAAGATCTTGGTACATCTTTCCAACTCCAGGATGTATCGAATATCTTGTCTTATGTGCCTCGTTCAATATCAACTTCCTTAATCCACCCAACTTCGGTACCTAAATACGATTTGCAAAATATCGAATTCCATCTTCCCGCATAACGAGTTGCTTCTCATACTTCTTCATTATTTCATTTCCTATATTTTCTTTAGTAAGTGCTTCTTGTTGAACTTCTTTGATTTGTGAGTTGAGATTCATGCGAATTTTTATATTCATTGCTCGAACTCGAATTGGTTCTCGTTCCTTTCTGCTTAAAGCATCGGCCACCACGTTCGCCTTTCCGGGATGATAACGAATTTCACAATCATAGTCATTTATTAACTCAACCCACCTACGTTGCCTCATGTTCAGCTGTTTTTGATCGAAAATATGTTGAAGGCTTTTATGATCAGTAAACACAGTGAATTTAACCCCATACAAGTAGTGTCTCCACATCTTCAATGCAAACACGACTGCTCCCAATTCTAGATCATGCGTCGTATAATTTCGCTCGTGAATCTTCAATTGTCGGGATGCGAATGCAATAACTTTCTTCCGTTGCATAAGAACACAACCAAAACCTTGTCGCGAAGCGTCACAATATATTTCAAAATCATCGTTCCCTTCTGGTAACGATAAAATAGGCGCCGTAGTTAACTTCTTCTTCAGTAATTGAAATGCGTTCTCCTGCTCCGAGGTCCATTCATATTTCTTCCCTTTTTGCGTTAACGCTGTCAACGGTTTAGCTATTCGGGAAAAATCTTGAATAAACCTTCTATAATAACCGGCTAAACCCAAAAATTGGCGTATCTGCGTTGGTGTCTTAGGAGTCTCCCATTTTTCAATGGCTTCAATTTTTGCTGGATCAACCTGAATTCCTTCGCTATTAACAACGTGACCAAGAAATTGCACTTCTTTCAACCAGAAAGCACACTTAGAAAATTTAGCATACAGTTGTTCTTTTCTCAACAACTCCAGTATCAACCTTAAATGCTCTTCATGCTCTTGCTCACTCTTGGAATAGATAAGAATATCATCAATGAAAACGATAACAAACTTATCTAAATACGGACTACAAACTCGATTCATGAGGTCCATGAATACAGCTGGCGCATTCGTCAATCCAAACGGCATAACCAAAAATTCGTAATGACCATAACGTGTCCGAAAAGCAGTTTTCGGAATGTCCTCTTCTTTGACGCGTAGTTGATGATAGCCCGATCTTAAGTCGATTTTTGAATAAACACATGATCCTTGCAATTGATCAAATAAGTCATCAATTCTCGGTAGTGGATACCGATTCTTGATAGTTAACTTATTTAATTCACGATAGTCTATACACATCCTAAAAGATCCATCTTTCTTCTTAACAAACAAAATTGGAGCTCCCCACGGTGATGTACTTGGTCGTATGAATCCACGGTCCAATAATTCTTTTAACTGACTTTGAAGTTCTTTTAATTCGGACGGTGCAAGTCTATATGGCGCATGAGCCACTGGTGCAGCTCCTGGTACTAAATCTATTTGAAATTCTACCGATCTAAATGGAGGTAATCCCGGCAATTCTTCCGGAAAAACTTCAGGAAAATCTTTTGCCACAGGCACGTCGTTGATGCACTTTTCTTTCTTTTCGACTTTATTAACATGTGCTAAAATAGCGTAACATCCCTTTTCTAAACACTTCTTGGCTTTCAAACAGCTAATGAGTTTTAGCTTTGAATTACCCTTCTCTCCATAAATCATCACCGGCATTTTATCCTTACCAGGAATACGAATTGCCTTCTTGGCACAAAAAACTTCCGCTCCTATTTTGGACATCCAGTCCATGCCGACTATTACATCAAAACCTCCTAATTCTACGGGTATTAAGTCGATTTTAAACGTTTCTCCAGCTAGATTTATTTCACAATCACGACAAATTTTATCGGCTTCAATTAGTTTACCATTAGCTAACTCAATCAAGTACTTAGCATCTAAAGGTAATGATGAACAATTCAATTTAGTGTAAAAATTTATACACACGTAGCTTCTATCGGCGCCAGTATCAAATAAAATAGATGCTGATAAGTTATTAATGGTAAACGTACCCGTAACAAGCTCCGGGTCTTCTCGTGCCTCTCTAGCATTAATAACAAACGCTCTTCCACGTGCAGGTCCGCCATTCTGATTCGGGCACTGGCTCTTATAGTGACCTTGTTTTCCACACCCAAAACAAGTAATGTTAGCCAAAGCAGTTCTATTTGCGTTGGTGGCAGGAGTCTTGTTGCCATTTGTAACGAGAGCCTTACAATCTTCCGCAAGATGACCTTGTCGATTACACTTGGTGCATAACACACTACAGTAACCAAAGTGATGTTTGTGGCAACGGTTGCATAAAGGACTTTGTCCTTTATAACCAAAACCTGAACCACTACTCGCACCTTTTGTGGTTTCTTGTTTCTTATAAGGTTGTTGTTGGTTACCTCGATCATAACTTCCATTCCACTTTTTCTTGTTTCCCAATACCTTCACCTCAGTATTGAATGCTTTCTTGTCCAAAATGACCTGATCCATTAGCTCGTTCGCCATGGTTATAGCTTCATGAATTGTCTTAGGTTTCGACGCCGTAACGTTTGCCTTGACCTTTTTGGGCAAACCTCCTTTGTACATTTCAATCTTCCGTGCTTCGGTTGGAACCAATTCAGGACATAGTAAAACCAATTCCATGAATCGCTGATTGTAGTTGGTGATTTCAGTACCAACCACCTTCAAACTTCGTAACTCATCTTCTAACTTAATAACCTCATTCCTTGGACAATACTCGGTGATTATCATTGCTTTGAATTCTTCCCATGGAGTATCATAAGCTACATCTCCTCCTACCGCCTTCACATAATTCTTCCACCATGTGAGTGCACTATCTTGTAAAGTGCACGATGCAAACTTGGTCATGTCTTTTTCATCACAACCACTGATTTTGAACACCGTCTCCATCTTTTCTATCCATCGGGTTAAACCGATAGGTCCTTCCGTTCCACTGAATGATGATGGCTTGCAAGCTTGGAACGTCTTGTAGGAGCATCCTACACGAGGATTTGGATTAACTGCAGCAGCTCTTGCAGCCTCAACCCATAACATTCTGTCGTTCACTCGCTGGTTGATGAGTTCCTCGAGTTCTTGTTCCGTCATTCGATTCAATCGCGCCATTTCCTAATGAAAGAAAATAATTATTCACATGGATTATTATAGATGTAGTGTGTATTTATAGTACATTATAGCTTATTAATAATATGAACTAGGTATTATTATAAAAGCCTTTTCTTCTTATTAGCGTTTTATAATTATATCTTGGGTAGTACCTACCCGTTAATGTTCATACTTAATAGCTTAGTACAGAATCAATTACTACAATCTAAATAATACTTAACCATGGAAAATTATTGCATTTCATACTTCAATATTTTACATATGCTTATCTTACATCGAACATTAAGCAAACCACACTATTAATATTATACAAAACATTATTCGGTTCCATGGTTTGACACAGCAGCGCATCGTTTGATCTATTTTCTAGGACGTTTAGACACAAAGATTTGCTTAACGCTTATCCTAACTGTCTGCCTATATTTTGGCTGTGGGACTGAAGAACTGGATGCCGGGACAGAACGAATAGGAATAGCGGGGATAGGGGTGGTAGTGTTGAGTGGAATTGGTGCCACATCATTCTCATTAAACTCGGGATTTGGATTTTCTAATTCATTAGCCTTTCGTTTCTTTCCTAGTTCGAACTCGTCTTTTGTAATTTCCTGTATTTCTTCCTCGGGTTCACTTTCCTCCTCGGGTTCACTTTCCTTCTCGGGTTCACTTTCCTCCTCGGGTTCACTTTCCGATATTTCTATAGTTGGTTCATCCGGAAATTGTGAGTCTTCCCCAAGGATATCATTTTCGTCATCGGACAGGTTAATGACTGGAACGCCATCTGAAGATTCTGATTCGGAGTCGTTGATTGTGATAACAATTTTTGAGCTCGACATCTATCACACAACAACTAACCCATTAGTACTTATATAATATTTACATATAAATTTTAACCAACAGTGATAAGCAATGGTTTTTTTTTTTTTAAATCAGACCCGGTCAAAGTCCAGACTTACTAATGTATCCTAACGGCTTCTCGGTTAGACACACTAATGCAGACCTGGTTCGCTAAGACCAACGCTCTGATACCACATGTCATAACCCGTCCTTAACCATAAGAACGTGTTAGATAACGTATGATTTCATTGCGAGGTATTGACCTCTATATGCGACATTTTTAAAAAGGAAAACTGCATATATTATACATTACAAACCAAACCATTATTTTTGTTACAAGCTTTAGACAATAAAAAGATGATTATCGTTTAACGATAATCTTCGACTTACAAACTTTACAAATGATAATAACAACACGATTTCTAGCATATTTTACAACACACGCCCTCGGATATGCAGTTTTATTTTTGACACAAATATGAGTACGCATGATCCTGCTTAGATTCAACATAATGCAGCGGAAGCTTTAATTATCACCTGAGAATAAACATGTTTAAAAACGTCAACATAAAGTTGGTGAGATATAGGTTTAGTGCGCAGCAATATATATATATAGACCACAAGATTTCGTATATAAACATTTCAATAAAAATATTCTAAGTGGTTGAGCACTTGGTAACCATACTTAACATTTTCACGTCGCATATTCCCTTTAATATGAAATCTTACTACACCGTACCAAGTGTAGTCACAAAACGAAGTACTGTGCAACCGTTGAATACTGGTCGTCCAGTCCGATTGGGGTTGTCAGGCCCGATAGATCTATCAACAGGATTCGCGTTTACAATACCGCTGTAAATATTAGTTACCAAGCTACAGGGAAGTATGCCAGTGGTACAACTCAACGTAGAACATATTTTTTTCAGTTACTTGTGTCCATATCGTAAAACATAAAATACATGTATTCTCATCCCGAAATATTTAGAGTTTAAAGGTGGGACTATATACTCACTCTTGTCTTGATGATATATATATTTTGACTCGGTCTTCCGGTTGATATCACAAACCTATCCATATATAATATATCAATATGTTTTCATTTTAAAACAAACGTTATATATATATATACTTGTTATACTTTTAATATTTTGAATATTTCCTTAGTCCGTAGTTAGCATTCCGATGTTAGTAATTCAATTTTTAATGGTTCATTTTTAGATGTTTAATATACCCGCAATAAACAAAACCCCCAACGAAATAAATAAAACCCCATCGTATATGTATTGGTCGAGATTAATCTTGACCCATGGTACCGGTGTTGTCAAATGACGTGTTGCGTACATAAAGTACCGGTGTTGTCAAATGACGTGTTGCGTACAATCATGGGATCTTATGATTAATCTTCTCGTGTTGCTTACGGGTGATCCTGAACCATATGAAATTGAATTATGAGTACATATATATAAAATATCATGTTATCTTAGAAGTATGTGATTTTATGTAAATTTTTCCAATGAATCCCGAAGTTGAAAATGTCTAGGATAGCCAATTTTGTTTCGGTCATAGTTTCTTCGTTACAAGTCCGTTTTCGTTGATTCAAATTGCCATCTTCTTGGATCGAGTTCTTCTTTAAGACTATGAACTGTAAATACCTTGGTTTGTATTCAAATTCATACGGCATAAGTGAAAGTTTAGTGAAACATATGAAGTTAAACATTTTGTTACAACAAAATCATTTAATGACCATTTTTCCAAAAATACTTATACTTTGAAAAACCAAGTTTTACCTTGTTAAATTAACATATAAATAAGTTATGTTACATGTCTTGAAGTATTTTAAAAGTTAAGTTAGAAGGATCTATTTAGTTTGCAAACAAGTTTGAAAACATTCAAACTATGTTCTTGTTGTTAAACTTTTGTACCACAAAATAAGATAGCTATATATATATGAATTGAATAAGGTTATGAACATAGATTCTACCTTAAGTTCCTTGGATAAGTTTGCTGTAAAAGAGTAGTAAGAAGCTAGAATCAAAAGGGTGATAGAAGTGGATGAAAGATTGGAAGTAAGTTGGTGTTCTTGGAGGGTTTTCTTGAAGTGTTTTTGTATGGTTTTCTTATGGTGTTTTAGTATGGTTTTTGAAGCTAGATCTTCATGGAACTTTGCTGGATTGTTGAAGGTGTTTAAGGCTTCAAAGTTTGTGTGTGTTTTGGCTAAAAAGTTGAAGTAAAAATGAACCAAAATGATCATGTATAAATACTACAAAAAAACGTGGCATAAGGAGTATATGGACAAAATTTTCAAGTAATCATTTTATGTATCTAGTCCTAATTGTTTCCAAATACAATTACCTAGCCCTAAGGGCATGAACATGGCTGGTTAGGTGGTGATTTTGATGTGTATTTACTATTAGTAAATACGTATAGAAGCTAGGTATGATACGAGTACAAATACTCTAAATATACGTATAGAAATTTTGTGAAAAATGGAATGAGGATTCAAATATAGCTATCTTTTGTGAATACACTTATATGATTTTATGTATTTAAGTTCTTAAAAGTGATTAAATACATTACTTATACAATATATGTATAAACATTATAGTCTTAAGTATTTAAGTCAAATAACGTTACGTATTGTTATCGTTTTGAAAACTTAAGTTAGTAGTTTCAAAATACACATATAACTTGTTGTTATTAATATAAAATGAGATATTAAAACATTCATTAATCATGTTAAATATGTATATATACATATATATACACAAACGTATAATTATCATATATTGTATAGTTCGTGATATCATCGGTCAAACTAGACGGTCAAACGTTGTGTAAAATTCTTTTCGGAAATATAAGTCTCGACAATTTGGATTGCTTATCATGTTGGCAAGGTTTAATTTATGTAAATATTAATCTTATAAGTATAGTATGATCGAAAAAGTGCGGTCGTTACATTCTTCGAATGTCTTACAAACTGATCTCGCCTTAAATAGTTGTGCCGAAGAATTCTGACCGACTCTAGACAAGATTTCATCAATCATGTCTCCGGGTAGGTCTCTTAAAATATTGGGTTGTCTATCCATTTTGTGTTTTTATACTGTAAAATAGACAAGAGTTAGATTCATAAAAAAAAATACTTATTAATACAAGCAATTTTTACATATATCATAAAGCATAAGCACACTATATTACATATATTACACCACACGAATACAACTATCTTATTCCGACTCGCTTGTTTCTTCTTCTTCGGTTTTGGTTCGTTTTGCCAAGTTTCTAGGGATATACGATGTTCCCCTAATACGAGCCGTCGTTATCCACATTGGTTTAGAAAAACCTGGTGGTTTAGAGGTTCCCGGGTCATTATTACAACTTAAGGACTTCGGGGGTTGACGATTCATATAAAGTTCATCGGGGTTGGAATTAGATTTCTCTATTTTTATGCCCTTTCCCTTATTATTTTCTTTTGCCTTTTTAAAATCAGTTGGGGTAATTTCTATAACATCATCGGAATTCTCGTCGGAATCCGATTCATCGGAGAATTGGTAATCCTCCCAATATTTTGCTTCCTTGGCGGAAACACCATTGACCATAATTAACCTTGGTCGGTTGGTTGAGGATTTTCTTTTACTTAACCGTTTTATTATTTCCCCCACCGGTTCTATTTCTTCATCCGGTTCCGATTCTTCTTCCGGTTCCGATTCTTCTTCCGGTTCCGACTCTTCTTCCGGTTCCTCTTCAGGAACTTGTGAATCAGTCCACGAATCATTCCAATTTACATTTGACTCTTCATTATTATTAGGTGAGTCAATGGGACTTGTTCTAGAGGTAGACATCTATCACATAATATCAAACGCGTTAAGAGATTAATATATCACATAATATTCACATGTTAAAAATATATAGTTTCCAACAAAATTTGTTAAGCAATCATTTTTCAAGTAAACACGGTCGAAGTCCAGACTCACTAATGCATCCTAACAAACTCGATAAGACACACTAATGCAAAATTCTGGTTCTCTAAGACCAACGCTCGGATACCAACTGAAATGTCCCGTTCTTATTGATTAAAAACGTTCCATATTAATTGATTTCGTTGCGAGGTTTTGACCTCTATATGAGACGTTTTTCAAAGACTGCATTCATTTTTAAAACAAACCATAACCTTTATTTCATAAATAAAGGTTTAAAAAGCTTTACGTAGATTATCAAATAATGATAATCTAAAATATCATGTTTACACACGACCATTACATAATGGTTTACAATACAAATATGTTACATCGAAATCAGTTTCTTGAATGCAGTTTTTACACAATATCATACAAACATGGACTCCAAATCTTGTCCTTATTTTAGTATGCAACAGCGGAAGCTCTTAATATTCACCTGAGAATAAACATGCTTTAAACGTCAACAAAAATGTTGGTGAGTTATAGGTTTAACCTATATATATCAAATCGTAACAATAGACCACAAGATTTCATATTTCAATACACATCCCATACATAGAGATAAAAATCATTCATATGGTGAACACCTGGTAACCGACATTAACAAGATGCATATATAAGAATATCCCCATCATTCCGGGACACCCTTCGGATATGATATAAATTTCGAAGTACTAAAGCATCCGGTACTTTGGATGGGGTTTGTTAGGCCCAATAGATCTATCTTTAGGATTCGCATCAATTAGGGTGTCTGTTCCCTAATTCTTAGATTACCAGACTTAATAAAAAGGGGCATATTCGATTTCGATAATTCAACCATAGAATGTAGTTTCACGTACTTGTGTCTATTTTGTAAATCATTTATAAAACCTGCATGTATTCTCATCCCAAAAATATTATATTTTAAAAGTGGGACTATAACTCACTTTCACAGATTTTTACTTCGTCGAGAAGTAAGACTTGGCCACTGTTGATTCACGAACCTATAACAATATATACATGTATATTAAAGTATGTTCAAAATATATTTACAACACTTTTAATATATTTTGATGTTTTAAGTTTATTAAGTCAGCTGTCCTCGTTAGTAACCTACAACTAGTTGTCCACAGTTAGATGTACAGAAATAAATCGATAAATATTATCTTGAATCAATCCACGACCCAGTGTATACGTAACTCAGTATTGATCACAACTCAAACTATATATATTTTGGAATCAACCTCAACCCTGTATAGCTAACTCCAACATTCACATATAGAGTGTCTATGGTTGTTCCGAAATATATATAGATGTGTCGACATGATAGGTCGAAGCATTGTATACGTGTCTATGGTATCTCAAGATTACATAATATACAATACAAGTTGATTAAGTTATGGTTGGAATAGATTTGTTACCAATTTTCACGTAGCTAAAATGAGAAAAATTATCCAATCTTGTTTTACCCATAACTTCTTCATTTTAAATCCGTTTTGAGTGAATCAAATTGCTATGGTTTCATATTGAACTCTATTTTATGAATCTAAACAGAAAAAGTATAGGTTTATAGTCGGAAAAATAAGTTACAAGTCATTTTTGTAAAGGTAGTCATTTCAGTCGAAAGAACAACGTCTAGATGACCATTTTAGAAAACATACTTCCACTTTGAGTTTAACCATAATTTTTGGATATAGTTTCATGTTCATAATAAAAATCATTTTCTCAGAATAACAACTTTTAAATCGAAGTTTATCATAGTTTTTAATTAACTAACCCAAAACAGCCCGCGGTGTTACTACGACGGCGTAAATCCGGTTTTTCGGTGTTTTTCGTGTTTCCAGGTTTTAAATCATTAAGTTAGCATATCATATAGATATATAACATGTGTTTAGTTAATTTTAAAAGTCAAGTTAGAAGGATTAACTTTTGTTTGCGAACAAGTTTAGAATTAACTAAACTATGTTCTAGTGATTACGAGTTTAAACCTTCGAATAAGATAGTTTTATATATATGAATCGAATGATGTTATGAACATCATTACTACCTCAAGTTTAGTAGGTAAACCTACTGGAAGTGACAAGAAATGATCTAGCTTCAAAGGATCTTGGATGGCTTGAAAGTTCTTGAAGTAGGATCATGACACAAAAACAAGTTCAAGTAAGATTTTTACTCGAATTAAGATAGTTTATAGTTATAGAAATTGAATCAAAGTTTGAATATGAATATTAACTTGAATAAGAAAGATAACCTACTGTATATAACAAAGGTTTCTTGATCTTAGATGATTACTTGGAATGGATTAGAAAGCTTGGAAGTAAATTAGTAAACTTGAAGGGATTTTTGAAGTGTTCTTGAAGTGTTCTTCCTATGATGATTATAGCTTGATTCTTGAAGTGATTTTTGATGAAGATGATGATTAACTACTGGAAAAATACGTTCATAATAGTGTGTGTGTGTTGAGAGACAATTAGAAAGAGAATTGGAAGTGAAATGGAGTGAATGATGAGTGGTAATTGGTGAGTGGTGAGTGGGGTTAAAAGGAGTTCTAGTTAGTTGACTAGCTCATGGTAGAAGTTAAAATTGATTAGTCATACATGACATAATCAAGAGTGGAATCCCATGCTAGTTCCTATTGGTATATACCTATAGTAAGTACGTTTTGAAGCTGTGTATAATACGGGTAAGAATACGACTAGAATTCTTGATGAAAGAAAAGAATGGGAAAGTAACTGTAACCATTTTCGTTAAGTATGAGTGTTTTGATATATGTCTTGAAGTCTTCCAAAAGTATTTTAATACATCTAAATACACTACATGTATATACATTTTAACTGAGTCGTTAAGTCATCGTTAGTCGTTACATGTAAGTGTTGTTTTGAAACCTTTAAGTTAACGATCTCAATTAATGTTGTTAACCCATTGTTTATTATATCTAATGAGATGTTAAATTATTATATTATCATGATATTATGATATATTAATATATCTTAATATGATATATATACATTTATGTCGTTACAACGATAATCGTTACATATATGTCTCGTTTCGAAATCCTTAAGTTAGTAGTCTTGTTTATATGTATATAACTCATTGTTAATATACTTATGGAGATACTTACTTATCATAATCTCATGTTAACCATATGTATATCCATATATATATATCGTCATGTCATTTTTACAAGTTTTAACGTTCGTGAATCGCCGGTCAACTTGGGTGGTCAATTGTCTATATGAAACATATTTCAATTAATCAAGTCTTAACAAGTTTGATTGCTTAACATGTTGGAAACATTTAATCATGTAAATATCAATCTCAATTAATATATATAAACATGGAAAAGTTCGGGTCACTACAGCTTATCCTCAAGTAATACAGAACTTGAAATAAAATCATACGAATCACTTCTTTAATATTCACACTTTATACATTAGTGATTTTGATACGGCGGTATAAACAATGATAGTAACAATGTGGTTTACAGTCCCACATGACTATGAAAATTTAGATCCTTTAAGGAAATTGGATCTTTATGAAAACATTTGATCTTTTGAAATTCATTCTAGCTTTTACCCTAGATAAGTTTTTCGGAATAACCCTTCACCGGTGTTTGCAAAATATTTTTGTGGGTTGCGTGGGTTTAAGATTTAAAATTTTAGCTCAAAACTTGCAATTTTGTGTCACCCACTTGCTAACCTTGTTTTAGGAAAGCAACACGTCCAGTATACTTGCTCTGTGTATTACCTTTCGGTAAACTACCGTCCGGTTGTAAAGGAAAGCGTTGAACAAGTAACTGTTAAGGCAATGTCCCGTGACATGCTTTTGATTATGGTCTATATCATGTCGGATGCAATTACTATCCTTTGTAGGAGCAAAAGTAAAGATCACCATATAGTTTTTCGGTCTGACATAAGGTCCTGTCTTCGACCATGCTATGCAACCACCGTTCTTACGGTTGACACCCAATTTGGTTCAGGTGACCTAATGAATTCCGGTGAATTCTTAGAATTTTACGTTCAATGGTAATGAACGCATTGAAAATAGGTTTTCAGAAAACAAATCGGTTTTAATTTGATCAAAATATTTTCTCGTTCAAGCTAGAGATTATATATCATCGAATTCCATGAGTTTGTATTTCTCAATCTTTAAAGTCAATCTCAAGGATTGAGTAATATCAGTCTTAAAAGCTGATTTTTAATCTTTTAAGGAGATTATCCTTTCTGGGGGTCTGATTCATTAGTCTTATCAAGCTAATTTGCACGGCGCCCTCCCCATTTTACGAGACAGATCCTCTCATGGTTAGGATAAGTCTGACCACTTGGCGACCCTGTTTGATGCTGAGGTCCGTGGATTTCCAGTTGATTTTAGAGATGACTTTTCTAAATTTTTCGTCAACCTACAACTAGTCTGGACGACTACTTCCTGACCTAAATCAAGAAGCGCGTGTCTTTTTCGGAAGACTTTACTTCCTTTTAATGATGGAATTGATTCATCGTGTAGATCCATCTATTCTTTCAAATATATTACAGTAAATTAGGTAAAACTGATTAAAATCGTCCAAAACAAAAATACCTGTAATAATCTTGTACAAACATATGTGATATGTGTTTTAAATAACTTGGTAAATTCTTCCCATACTTAGCTTTTATTTATTTTTTTCTTTGCATTTTTATTCTCCTCTATTCCATTTTAAATGAATTCTAACGTTTTGGGTTGTTTCTCCATTTATGTTCTCTCCGAGGTAACAATAATTTCGGCATTAACACCTAGTTTTATCGTTCATAAATATGTATAAACATGATTTTGAATTCATTTAGTTGAAATTTTTTCAAATTTTCACAAAATTTGGCAATTAAACTAAGTATAAACCCGAGAGAATTTATAACCCTTCCCCACACTTGAGATCATGCAATGCCCTCATTTGCATGAAATCAGACTATAATTATAAATTCATGAGGGTGATTAGTGTAGAAAAGTGATTAAAAATACCGAGTTTGCAAACATATTATTTTATATCACATTTGATATTTTGCGTCTTGTCGTCAAAATTACTAGCTTTTGCTGAACTTAATGTCAGTCTTTGAAAGTGCGCTGTTTTACCCTGTTTTGTACATAAGATAAACTACAAACATATATATATATATATATATATATATATATATATATATATATATATATATATATATATATATATATACACTTTATAAAAACCTTTATTTATTAAAATAATTTGAATAATTTTTTTTAAAAATTTTGTTTCCTTTTACTTTAGGTAGTTTCGGTATGTTTACCTAGTCCGTCCCTCGACAAAATTTAAAATTTGTCGTTAAAGCGATTGTTTTAAAAGCAAAGATTTTTGGGTTTTTTAAATTTTTTTTGGTATACTTTAGATCAATAAAATTAAAAATAATGATAACAAAATTTTTCGCCCCGCTCTCGGGTAAAGCAATTTCGGTTCTATGACCTAGTCTTCAACTTACGATGAATTTTAAAAATCATTTTTTTAGCTTAATGAAATAAAGTAATTTTTGTTTTTTAAATCACACAAAAATTAAATTTAAAAATGCATATTAATTTCATACAAAACCTACAAAACAAAAAAAAATTAGAATGGGGGGAGAAAACTAGTTCTTTATTGTCTGCTAGTGGAAAAGACCAATCGGATTCCATTCTCGGAACTACACGAGAACAGAACAACTAACTCTAGACAACATTTTCTTTTTAGAACATTTGAATCTCCCCACACTTAGGTAGCTATGGTGTCGAAATTGTGATTAACTTCATCGTCAATTTCTTTTGGACCATAATCAACTTGCATATCTGTAACGACCCGAAAATTTCCGACCAAATTTAAACTCTAATCTCTATATGGTTCCGACACGATAAGCAAAAACCGTAAAGTTGACCCGCACCTTTTCAATCTTTCTATACTTATAAGATTAATATTTACATAAATTAAACCTTACCAACATGATAAGCAATCCAAATTGTTGAGACTTATATTTTCGAAAAGAGTTTTACACAACGTTTGACCATCTAGTTTGACCGACGATATCACGAACTATACAATATATGATAATTATACGTTTGTGTATATATATGTATATATACATATTTAACATGATCTAAGAATGTTTTAATATCTCATTTTGTATTAATAACAACAAGTTATAAGTATATTTTGAAACTACTAACTTAAGTTTTCAAAACAATAACAATACGTAACGTTATTTGACATAAATACTTACAACCTATAATGTTTATACATATATCGTATAAGTAATGTATTTAATCACTTTTAAAGACTTAAATACATAAAACCATATAAGTGTATTCACAAAAGATAGCTATATTTGAATCCTCATTCCATTTTTCACAAAATTCTATACGTATACCTAGAGTATTTGTACTCGTATCATACATAGCTTCTATACGTATTTACTAATAGTAAATACATGTCAAATCACCACCTAACCAGCCATTGTACATGCCCTTAGGGCTAGGTAATTGTATTTGGAAGCAATTAGGACTAGATACATAAAATGATTACTTGAAAATTTTGTCCATATACTCCCATTATACACGTTTTTTTTAGTATAAATACATGAGCATTTTTGTTTCATTTTACTTCAATATTTTAGCCAAAACACACACATACTTTGAAGCCTTAAAACCCTTAATCAATTCAGCAAAGTTTTCAAGAAGATCTAGCTTCAAAAACCATACTAAAACACCATAAGAAAATCATACAAAAACACTTCAAGAAAACCTTCCAAGAACACCAACTTACTTCCAATCTTTCATCCACTTCCAACACCCTTTTGATTCTAGCTTCTTACTCCTCTTTTACAGCAATCTTATCCAAGGAACTTGAGGTAGAATCTATGTTCATAACCTTATTTGATTCATATATATATAGCTATCTTATTTTGTGGTACAAAAGTTTAACAACAAGAACATAGTTTGAATGTTTTCAAACTTGTTTGCAAACTAAATAGATCCTTCTAACTTAACTTTTAAAATACTTCAAGACCTGTAATATAACTTATGTATATGTTAATTTAACAAGGTAAAACTTGGTTTTTCAAAGTATAAGTATTTTTAGAAAAATGGTCATTAAATGATTTTGTTGTAACAAAAATGTTTAACTTCATATGTTTCACTAAAGTCTCACCTATGCCGTATGATTTTGAATACAAACCAAGGTATTTACAGTTCATAGTCTTAAAGAAGAACTCGATCCAAGAAGATGGCAATTTGAATCAACGAAAACGGATTTGTAACGAAGAAACTATGACCGAAACAAAATTGGTTATCCTAGATCATTTCAATTACGGGATCAATTGGAAAAAAATTATATAAATCACATATTTCTAAGATAACATGATATTTTATATATATGTACTCATAATTCAATTTCATATGGTTCAGGATCACCCGTAAACAACACGAGAAGATTAATCATAAGATCCCATGTTTGTACGCAATACGTCATTTGACAACACCGGTACTTTATGTACGCAATACGTCATTTGACAACACCGGTACCGTGGGTCAAGATTAATCTCGACCAATACATATACGATGGGGTTTTATTTATTTCGTTGGGGGTTGTATTTATTCATTGCGGGTATATTAAACATCTAAAAATGAACAATTAAAATTGAATTACTAACATCGGACTGCTAACTACGGACTAAGGAATTATTAAAAGTATTAAAAGTATAACAAGTATATATATATATGAGACGTTGTTTAAAAAGAAAAGGTATTGATATATTATATATGGATAGGTTCGTGATATCAATCGGAGACCGAGTCAAATTACATATCTTCAAGACAACAGTGAGTATATAGTCCCACTTTTAAACTCTAAATATTTCGGGATGAGAATACATGTATTTTATGTTTTACATTATGGACACAAGTAACTGAAAAATATATTCTACGTTGAGTTGTACCACTGGCATACTTCCCTGTAGCTTGGTAACTAATATTTACAGCGGTATTGTAAACGCGAATCCTGTTGATAGATCTATCGGGCCTGACAACCCCAACCGGACTGGACGACCAGTATTCAACGGTTGCACAGTACTTCGTTTTGCGACTACACCTTGGTACGGTGTAGTAAGATTTCATATTAAAGGGAATATGCGACGTGATTAAATGTTAAGTATGGTTACCAAGTGCTCAACCACTTAGAATATTTTTATTGAAATGATTATATACGAAATCTTGTGGTCCATTGTTATAACGCTGCTAGCAACAAACCTATATATCTCACCAACTTTATGTTGACGTTTTAAAGCATGTTATTCTCAGGTACGAATTAAGTCTTCCGCTGTGCATTAGCTCATATTAAGGATATTGTTTGGGACCATTTAAGCTATGATACAAGGATGTTGCATTCGAGTCATTGAAGTTCATTAAAGACTATTGTTATGCAAATGGCAGATTAGATCATTTGGTTGTTATAAAATGTTAGGCTAATATGTCAACTCTCGATGTAATAATAGATTGCCTTTAAGAAATAAATGCAACGTTTGTAAAATGTATCATATAGAGGTCAAGTACCTCGCGATGTTATCAACTATTGTAATTCGTTTTTAATCTATATGGACGATGTCCGGATGATTAGTTTCGGATCCTTTCAGTTGGTATCAGAGCGTTGGTCTTAGCGAACCAGGCCTTGCATTAGTGTGTCTAACTAGTAGTTGTTAGGATACATTAAGTGAGTCTGGACTTTGACCGTGTCTGCTTGTCAAAAGTTTTGCTTATCAATCCTAGTCGGAAATCATCTGCTTATCTTTCTTAGGGAACTTCCTGCTTATCATTCTTAAGTCTAGACACGTCCTACTGCACTTAGTGCATCGATAGTGTATAGACAAAATTCATATCCTAGCGTATCTGTTATTATAGACATTGTCTGACGTATTTCAAAGATTCTCCGTAATTCATGGGATTTTGATATTATATATATACATATGTAAATTATGTATTGAAGAGTACCAAACCCAACTCCTATAATCTATTCCAAACCAAAAATTCATTTCTCCGACCATACAAGATGGATTCTTCATCCAGTTCGAATTCCTCCGACTTCGATAGCTACGCCGATATGGATTTCCATTCGAGCTCCGAGAACAGCGTCACCGGAATGGATCAACCAATTTCCCATCATCTATTTTGGATGAATTGGGGATGGGTTCGTAATATACTAAATCTCTGGAGGCAAGAAGAAGGTGATCCATTCCATCCACCAAATTGTCCTCTTAACGATGAACCTGAAGCACTTACCGGCGAACCTATTCGAAACACCATTTTCTCGCTCATTTCTAGAGTATCTCGTCATGATTACATACTATCCCATATTTCGAATCTTGTTCATTCGCTCGTTCCAACCGTCAATCATCCCGGTATAATAGAAGAAGTCAACGAGCTTCGCGCTCGGGTAGTGGCTTTAGAAAATACGGTGCGAAGGTTACAAACACCAGCAGCAGCACCAGCAGCATAATCTATACCACCATCATCAACGCCGACAGTACTCTTGTCACCCCCAAAATCTCAACATCACAATCTGTATCTCGAATATCAACATCACACGACTCAATATCTGTACTTCGAGTATGATCTTCGTTCTATATATCGTTCTACATCGATTATCTTCGCTTTACGTATCGTATGACGATTATGTAATTTCTAAAGTCTTAGAGATTATGTAATCTAGAATTAACGATAAATCAAATGAGTTTATTATCTTATTGACTCATTAAATCTATGATTATCTCTGAAGAAAATATATATGCAAGTATATTTTCATAAAGATAGTAATTAAAAATTCCTTCGTACAAACTAATAATGATGAAAATATTTTAACGGGTGGGTAGTACCCGAGGAATATTTAGAATTCACATTAATAAGTTATATTGTACATTCTTGAATCTGATTCAACGGTCATTTGTTATTCTACTTACAACCATCGATATACGTATCCGTTCACCCCAGAATAACCATTTCCATTTAAATTTCATATTTGAATTTTTTTTTTTTTTTACCTATCCAAATCCAACAAGTGGCATAAAGAAGAAACATTGGACAATTAAAATGAAATAAAATGTTGATTATAACATATGAAACTAAACAATTCTTCAAGTTTGCCACTTGATTTCATCCTAAACCTCATTTGTACTTCGACAATTATAATCCTCATTTAAATCTTTTCATGATTCCTGAAAACACCTCGACCGAGAAGTTGAACCCGCCGCACCTCGCCTACGGAATGAAGATTTATACATACAGTTATACACCTGAAGAACTCTCGAACCCAAATTCATAATTTAACACATAACGTATTGAATCCTTTGCCATTTATTAGCAAGAACAACCCTACAATTCCTTTTCAAGAAGCTAAGTTTGTCACAGCTCCACTTTGACTTCTCAGTGAGACTACTCCTATTATAATCTCGATATTTATACTTTGACCTTTCGCCGTTGTTACCGGAGAACCTTTTCACAACATCATCAGCAGACGTACCAGCAACTCGTTATCTCTTTGGCGAAATCCGCAATCAGTATTTTGAAAATCTCGTAGAAATTCTCCCAGTTATACCAAGAACGACTACCCCTAAGAATTACATATTTCGAATGTGAAGTTCTGAAAAAAAAAAAACATCCTGGACTATGAAGTAGTTCTTGAAATGCTAAAGAAGCAGCAAAAACTGTAAACGACTTTAACAGTCAAAAGTTTAATGATGAAGTACATTGTGTTGGTAAAGCTTAGAAAAAGAGGAGAGTTGGAACTGGAAAACGGATTGAGCAAAGTATGAAGGAGGATGTAGATAAATCACAAGAACTGAATCTGCTTTCAAAGGATTCAAACGATTCAGTGCCTGCTGAAACCATTAGTAAAAACCCTACCCCTTATCCTAAACCTTTCCCGATGATATTCTTCATCATCATCTTATCTTAGATATTATAAGATATCTTCATATCTTCCGTTATACATATTCTCCATATTTCTGGAGATATTTTCACAAATATTCTTATCTGAGAATATTTATCTCTCCGTAATATCTGCGTTACAACATAAAAGAAACTGTGTTAGTTTCTAAGTTCTAAAACCTTCAAGTTTAAAATAGGAATGTTCTGAAGCAGTGTTGGGAACTGATGCATGAATAAGTATAATATAATGAAACTTGATCAACTTCATTATATTACAGTAAGTCATGTTAAGTTTTTAATGGAATGTGATGATTCACAGTACCGTTATCATGTGCCATGTTACACGGCTCTTACATTCTATCAAGTCTCCAAACATATTAGAACGTATCACCTTGATAGTTCTATTTTTCCGGAATATTCGAGTAATTTAACGAATCAAGATCGTGCCATTACAATTTCATTCTAAAACCAAAAGCTAGGTTCATTCCAAATTTTATACCTACGAATTCCGAACTATTGATCGCTTGACTCAAGGACGGGAAGAAGAAACGAAGGGACAAAGTCCCAAAATAGAAATTGGGGTATAGATCACAGCAAATAGGAGAGAATATTAACTATGGATGACAATGATTATGGAAAACAGAAGCAGGAGCATCGAAGTATGAGGAAAGATATCAAACCCAACAACCACCCAGAAACTACAAACCGTGTATATCAATACGTATGGCGACGTAAAGACACGGGAGAATTAGAAACATTATAATTCCAAGAAAATCATAAAAGTGAATAGATTCTTCTGGCGGTAGATGGAAGAGAAGAATGAAAGATATAAAAGTTAGAAGTATAACAAAAATCAGAACGGGATGAAGCATTTCAAAGGATACCTTAAAGTAGGAATTAAGGAGAAAGAGTAGAAGATGCGAGTTGTGAAAAATAAGGAAACGAAGGAGTGGATTTATAGTGAAATATCCGACAGAGAAATCGAAACAGATTACCGCATTAAATCAAAGAAGATTCTGATCGCCGAAGAACCAAATCTTATTACGTAAGATTTTCCCTAAATCCCTTAAATCCCGGAAATCAATTCTAAACCACGTCATCGATTAAAAACGATTCCATATTTACTCATTTCACTATTTTATGATAGCTTCACCCGTACGCTTCAAATGATCAAATCGTTTTATCTATATCTCTCAATAATGATAAAACTTCATTATCATCTCATATTCGTCATGAAAACATTCCTATGGTTATTTATGACAACCTCTACCAAATTTCGAGGACGAAATTTCTTTAACGGATGGGTACTGTAACGACCCGGAAATTTCCGACCAAATTTAAACTCTAATCTCTATATGGTTCCGACACAATAAGCAAAAACCGTAAAGTTGACCCGCACCTTTTCAATCTTTCTATACTTATAAGATTAATATTTACATAAATTAAACCTTACCAACATGATAAGCAATCCAAATTGTTGAGACTTATATTTTCGAAAAGAGTTTTACACAACGTTTGACCATCTAGTTTGACCGACGATATCACGAACTATACAATATATGATAATTATACGTTTGTGTATATATATGTATATATACATATTTAACATGATCTAAGAATGTTTTAATATCTCATTTTGTATTAATAACAACAAGTTATAAGTATATTTTGAAACTACTAACTTAAGTTTTCAAAACAATAACAATACGTAACGTTATTTGACATAAATACTTACAACCTATAATGTTTATACATATATCGTATAAGTAATGTATTTAATCACTTTTAAAGACTTAAATACATAAAACCATATAAGTGTATTCACAAAAGATAGCTATATTTGAATCCTCATTCCATTTTTCACAAAATTCTATACGTATACCTAGAGTATTTGTACTCATATCATACATAGCTTCTATACGTATTTACTAATAGTAAATACATGTCAAATCACCACCTAACCAGCCATTGTACATGCCCTTAGGGCTAGGTAATTGTATTTGGAAGCAATTAGGACTAGATACATAAAATGATTACTTGAAAATTTTGTCCATATACTCCCATTATACACGTTTTTTTTAGTATAAATACATGAGCATTTTTGTTTCATTTTACTTCAATATTTTAGCCAAAACACACACATACTTTGAAGCCTTAAAACCCTTAATCAATTCAGCAAAGTTTTCAAGAAGATCTAGCTTCAAAAACCATACTAAAACACCATAAGAAAATCATACAAAAACACTTCAAGAAAACCTTCCAAGAACACCAACTTACTTCCAATCTTTCATCCACTTCCAACACCCTTTTGATTCTAGCTTCTTACTCCTCTTTTACAGCAATCTTATCCAAGGAACTTGAGGTAGAATCTATGTTCATAACCTTATTTGATTCATATATATATAGCTATCTTATTTTGTGGTACAAAAGTTTAACAACAAGAACATAGTTTGAATGTTTTCAAACTTGTTTGCAAACTAAATAGATCCTTCTAACTTAACTTTTAAAATACTTCAAGACCTGTAATATAACTTATGTATATGTTAATTTAACAAGGTAAAACTTGGTTTTTCAAAGTATAAGTATTTTTAGAAAAATGGTCATTAAATGATTTTGTTGTAACAAAAATGTTTAACTTCATATGTTTCACTAAAGTCTCACCTATGCCGTATGATTTTGAATACAAACCAAGGTATTTACAGTTCATAGTCTTAAAGAAGAACTCGATCCAAGAAGATGGCAATTTGAATCAACGAAAACGGATTTGTAACGAAGAAACTATGACCGAAACAAAATTGGTTATCCTAGATCATTTCAATTACGGGATCAATTGGAAAAAAATTATATAAATCACATATTTCTAAGATAACATGATATTTTATATATATGTACTCATAATTCAATTTCATATGGTTCAGGATCACCCGTAAACAACACGAGAAGATTAATCATAAGATCCCATGTTTGTACGCAATACGTCATTTGACAACACCGGTACTTTATGTACGCAATACGTCATTTGACAACACCGGTACCGTGGGTCAAGATTAATCTCGACCAATACATATACGATGGGGTTTTATTTATTTCGTTGGGGGTTGTATTTATTCATTGCGGGTATATTAAACATCTAAAAATGAACAATTAAAATTGAATTACTAACATCGGACTGCTAACTACGGACTAAGGAATTATTAAAAGTATTAAAAGTATAACAAGTATATATATATGAGACGTTGTTTAAAAAGAAAAGGTATTGATATATTATATATGGATAGGTTCGTGATATCAATCGGAGACCGAGTCAAATTACATATCTTCAAGACAACAGTGAGTATATAGTCCCACTTTTAAACTCTAAATATTTCGGGATGAGAATACATGTATTTTATGTTTTACATTATGGACACAAGTAACTGAAAAATATATTCTACGTTGAGTTGTACCACTGGCATACTTCCCTGTAGCTTGGTAACTAATATTTACAGCGGTATTGTAAACGCGAATCCTGTTGATAGATCTATCGGGCCTGACAACCCCAACCGGACTGGACGACCAGTATTCAACGGTTGCACAGTACTTCGTTTTGCGACTACACCTTGGTACGGTGTAGTAAGATTTCATATTAAAGGGAATATGCGACGTGATTAAATGTTAAGTATGGTTACCAAGTGCTCAACCACTTAGAATATTTTTATTGAAATGATTATATACGAAATCTTGTGGTCCATTGTTATAACGCTGCTAGCAACAAACCTATATATCTCACCAACTTTATGTTGACGTTTTAAAGCATGTTATTCTCAGGTACGAATTAAGTCTTCCGCTGTGCATTAGCTCATATTAAGGATATTGTTTGGGACCATTTAAGCTATGATACAAGGATGTTGCATTCGAGTCATTGAAGTTCATTAAAGACTATTGTTATGCAAATGGCAGATTAGATCATTTGGTTGTTATAAAATGTTAGGCTAATATGTCAACTCTCGATGTAATAATAGATTGCCTTTAAGAAATAAATGCAACGTTTGTAAAATGTATCATATAGAGGTCAAGTACCTCGCGATGTTATCAACTATTGTAATTCGTTTTTAATCTATATGGATGATGTCCGGATGATTAGTTTCGGATCCTTTCAATATCTGTGACTTTTGCTTTAAGCCATTGGTCGGATTCCTGTGTAATATCCACAAATTCAACTAGTTTTGCCTTTTCTTTAGGCGATGGATTGGATACTAACCGGTTACATAACTTAAAGTTCCCCTTGGTTCTAGCATCGCGAATCCGTTTAATAAGTTTCTTCATTGAACTGTTAATAACGGAGTCATTTAATTTCGTATCAACAACGGGGTTCTTTGTTATCAGGTCATCATTAGGTTTTACTTCATCTTCTCCACACTTAGGCGTTTTATTATTGCTAAGCACTACCGTTGGAGTTGGTAAAACAATATGGTTCTTACCAATCGTTTTTGTTGGTTCAACGGTTTTGGTTAGTGGAGATTTAGCCTTTCGAATCACAAAGGTGATCGATTTTTCATCATTACTAAGTGTCATTCTACCCTCTCTTACATCAAATAACGCCCTGGTGGATGCTAAGAATGGTCGACCTAAAATTAGAGGAACGTTTGAGTCCTCTTCTATGTCAATGACAATAAATTCGACTAGAAAGGTTAAATTACCTACTTGAATGGGTAGGTTGTCAGCAATTCCAACTGGGTGCCTAATGGATTGATCAAAGAGTTGAACACTCATTTCCGTTGGACTTAACTCACCTACTCCTAATCTCTTATATAATGAAAGAGGCATAACACTCACACTCGCACCTAAATCTGCTAGTGCATCATACATGACACAATCACTAAGTAGACAAGGAACAATAAATTCACCCGGATCACCCAACCTGGGTGGAGGTTTTGGTGGAACTGTCTTCACCGGGTTTATCTTCACGATTTTTGTTTCTTGCACTTTCTTATTCTTCTTCTTCTTTCCAGAGTTATCACAAACTTTATTACCTATTACTTGCTCATACTCAACTCCTTTTCTTGGAAACGGGATGGGTGGTCTGTATGGTGCCACCACTGGCTTTACATACTCGGGTGGTGGTGGTGTTGTAACTTCTTCATTGTTACTCACATCTAAAACCTTCCCATCTTCTTGTGATGGTTTTTCAGAATTCGTTGAATCATATTAACATTCTCATTCCGAGGATTTACTTCAGTATTACTCGGTAGCTTTCCTTGTTCCCTCTTACTCATCATCCTAGCAAGAGTACCTACGTGTTTTTCTAGATTTAAAATGGAAGCTTGTTGAGTTCTTAATGACTGATCAAACCTCTCATTCGTTTGGGTTTGAGATGTAATGAATTGTTTTTGAGATTCCATTAGCTTTGCCATCATTTCTTCTAGATTTGACTTTTTCTCTTCGGTTTGTTGTGGTGGTTTATACAAGCTAGGTCTTTGTTGATTGAAAGTGTTGTTTTGAGTTGGTTGGTTATTCGGACCTTGTTGGTTGTACGAGTTATTGTTGGGTCCATTTGGATTGTAAAGAATGTTTTGATTTCGATTGAAGTTTGGCCTTGGCGTTGATAATTATTTTGATAATTATTTCCCGGCCTTTGGTTCATGTAGGAAACATTCTCTCGTTGTTCCATCGTTTGCTCGATGTGACAATCTTTCATTAAGTGTGGTCCATCGCATTGCTCACAACTGATTCATATTGCGTGAATATCTTTATTCATCTTTTCCATTCGTCTCTCGAAAGCATTTATTTTTGCGAAAACGGAATCAAAGTCATGGCTAGAATCGGCTCTAGCCACTTTAGATGAACGAAAAATATCTTTTTCTTGGTGCCACTCATGTGAGTGGGATGCTGTGTTATCAATAATTGTAAGCTTCAGTTGTGGTTTTCTTCATAATGGAACCACCAGCTGTTATGTCGATGTCTTTTCGTGTAGCAACGTCGACACCTTGGTAGAATATTTGTACTATTTGATAAGTATCTAAACCGTGCTGAGGACATCCTCTTAACAACTTTCCAAATCTTGTCCACGCCTCATATAGAGTTTCATTTGGCTTTTGCGCGAAGGTAACAATTTCTCCTTGAAGTCTCACGGCTTTAGATGCCGAAAAGAATTTTTTAAGAAATTTCTCAACTAAAACATCCCATGTGTCAATCGCCCCTTCAGGTAACGATTCTAACCAATCTTTGGCTTCTCCCTTTAAAGTCCAGGGAAACAACATGAGATAGATCTGTTCATCCTCAACTTCTCTGATTTTGAATAGAGTACAGATCCTATTAAAGGTTCGAAGATGTTCGTTTGGATCTTCTTTTGGCGTACCAATATATTGGCATTGATTAGTTACCATGTGTAGGATTTGTCCTTTGATTTCATAATCTGGCGCATTAATGTCTGGCTTAATAATGGCGTGACCTTGGCCCGTGCGTGTGGCTCTCATTCGATCTTCCATACTTAGAGGTTCCTGATTTTCCATGATTGAATTTGTTGAATCTGAATCACTAGAGGATTCTGATTTAATGGTTTCTTCCTCGACAACCTCTGGTTGAATGATTGGTGGTTTCGGAGGAAATATTAGTGGTTCAGGATCTCTGAATTGTCCTTGAATATCCTCCGGGTTCTCGATAGTGAAATCGGGTTCAAAAATGGATTATCGGAAATTTGAATTGGAGTACTTGGTCGACTAGATGACGATTCTAAAGAAAAATCAACGACGATAATATTGGCTAGATGTCTTGATCGAGTAACAGGTGGTGAACGTATGAAAGGTGGTGAACGTTTTGCTCGGTGCATTCACAGAATATCCTATTAGTTATAAAAATAAAAAAAATTATATAAGTTATCAAATTAATAGACTTTTCTGATTTTTTCCACATTTCGAATAGCCAATAGATGCAGCAGGTAGCCAGGACCCTTTAAATCGAAAGCCCACAACTCGCCACTAACAAATCCAACTATTACTACGAACCAGAAAATTTTGGATATCTATCAATTTAACCGCTTAAAATAATTTTTCGTTTTGAATTTTTAGAGAAGAAATAAAGAAAATTCTATGTCCTAAAAACTAGAGCGTCGAGAAATAAGAAAGAAAAAGAGTGCGTCGAAAAACGTCGAAAAATAAAAGGTCGAAAAATAAAAATAAGAAAGAAAAATGTCGAAACTTAAAAGTCTAAAAACTAAATCTAAAAAGTTGTGCCTAAAGGTATTAAAGCTTAAAAGGAAATCTATACCCAAAACGGCAATAACTTAAAAGGCACTAAAATATATAAACGGCGTTGCAAAATTCTAAAGCGCCTAAATCTTAATCTTAAGAAAAAGCACTTAAGGGATTTTACGGCAAAGCCTAAAAATCTAGAAATAAAAATAACTACGGCAAAAACTATATCTTAAAACTAGTTACGAATGATAAATATACAAATTACGAAATAAACGATTAAAATATACAATTTATAAAAAGATATAAAAAATAATAAAATTACATATTTTTATAAAAATATTATTTTTATATTATTATTTTATAAAAGTATTAATTTATATATTAATAAAACTAATTATAACTTAAAAATACAAAATAAATAAAACTAAAACTAATTAATATAATAATTAACCCTAATTAGGGTTTAATAATAATAATAATTAAAATTATTAACCCTAATCCATACCAGCAGAGGGATCAGACCTGTCAGATAGGCTCATGCGATCGCATGAGTTCTACGTTTATAGGCCATGCGATCGCATGGATTCGGATACCAGGCCAAATTTGGGCTGCTACAGTACGGCCCGAATTCTATTATATATTTTTTTTTTTCTGTTTTTAATTTATTTATATAAAATAAATAAAAACTTAATTTTTAAAAACTAAAATAGAAATAGAAAAACTTTATATTTTAAACAAACTCTTAAAAATATATATATTTTGTTTTCCTTTTATATTTTTGTATTTTTAATATTTAAAAACGTATTATTACAAAAAGAAATTAAAACTTAATAAAAATCTTTTTTTATAGCGTTTCGCTTCGTCGATCCCCGGCAGCGGCTCCAAATACTTGATGTGCGTAGAGGTGTATACGAAATAGTTATTATTTTTTCTACGAAATACTATGAAATATTACACAAGTTTTATTAATTTACGGATGGAATATACCTAAACCTTGCTTCAACACTTATAGGCAGTGTACCTAATCGTAGAGTAGTGTAATTTTTAGTAAGTCCGGTTCGTTCCACAGGGAGACGGCTTATTGCGTACACTATATTTTTATTAACTATATATATATATATATATATATATATATATATATATATACATATATACATATATATATACATATATACATACATATATATATATATATATATATATATATATATATATATATATATATATATATATATAAGTAGTAATATTATTATAAAAGAGGGTTTTACCGTTTAATGACCGGTTTGTCGATTTTAAATAAAGCGTAAAGATAAATGACGATAATATAAATGACAGAATTTAAATTGCGATAAAGTAAATTGCGGTAATTAAAATGACAGTAAATAAAGGTACGATGAAATATGAAATAAAAGTATTATGCTTATTTAAACTTCCGTAATCATGATGTTTGACGTTTTGATTTTAATTAATTGTTATCCGGGTTAATTGTCCTTTATCCTGGTTTATTTGATACCTATCTGGTTTTTGTCCATAATAGTCCATCGGTCATAATTATAAAATTCTCGTCAAATTAACCTTATTCCCGAAGTCAAATATTCCAACTAATTAGGGATTCGAACTGTAACAAGGTTTTAATACTTTGTTTAATGATTACACCAAGTTATCGACTGCGTGTAATCCAAGGTTTTATTACTTTGTTAACAATTACACCAATTATCCTTGTATGTAATTCACCCCTGTTTTAATGAGATATGAATATTAATTTACCCACTTGATCAGAATGAATAATCAATTACCCAACCCGAATAACTAAATAAATGATCGTAAAAGATGTCGTATAAACGTCACTAAATAGAACATACATAATCATTTTAATAATTATTAGATTAACTAATTTGAAGATAGGTTCGACAGGTTCCAATGAGTGGTCGCTCAATTAGACAATACCCCCTATCTATTAATAGTCATAGTCCAATGTCCACAAGTGTCGGTCTTTTGTTCAAACCTTAATTATGGTACAAAATCTAATAACCCAATCTTAATTTTTAGTCCAACATCACGATTACTTTGGCTTAAATAAGCATAATAATAATTTAGTTACGAGACATTAATTTAAAAAGGAAGAACATAGCTTACAGTGATTATTTATCGCGTAGCGTTACCCGGACAGAGTTCCGACTTAAAAACTTACAACATTAGCTACCATAACCTTATTATTATTAATTTAAATTAAAATTATAATTAAAATATAAATATAAATTGAGAGATAAGAGAAAGAAAATAGAAAAAGATATATTAAAACTCGCAGAAAACTGGTGAATTTATAGGATGTGGCCTGCTACAGTAACTCATGCGGTCGCATGAGTTTTGTGCTTTCTGGCCATGCGATCGCATGGCCGTCATTTCCTGGTCACATACTTTTTGGCTCCTAGCTTGTCGACATATTTATTTAATATATATAATATATATATAATTTTATATAATTATATATATATTATATTCATGTACATAGTTGATTTGTAATTTTATCTCCGTTGCGTCGTGCGTTGATAGTTGGTTCATGTCCCAGTTCCGAATTTTCGAACGTCCTTGCGTACTATTTAATATCTTATACTTTGCGTTTTGCGGCTTGTATTATATCTTGTACATTTGAGCTTTTTGGTCTTTTGCGTCTTCAAATCGTCATTTTCTTCTTTTGTCTTCGCACTTATTTATTTAAACGAATATTACATAAAAATATAACAATAGTAACTAAAAGCTTTATATATTGGAAGGATATTGTGCCTAAATATATGTTCATTTGGAGCACTATCAGTGACAAAGTGGTCTGGACAATTAATAGTGCCACATTTGTAAGTGAAATGGTTCTTATACCATTAGGTGGTACAGAAATGGTCTTGGGAATTCAGTGGTTGAAGACTTTAGGTGATATAAAATGGAATTTTGAGGAGCTGAATATGTCCTTCAAGTATAAAGGTACAAAGGTACAATTGAGGGGAACAAAAAAGTCTGATTTGCAGTGGATGAAAGCAAAGAGACTAGCTAACCATGGCAAGGGTAGTCAAGCTCATCTATCTTCAATGGTTTTGTGTGTGTATCCAATAGTATTATGTTAGATGAATGCTATTTCCATTAATGAAGAACCAATAATTCCTGAAGAGATCAATAACCTGTTGTCTGTTTATGATGATGTTTTTGTTGTACCAACAAAGTTACCACCACAGAGGATGAAAGATCATAAGATTCCTTTGAAGGAAGGTACTCAACCTATTAACATACGTCCATATAGGCATCCTCAAACTCAGAAGGATGCTATTGAAACCATGGTGAATGAGCTTTTGGAATCTGGGGTCATAAGAACAAGTCAAAGTCCATATGCAGCTCCCATTGTAATGGTGAAAAAAAAGGATGAGAATTGGCGCATGTGTGTGGATTATAGGGAGTTGAATAAGCATACCATTAAGGACAAATTCCCAATACCAATCATAGAAGAGTTGATAGATGAGTTGGCAGGGTCCAAGGTGTTCTCTAAATTGGATTTGAGATCAGGGTATCATCAAATTCGCATGTATGAAGATGATATAGCTAAGACTGCATTCAAAACTCATGAGGGACACTATGAGTTTTTGGTAATGCCATTTGGGCTTACTAATGCTCCCTCAACATTCCAGGCATTGATGAATAAGGTATTCAAACCATACTTAAGAAAATTTACTCTAGTGTTCTTTGATGACATACTGGTTTATAGTGCTAGTATAGAGGAGCACATACAGCACTTACAGTTGATTTTACAGACCATGCATACACATGAGTTATATGCTAAGAAAAGCAAGTGTATATTTGCTACATCTAGTGTTGAGTACCTAGGGCATGTGATATCTGAAAAGGGGTGAGTACTGAACCATCTAAGATAGTGGCAGTGATTAATTGGCCAACACCTAAAACCTTAAAACAATTTAGAGGGTTTTTGGGTCTAACAGGGTATTACAGGAGATTTTTTAGAAATTATGCCACAATTGCTCAACCTTTAACTAGGTTATTAAAGAAGAATGCTTTTGAGTGGGATGCAGAAGCTACTAATGCATTTGAGAAACTTAAAGCATCTATGCAGACTTCACCAGTTTTGCAGCTACCTAATTTTGATAAAGAGTTCACCCTAGAAATAGATGCATCTGGTGTGGGTATTTTCATGACCCGTCCTAATCCATCTGGATGAATACATTACATTTGGTTACATCGCGAGGTACTTGACCTCTATATGATACATTTTACAAACATTGCATTCATTTTTAAAAGACAAACTTTCATTACAATGACAGTTGACAGGCATGCATACCATTTCATAATATATCCAACTATAATTGACTTAATAATATTCTTGATGAACTCAATGACTCGAATGCAACGTCTTTTGAAATATGTCATGAATGACTCCAAGTAATATCTCTAAAATGAGCAAATGCACAGCGGAAGATTTCTTTCATACCTGAGAATAAACATGCTTTCAAGTGTCAACAAAAAGGTTGGTGAGTTCATTAGTTTAACATAAATAATCATTTTCATCATTTTAATAGACCACAAGATTTTTATTTTCATTTCTCATAAATATACGTCCCATGCATAGAGACAAAAATCATTCATATGGATTGAACACCTTGTAACCGACATTAACAAGATGCATACAAGAATATCCCCTATCATTCCGGAAAATCCATCGGACATGATAAAACAACATCGAAGTACTAAAGCATCCGCTACAACGGATGGGGTTTGTTGGGCCCAATAGATCTATCTTTAGGATTCACATCAATTAGTAGACTGGTTTACTAATTCTTATGTTACCAAGTAAAAAGGGGCATATTCGGCTTCGATCATTCAACCATATAATGTAGTTTCGATTACTTGTGTCTATTTCGTAAAACATTTATAAAACAGTGCATGTATTCTCAGTCCCAAAAATATATATTGCAAAAGCATTTAAAAAGGGAGTAATGAAACTCACAATACTGTATTTTGAAGTAAAAATACATATGACGACATTGAACAATGCAAGGGTTGGCCTCGGATTCACGAACCTATATCATTTATATATATATTACCACATATAAGGTAATCGAACAAATTATGTATTGATATTAATACTATATATATATATATATATATATATATATATATATATATATATATATATATATATATATATATATAATTTTAATTGTTATATATTTTTATATACTTTGAATATATGTTTCATATAAATGTTTGTTTGATAGAATGATAATAATAAAGATAGTGAATAACATGTTGTTTTATTTTGTGATAATAATAATAATCATATTAATAATAATGATATTAGTAATAATAATAGTATACATAAAATAATACTAATAAAAGTAATAATGATAGTAATAATAATAATATTAAAATTTTTATAATCTTACTAATACTAATAAAATAAAAATGATAATTTTGATAAGAATGATAATTTTAAATATAATGATACTAGTAAAAATAAAAATGATAATAATTACAATATTCATAAATTTATAGTAATACTCATAACATTATTTTTATATTATTTTCATTACAATATAATTTTATTCATTGCTATGCCTTACGGTTCGTTATCTTTTACTCATTCCTTTCGTTATCGATAATGTATAGTCTTTTCTAAGTTCTAGAATTCATAATTTTAACTATATAATAACTTGCACCTTATATTATCATTAAGCTTAAAATTGTTATAATAATCTTTTATCATAATAATCTTCATGATATATAGCCATAATACTTTTATATTTATCTTTTAATAATCATAATCATATTCATTTTCATAAGTTACTACTACTAATAATAATAATAATAATAATAATAATAATAATAATAATAATAATAATAATAATAATAATAATAATAATAATAATAATAATAATAATAATAATAATAATAATAATAATAATAATAATAATAATAATAATAATAATAAATATGATAATAAATGAAATGGACTACCTTTAAAGCTTTAAAAAAAACTGTCACGAACGGGACTCGAACCCGAGACCTCTCGTTCCACAAGTACAAACCCAACCACTGAACCGTTAGCTATTTTCTGGTAATAACTCTCCTGAATAAATATTTAACATAATCGAAACTGTTTGTTTTCCATCATCTTTGTTAAACTCACTTAACATGACGCAATTTAATCTATTCATGATCTATCATATCATTATCATTATCATAACCCGATCATACTCATAATCCTAATAATCATCATCATGCTCTTTAACCTCATCACCATAATTGTTTTCATCATTCACATGATCACCATAATTCGTCATCTAAAATCGAACCTCAATATCATTTTAATCTGGTCAATATCTTAACCTATATAAAGCTCAGCCCTTCAGCAATATCAAAAGCCCAAAATATCACAATTTCAAATATAATACAACTGTATTCGTTTTTTAATAAGCAAGTGGAGGAAAGGTCATTTAGATGGCCGACCATATATATCACTTTTCATCTTGTTCTTTAATCATCATCTATTATATTATTCACGTAATCAACTTTATTTATTTGAAACAGACAGAAAAATGAAGCAGTTGTACAACATCATAATCGTGTATCATTTTATGATAACCTCGCCAATTATTAGTTGTTATAGTAGGAAGAAACAGATGTATAGCAGCTGCAGTTGCAGCGTAGCAACTCAAACAGAAACAACGAAGCAGAAATTGTAAACACAGGTGGTTATAGTAGCAGTAGCAGTCTATGGCGATTGATGGCGATGATGTTGTCAACAGGAACCAGTGAAACAGAAATGGATTCAAACAGTAACATGAGCAGTTTATGATGGGTTAAATGAGTTGGGTTGGTAATCGAAAACAATTGGGTTTTATCATAGCCGTCGTGGATATTGGTCTTTATTTGGGCTATGTTCGAAAGAAACAAAAAAACAGTTAATGGATTTTATATATGATGGTTGATCGATGTTCTTGAGTGATGAAGGTGGTTCTTGGTGTTCAACTAGAAACAGAAACTGACTGGTTATAGTAGTTGTTTATTCGAGCTATGACTCGAAAATGATGGTGATATGTGGTTGCAATAAGGGTGGTTCATTAATGGTCGTTGAAGATGATAATGATGGCCGTTGGTGTTTTTCTTCGGTTCAACCTAGAACTAATTGTATCGACATGGAGATCGAAGTGATGATTGTGGTGAAGAGGATGGTTTAAAGGTGGTATGATGATTGTTTCGTACATCAATACTAAACCAACATCTTTTGATTTGTAGATCGAGTAGGGAACGAGTGGTTCACGAAGGAGTAATATCCACTTGCAAATGGATTCGGTTATGATTGTTAATCGACAATAGTGAGTTGAAATGGTGAACTTGGGCTGTATTAGAAAGAAACGAGCAGTAGAAGGGTGGGTGTGATGAAATGGGTTAGTAGAGAAGAAAGAAGAGAATAGAGATGGTGATGGGTTTATATCTATAGCATATATATCTATATGTAATACGGGGCATGCAGTTACTTGTATATTGATAGAATCCATTTGTGGATATATAAAACAAAAGGACACAGTATCAAACAAAATAACACAGTGCACAATCAATAATATGGTGGCTTTGATTCAATCACGGACATAAAGTTCAACTAATTAGAAACGAAAATATATATATTAATAATATAATAATAATTATAATTATAATATAATTTAAAATATAAATGTGAGAGTATAATTAGCTGTCGTTTACTATTTCATTTATGGACCGAAATTCGTGCTCCTTTGATAATCAGTGGCGGATAAATATTTCCAGAAAAATCTCATATTTTTAAATTAACTATATTTATTTATTTTGGTCATTATGGTATGAAAATCAATCATAAATTATTAAATAAAAATTACATTAATTATTCACTCCCAACCCCCAAGTAAAATATAAAAAGTTTTAAAATTTGACAAACAACTTCTAAATATATTATTAATAAGCCTAAAATTTATAAAACTCATTTTCGGATCACCGTTTATTTTAAAATCATATAAGTTTAAATTTAACTTGCATAATATCAATTGAAACATCAAACGAGTATTACAATCATTTAATATTTATTTTTAATATACTTTATTTATATATGGAGATATTTTTTAAATAATAATTATTATAATATCCTATTTTTATTTTATTAATTTTTAATAACAACAATATATAATACTTCAAATTATATTTTGAATTATTATTTATATATACATACACACATATCTATTTACAATTAATTGTTCGTGAATCGTCGAGAGCAGTCGAAGGTCAATTGAATATATGAACAGTTTCAAAATTTTGTAACTCAACATTACAGAGTTTGCTTATCTTATCGAAATCATATTAGATTTAAGTTTAAATTTGATCAGAAATTTCCGGGTCGTCACAGTACCTACCCGTTAAAGAAATTTCGTCCCGAAATTTGACTGGGATGGTCATGGCTGACAATAGGTATGTTTTCATGACGCATATGAGCTGAAAAATTAGAGTTTTATCATCAGTGAGTAATATGGATAAAATAATTGGTTTATGTGAAGAGTACGAGTGAAGCTATCACAAAAGATTGAAATGAGTAAGTGTAGATTCGTCATATCTTTTGACGTAGATAGAATTGATTTTTTTTTCCAGAGTTCAAAGGATTTAAAGGAACTCTTCATGATAAGATTTGGTTCTTTGGTAGTTAAGGAAATTAAGATCCTCTTTGGTTAAATGCGGTAATCTGTCTCGAATGTTCTATCTGATATTTCACTATAAGTCCACCCTCTTCATTTCCTTCGTATTTTGGAGCTACATACTTTTGTTTCTCTTTCTGACTTTAAGTCAAGCGAATAATGGTCCAGAATTTGTAGGTATGGAGTTTTAAATGAACATGACTAACGTTCTAAGAGAGAAATTGTAATAGCACAATCTTGATTGGTTAAATTACCAGAATTTCCAGAGAAAAGATAAAACTATCAAGAAAATATGTTCTTGATATGTCTAAAGATTAGATAGAATGTAAGAGTCGTGTAACATGGCACATGATGATGTTATGGTCTGTGAATCATCACCTTTCATTAGAAACTCAGCATGACTTACTGTAATATAATCATGTTGATCAAGTGTCATTATATTATACTAACTCATGCATCAGTTCCCAACACTACTTCAAAAACATTCATAATTTAAACTCGAAGGTTTACAGAATATAGAAACTAAACAGTTTCCTTTATGATGTAATATAGATATCGCGAAGAGATGAATGATTTTAGATAAGAATAGTTATGAAAATATCTTCAGAAATATCGAGGATATTTATAATGAAAAGATACAATGATATCTTAAAATTTTAGAATCAAATTGTGATGAAGAAATTCATTCACGATGATTTAGAGCGATTAAGGAGCAAGGTATTCGCTAAAGATTTCATCAGAAAACAGAATCATCAGGATTATTTTATGTACAAGTTTAGTCCTTGTGATTTGTTCAGAGTCTCCTTCATGGTTTCGCATAATTCGCTTTTCGGTACTAATTTTTTTTTATTGAGCATTTCCAACACTCCATTCTTTATCATCATACCTTTGACTGTTAAAGTCATCAATAGTTTTCGCTGCGTTATCAGCTTTCTCAAAATTCAAAGAACTGATTTGTGGATTGAAGTGCTTTTCAGAATTTCAGAATGGAAGATTATAATTCTAAGAGATAAATGTTATATGTATACATATAACTGTTGTTGTAGACATGCTGCAAAATTCGATATACTGATTGTTGATTCTCAGTAATTGGTATGACATTTCTCGTTACAAGATGCGAATGAGTATATGATGGGGTTTCGATAAATATAATGATTTTTCGAAGATCCAAAGATCATTGAAGTTGCTGGTAAGTTTACTGCTAAATGTGGTGGAAATATAAAAGGTTCCTTGGTAACAATGATGGAAAGGAAAAATTATATATCAATGCAATAATAGGCTAATCTGAATGAAATTCGAAGTTGATTTGCTGAAGCTGTGACAAAATTGGATACTTTGAAGAGGGATTGTAAAATTATTTTCGGTAATAACGCCAAAGGAGCTAGCACAGATACGTGTTAAATATTTACTCAGGTTCCGAGTGTTTTCAAGTGCATAATTATATGCATCAATCTTTTCTTCCGTAGATGAAGTGCGGTTGGTTCATCCTCTCGATTGAGGTGTTTTCAAGAATCATGAAAGGTTTGAACGCAAATTGTAATTGTCGAGATACAAATGAGGTTTAAGATGAAATCAAGTGGCAAACTTGAAGAGATGTTTAGTTTCATATGTTATAATCAATATTTTAATTCAATTTGATTGTCCAATGTTCTTAGTCCACAGTCGATAGTCCACAGTAACAGTCCAATAATTCATATATAGTTTAATATATAATATTCGAATTAATTAATACGTATCGTGATCCGTGTACATGTCTCAGACTCGATCACAACTCAAAGTATATATATTATTGTAGAATCAACCTCAACCCTGTATAGCTAACTCTCGCATTACTGCATATAGAGTGTCTATGGTTATTCCAAATAATATATATAGATGCGTCGATATGATATGTCAAAACCTTGTATACGTGTCCCGATATTTAAAGTGCGTAAAATAAATAACAGAAATTAAATGACGATAAATAAAATTGCGAGAATAAAAATTGCGATAATAAATTGCGATAATTAAATTGTGATAATGTAATAGGGAATTAACAGTTAGCTAGGAACAGTTAGCTAGGATTTTGTTAGCGTGGATTCTTAACAAAATTTTCTCATAGTTAAATCGTTTGTTTCTAACAAATTTTATTTTGTCCAATATTTTCTTCATTATGCCACTTGTTGGATTCTGATGGGTCAAAATCCAAATATGAAATTGAATGACAATGGTTATTCTGAGGTGAACGGATTCGTATATGTGTGGATGTAAGTAGGATAGTAAATGACTGTTGAATCAGATTCGAAGAATGTACAGTGTAACTTATTAATGTGAAATTTAAATATTCCTTGGGTATTACCTACCCGTTAAAATATTTTCACCATTAACAGTTTGTACAAAAGAATTTTTAATTACCATCTTTATGAAAACATATATATATACATATAAATTTTCTTCAGATGTAATCATGGATTTAATGAGTCAATTATGATATTAATCTCATTTGATTTACCGTTAAAACTAGAATATATAATCTCTAAAACATTAGAGATTATATAATCGCCATGAAGAACGAAGATAATTGATGTAGAAAGATACGTAGGACGATGATTATACTCGAGGTACAGAATGAGATGTTGAGGCATGGTTTATCGATGGTACTGGTGCTGTTACTGATGGTACTGTTGATGACGGTGATGTTGCTGAAGCTGGTAAATTTTGCACCCTATTTTCCAAGGCTACAACTCGGGCGCGAATCTCGTTGACTTCTTCTATTACTCCGGGATGATTGGCGGTTAGAACAAGCGGATGAATAAAATTCAAAATTTGAGATAGTATATAATCATGGCGAGATATCCGGGGAATGAGGGTGAAATGGTGTTTCAGACTGGTTCGCTGATAAGTGCTTCAGGTTCATCGCCAAGAGGTAAATTCGGTTGGTGAAAAGGATTGCCTTCTTCGCGTCTCCATTGATTAAGTCGACTACGAACCCATCAGATGAATTGGAGATGGCTGATTGGTTGATTCATTTTGGTGACACCGCTTTCGGAGCTTAGGTGAATATCCATGTCGGAATAGCTGTCAGAATAACTATCAGAATAGCTATTGAAATTTGAGGGACTTGAACTGGTTGAGGGATTCATCTCGTACGATCAGATGAAGGATTTTTTGATATGAAATGATTTTTAAATATTAGATGATATTCTAATTATATAGAATATCTATATATATATATATATATATATATATATATATATATATATATATATATATATATATATATATATATATATATATATATATATATATATATATATATAGTACTAAAGATTTCGCAGACTACAGAGCAATTTACGGCATATGTCAGACAGTCTACAGTAACAGATACGCTAAGATATGGATTAGCAGATACACTAAGATATAAATTTTGTCTATACACTATTCATGCAATCAATGCAATAATATGTGTCTAGACTAAGAATGATAAGCAGGTAATTTTCGACACGAAATTATAAGCAAAACTTTTGACATGCAGACATGGTCGAAGTCCAGACTCACTAATGCATCTAAACAACTATCAGTTAGACACACTAATGCAAGACTTGGTTCGCTAAGACCACCATTCTGATACCAACTTTCATGACCCGTCCTAATCCATCTGGACGAATACATTACATTTGGTTACATCGCGAGGTACTTGACCTCTATATGATACATTTTACAAACATTGCATTCATTTTTAAAAGACAAACTTTCATTACAACGATAGTTGACAGGCATGCATACCATTTCATAATATATCCAACTATAATTGACTTAATAATATTCTTGATGAACTCAACGACTCTAATGCAACGTCTTTTGAAATATGTCATGAATGACTCCAAGTAATATATCTAAAATGAGCAAATGCACAGCGGAAGATTTCTTTCATACCTGAGAATAAACATGCTTTCAAGTGTCAACCAAAAGGTTGGTGAGTTCATTAGTTTAACATAAATAATCATTTTCATCATTTTAATAGACCACAAGATTTTCATTTTCATTTCTCATAAATATACGTCCCATGCATAGAGACAAAAATCATTCATATGGATTGAACACCCGGTAACCGACATTAACAAGATGCATATAAGAATATCCCCTATCATTCTGGAAAATCCATCGGACATGATAAAATAACATCGAGGTACTAAAGCATCCGCTACAACGGATGGGGTTTGTTGGGCCCAATAGATCTATCTTTAGGATTCGCGTCAATTAGTAGACTGGTTTACTAATTCTTAGGTTACCAAGTAAAAAGGGGCATATTCGGCTTCGATCATTCAACCATATAATGTAGTTTCGATTACTTGTGTCTATTTCGTAAAACATTTATAAAACAGTGCATGTATTCTCAGTCCCAAAAATATATATTGCAAAAGCATTTAAAAAGGGAGTAATGAAACTCATAATACTGTATTTTATAGTAAAAATACATATGATGACATTAAACAATGCAAGGGTTGGCCTCAGATTCACGAACGTATATCATTTATATATATATTACCACATATAAGGTAATCGAACAAATTATGTATTGATATTAATAATATATATATATATATATATATATATATATATATATATATATATATATATATATATATATATATATATATATATATATATATATATATATAATTTTAATTTTTATATATTTTTATATACTTTGTATATATGTTTCATATAAATGTTTGTTTGATAGAATGATAATAATAAAGATAGTGAATAACATGTTGTTTTATTTTGTGATAATAATAATAATCTTATTAATAATAATGATATTAGTAATAATAATAGTATACATAAAATAATACTAATAAAAGTAATAATGATAGTAATAATAATAATCTTAAAAAATTTTATAATCTTACTAATACTAATAAAATAAAAATGATAATTTTGATAAGAATGATAATTTTAAATATAATGATACTAGTAAAAATAAAAATGATAATAATGATAATAATTACAATATTCATAAATTTATAGTAATACTCATAACATTATTTTTATATTATTTTCATTACAATATAATTTTATTCATTGCTATACCTTACGGTTCGTTATCTTTTACTCGTTCCTTTCGTTATCGATAATGTATAGTCTTTTCTAAATTCTAGAATTCATAATTTTAACCATATAATAACTTGCACCTTATATTATCATTAAGCTTAAAATTGTTATATTAATCTTTTATCATAATAATCTTCATGATATATAGCCATAATACTTTTATATTTATCTTTTAATAATCATAATCATATTCATTTTCATAAGTTACTAATAATAATAATAATAATAATAATAATAATAATAATAATAATAATAATAATAATAATAATAATAATAATAATAATAATAATAATAATAATAAATATGATAATAAATGAAATGGACTACCTTTAAAGCTTTTAAAAAAAAACTGTCATGAACGGGACTCGAACCCGAGACCTCTCGTTCCACAAGTACAAACCCAACCACTGAACCATTAGCTATTTTCTGGTAATAACTCTCCTGACTAAATATTTAACATAATCGAAACTGTTTGTTTTCCATCATCTTTGTTAAACTCACTTAACATGACGCAATTTAATCTATTCATGATCCATCATATCATTATCATTATCATAACCCGATCATACTCATAATCCTAATAATCATCATCATGCTCTTTAACCTCATCACCATAATTGTTTTCATCATTCACATGATCACCATAATTCGTCATCTAAAATCAAACCTCAATATCATTTTAATCTAGTCAATATCTTAACCTATATAAAGCTCGGCCCTTCAGCAATATCAAAAGCCCAAAATATCACAATTTCAAATATAATACAACTGTATTCGTTTTTTTTTAATAAGCAAGTGGAGGAAAGGTCATTTAGATGGCCGACCATATATATCACTTTTCATCTTGTTCTTTAATCATCATCTATTATATTATTCACGTAATCAACTTTATTTATTTGAAATAGACAGAAAAACGAAGCAGTTGTACAACATCATAATCGTGTATCATTTTATGATAACCTCACCAATTATTAGTTGTTATAGCAGCGAAGAAACAGATGTATAGCAGCTGCAGTTGCAGCGTAGTAACTCAAACAGAAACAACGAAGTAGAAGTTGTAAACACAGGTGGTTATAGTAGCAGTAGCAGTCTATGGCGATTGATGGCAATGATGTTGTCAACAGGAACCAGTGAAACAGAAATGGATTCAAACAGTAACATGAGCAGTTTATGATGGGTTAAATGAGTTGGGTTAGTAATCGAAAACAATTGGGTTTTATCATAGCAGTCGTGGATATTGGTCTTTGTTTGGGCTATGTTTGAAAGAAACAAAAAAACAGTTAATGGATTTTACATATGATGGTTGATCGATGTTCTTGAGTGATGAAGGTGGTTCTTGGTGTTCAACTAGAAATAGAAACTGACGGGTTATAGTAGTTGTTTATTCGAGCTATGACTCGGAAATGATGGTGATATGTGGTTGCAATAAGGGTGGTTCGTTAATGGTCGTTGAAGATGATAATGATGGCCGTTGGTGTTTATATTTGGTTCAACCTAGAACTAATTGTATCGACATGGAGATCGAAGTGGTGGTTGTGGTGAAGAGGATGGTTTAAAGGTGGTATGATGATTGTTTCGTACATCAATAGTAAACCAACATCTTTTGATTTGTAGATCGAGTAGGGAACGAGTGGTTCACGAAGGAGTAATATCCACTTTCAAATGGATTCGGTTATGATTGTTAATCGACAATAATGAGTTGAAATGGTGAACTTGGGCTATATTAGAAAGAAACGAGCAGTAGAAGGGTGGGTGTGATGAAATGGGTTAGTAGAGAAGAAAGAAGAGAATAGAGATGGTGATGGGTTTATATCTATAGTATATATATCTATATGTAATACGGGGCATGCAGTTACATGTATATTGATAGAATCCATTTGTGGATATATAAAACAAAAGGACACAGTATCAAACAAAATAACACAGTGCACAATCAATAATATGGTGGCTTTGATTCAATCACGGACATAAATGTAACGACCCTACTTTTTCCGTTATCTTTTACCGTTAAGTATTTAACGACCGTTAACTGTTATTCGTGCCACGTCATTTCTATGACCTATATTATTAATCTTGTAATAATATATTAATTATTATGTGTTATATGAATATTTGTATTCATATTTCAAGTTGTACGTTTCTACGTGTCGCGGGTTTCTATCCGGCGAATCTTTTCAGTTTTCCAACCAACGGTCGAGCTTTTGGGATTTTTAAGTCCTAAATATTTTAAATATGATATTTTAATGTCATATGACCATATATAGTGTTTATATATTTTATCCGTCGCGTAGTTGTTATCTCTCCGAAAAATCAATCGCGTAGTAGCGTTTTCGCGTTTCGGGCTTCGATCGGGCGTTCGGGCCACAAGCAATTAGTCATTTTATCAAAGTTGGGCCACAAAGGGGCCCACCCCCTCAAAATTTCGGCCAAATGGGACCCCCCTCCCCATTTTTCATTTTTCCAATTTTCCATTTCAATTTCATATTTCACTTATTATTTTTTTTCCCTAAACCTAAATTCTCTCTAATACTCTCTTTCTTTTTTTTCTTTCTTGGCCGCCATTTTTATCACCATCATCACCATCAATTAATCATCAATTATAGCTTGGATCAAAGGGCTTTTCACATATTCGGATTCTACACAACGATCTCTACGCGTTCTTATTACTTGATTCTTGATTAGGGTATAAACCCTAACCCTAGCTTTTTAATTTCTCATATATTTTACTGTATTTTGATGTTATTATGATAGCATAGCACTTGTGTATTGTTGTATTGATGATTGTATGCGTAGAATTGCTCGAATATACATGTTTTCGGTTTGATTAATTTGGAACAGCAGCTTATCCGTTCATTTCTGGTTGTGTAACTGATATAAAAGTGAAATTAAAGTATCTAGATGAGTTCCTCTCATCAAGACATTAATTTTAGACTCCGGATTCATGTCGTTTCGATTCCCGGAGCTCTAGATATGATTAAAATGGTGTTTTGTTAAGATTAAATTGTAAGAACGAATTGGTTCAGTTATGGTCCGATTTTGTGACCATTTCTGGAGTCTTTAGGGTGTACTAGTGTGTTAGGATTGATTATGGGATGAACTTTCATGTTCGGGTCATCGAAATCCGAGCCACGGATCACCCGTTATGACTAAAATACGTTTTTGAGCGGATTAAAGGTACAAACTGATTAAGAGCTGTAAGTCACGACTTGGTGACTGTTCTTGGAATGTTCTTGAGCACACTAACGTGTCGGGTGGGTTGGTTAGGCGAAGATATATATAAGGCTCGCCGAAAACTGATTCCCGGGGCTCAAGTTATGACCCGGTGAACTTTTGAATTAAAACTTATGGTTAAATATTAAAACTTATGATAAAAATAATAAATTTCATTATTGATTAATTACTTATGATATAAGAAGTAATTATTATCATTTAAGACTTATGATATATATTTATTATATCATTTAATTATTACTTATGATTTAATTAACATTTTAATTAAACTTATGATTATTAATACTTTTATTATTAATGAAAAACACTTATGATAAGTATTAAATTTATTTTATGAGAATATTATTTTAAGACTTATAATAAAGATTAAATAATTATTTAAATATTATAAGACTTAATTATTATTTAATTATGATCTAATTATTAAATACTTATGATTTAATAATTTTAATTAGAAACTTATGAAATGATTAATAATTCATTATTAATTAATAATACTTATGATATGATTTAAAATTTATTTTTAATTAATAATACTTATATTATGACTAATATTTAATTAATTAATTAAATACTTATGTTATATTAATTATATCATTTAAACTTATCTTAACTTTAATAATTCATTTTTATTTAATTAAACTTATGTTATGACATAATTATACATATTTAACTTTAACTAACATTATAACTTATGTTATTATTATACTTTACACTTTTAAAATTAATGTTGACTATGTTTGACCAAGGTTGACTTTTGAGTTGACTTTCGGTTGACTTTGACTTTCAGTTGACTTCTGTTGACTTTCTAAATAAGGAAACTTTCCTAACTTCAAAACTTTCTAAAAATAGAACTTTCTAAATTTGGAAACTTTCCAAAAATAGAAATTTCCAAAAATAGAAACTTTCCAAAAATAGAAACTTTCTAAAAATAGAAAACTTTCCAAAAATGGAAACCTGCTAAAAATAGAAACTTTCTAAAAATAGAAAGTGTGTGTCCGTACGCTGTTCCGATCAAACCGATGCATGTTGAGTGTTGTTCTATGTCTACTTGCAACATGTACAATAGCTATCATACTAAGACTTGACCTAAGTTAGTTATTTATATCGACCTGCTTTATTTATAGGTCGGCGTTGTGATCATTCATGATCACTTTACTTCATTTGCTGTTCGCATAATTGTGTGGTTACTTCGGTTGCTATTAAGGTGAGTTATAGTCCCATTTTTCTATTTTAAATCTTTTGGGATGAGAATACATGCAATTTATTTTATATTTTGGACACATGTGGAAGTTGGTTTAAATTATTCATTGTGAGTTGAACAAAAATATTCCCTAGTTTGGTAACTGTAATCACTGGTTTCTACTGGTGAACGCGAATCCTATGGATAGATCTATCGGGTTTGACAACCCCATTTCGAGCTAGTCGCGCTAGCAATTTATAATCGGAATGTTTAGTACTTCGTATTTTGTTGTAGATACACTTGTTCGGTGTATATTATTTATTGTGTTTGGCAAGGGTAAATAAAGGGTTAAGTGGTTACCAGGTGGCTCACGGAAAATGGAATAATGTTTTATTATATGTTTTCTAGCATATAATTTGGTGGTTTAAAAAGGTGTTTTATGTTTTCAAACATAAATTTTTATTGTTTAAATTAAATAATGTTTGCAATATTAAACCTATAATTCACTCAACATTTTTGTTGACAGTTACTCGCATGTTTTATTCTCAGGTTCATGATTGATTGCTTCCGCTGTGCTTAGAGAGTCTGCATATTTATGATGGCAGCTTTTGATAAACATTAACTTGCATTCTATTTTGTTACATTAAATAGTGGGTGTTTGTTGACACTGTTTTGGTCAACCTTTGGTTAAAGTATTTATGTATAGTTTTTCTAAACTTATACATTTTAGTAGATTTCCTTTATAGGAAATCATTTTTAAATAAAGAATGCAAGGTTGTTTTATTAAATTCATATAGAGTTTCGATCAAGCTGTGGGACCAAGTGACGGAGCCGTTAAGTGTTTTGACGGAGTCGTCACAGTTGGTATCAGAGCGTTGGTTGTAGGGAATTAGGCTGCATTGATGTCGTTACCCGAGTCAATAGGGTGCATTAGTGAGTCTAGTCTATAGCCCGACCTATTATATATTATTATATGTGATTATTTGTATCGTATTGGTATGTATATAGTTATCATACATACATTTCTATTTTGTTCTGAATCCGGGAGGAACTCCCATTCTGATTTAAACGTATTCTCCGACTCATGCGAGTTCATCTTTTATAGGAACGCCTCGGTTAGTGAAACCGAGGGGGTGTCATTCTTGACTTCTGAAATTTTCGACATTTCTATGTCATAATTTGTCTTTATTGATATAACGTTTGAGTTACATTACGTGTTCTAGGATTCTAGGCATTTCTATGTCATCTATTATGGTTATGTATATAACGTTTGAGTTATATTACGCGAGATGTCATTCTTGACTCCTAAGGGCTCGGCATTTCAATGTCAGCTATTATGTTTAGGTATATAACATTCTTGTTATATTACGTGCCTTTGTGCCGTTGTGCCTATGTGCTTTGGTTTTTGAATCGAGAAACGTCATTCTTGACTTTTAGAGATTCTTGGTACTTCGAAGACATTTTTATGTCATCGTTACTCATATTCATTACTTTCGATGTCTTTGTCTCTTGTGCTATCCTTAGCACATTGTTAAGAAATTATTTTAGGGGAAATTGTTTTAGGGGAAATTGTGTTGAAATTCGAGGTTGACCACGTGTCCTGACCTTATGTAGTGATATTGGAATGGAACTATGAGTTAGTGAAATATAATGGCGTCAGGCCAACGTGATTATATTACGTTAATTCATAAAAAGTCCCAATATTGTGACATGAGGAATAGAAAGCGAGTCAAAGAAAATTTGTACACCACTCATTCGGAAATTCTAACGTTGTTACATGAGTAAGGAAGATACTCATTATCCTATTTGTTGATATATGAGAGACTCGTCTTAACCGAACTACTTACCCCATGTTTTATCATTCATAACTCGCTTGTTAGTGACAGCTTCGCACGTGAAGAGTTTTGGCCCAAGGACTTATGTCCTGATAATAGTCAAAACAATATTTAACTCATTGGGTTTCATGACCTCGTAGCATTTATTGATTAGATGTCGCAAGACGATTCAAGTCCTTCACCCGAACTTCAACGATCTTACTTCAACTCGTAACCTCTGAAATGCGGATACCCTGTTTTTCATTAAAATTTTTACACATTTGTGTAATTGGGCGGTTCTCACGAGATTTATGGGCGAATAGAAGTAATGAAATATTTTGTCATGTATACTATTTATAAAATCATATATGTACGTATGAATTCAAATGGATAAATTTACCCTTACCTATTTTGGCTAGTATACACTAGATTATACCTTCAAATTTTTTTTTTAAAAACCACTCTTGTTGAGTTGTCTAGTTAACTCAATTTGTTTTACGAATAATGGTACACGTTGTACATACTTCTAAATTTACTAAGAGCTTCGTTCCATTTATGGGGTTACATCAGACATTTAAAGCTTTTTCAAAACTTCTTTGATTGATTACATTAGAATTTTCGCATTACTCTACAGAGTGCTTGGATCACAGTTCTTCTCATCCTTCGTTTAAGGATGAAATTTACCATTAAGTTCATTGATAGAAATTCTTACACCAGTTTGGATGCCGATTTTATAAAATTTGTTGGAAAGCCTTTGCGCTCATAAAGTTTTCTCTCTTATGGTTTGACATGGCCGAAACGCGGACTGATAAATCAATTTTCTGGGGTACACTCGGTGGTCACCCTATTGTAGAAAAGGTGCTAAGTGGGTTTCTACCCCAACTGTTGTTATGGCGGGTATCATGGATATATATTACACTAGACTGATTGAGGAGTTTCTACTCTCAATATTCACTGTCAATCGCAACACCCTCGTAAACATCAATCCTAGGATTCAATACTTTGAGGTACACGAAATTATTTTTGGAGATTCATCTCAACCGGAGTCGACCATTCTTTATAACCCATGATTAGCATTCTTTTCATCCTCACATAAATTTAAGAATATGGATGAATCCTAGATTTCCTCGCTCGTTGTACAAGGAAGTTCACTCTCGATGAAATATCACACCTTTCGTACGCATTCCTTTCGGGAATGTAATGAAAATTTACTTTGAAGACCATGATCCTCGTTATCTCCTTTGAGAGAATTGCCTTATATATCTATGTCACCGATGTGACTACTCCATATAGTTCTCCCTTCATTGTTGCAACTATATTTTATTCGTCCCAGTTCGTCCCCTTGGGGAGCTCCTGTTCTTTTTGTTAAGAAGAAAGATGGTTCGTTTCGTTTGTGTATTGGTTATAGCGAGTTAAACAAGCTTACGGTTAAGAATCGTTACCCTCTTCCGAGAATTGATGATCTGTCCGATCAACTTCAAGGTCCGCCCATTTATTCTAAGATCGATCTTCATTCTGGCTATTCACTAGTTGCGTGTTAAAGAATCTGATGTTCCGAAAGCCGCTTTTCGCACCCGTTATGGTCGCTACGAATTCCTTGTTATGCCGTTCGGATTGACAAATGCACCTGCTGTGTTCATGGACCTTATGAACCGTGTGTATAGACCCTATCTGGACAAATTTGTTATTGATTTCATCGACGACATCTTTATTAATTCCAAGAGTGATGAAGAGCACGAAAAACATTTGAAGTTAGTGCTTGATATGTTGAGAAAAGAAGAGTTGTACGCTAAGATCTCTAAGTGTGCTTTTTGGTTAAGAGAAGTTCAATTCTTTGGACATATTGTTAGTAAACAGGGAATACAAGTTGATCCTGCTAAGATTTAGGCGATTGAAAAGTGGGAAATTCTGAAAACTCCTACTCAGATACGCCAGTTCCTAGGTTTGGCAGGCTGTTATAGAAGGTTCATTCAAGATTTCTCTCGTATAACGAAACCTCTGACTGCTTTAACGCACAAGGGGAAGAAGTATGCGTGGGAGGATGAACAAAAGACTACTTTTCAGATTTTGAAGAAGAAGTTGACTACCGCTCTGATATTGTCACTATCTGAGGGTAATGATGACCTTGTTGTTTCTTGTGATGCTTCGCGGCAAGGCTTTGGTTGCGTTTGATGCAACGAAAGAAAGTCATCGCTTATGTGTCATGTCAGTTGAAGATCCATGAACAGAATTATACAACCCATGATTTAGTGTTAGGAGCTGTTGTGTTTGCACTTAAGATTTGGAGACGCTATTTGTATGGGGTTAAGAGTACTGTGTACACAGATCACAAAAGTCTTCAACATATCCTCGATCAGAAACAGCTGAACATGAGACAACACAGATGGATTAAGACGTTGAATGATTATGATTGTGAACTTTTATATCATCCGGGTAAGGCCAATGTTGTGGCTGATGCCTTGTGTCGTAAAGAAAGGGCTGAACCTCGTAGGTTTAGAGCCTTAAATATGACCATTCGAACAAACCTCGCAAGGCAGATTCTTGCAGCTCAACAAGAAGCCTTGAAGGATGGGAATTTTGTAACGGGAAGGTCCGAGGCTTGAGTAAACAGTTAGATGTACGAACCGATGGTACTCGTTATTTTGCGGGACATCTTTGGGTTCCGGAGTTTGGTGACCTACGACAACTTGTTTTAGATAAGGCTCATAAGTCTAGGTACTCTATTCATCCTGGTTCAGGAAAGATGCATCATGATCTTAAGGAGCTGTATTGGTGGCCTCATTTGAAGGCTGATGTGGCTACGTATGTGGCTAAGTGTTTGACCAGTGCTAAGATTATAGCTGAACATCAGAAACCGTTTGGACTTTTGGTGCGACCTGAAATTCCCGAGTGGAAGTGGGAAGGTATTACGATGGACTTCATTACGAAGTTACCAAGAGTTGTGGGTGGTTATGATACCATTTAGGTGACTGTTGACCGACTCGCTAAGTCAACTCATTTCTTGCCAATTAAGGAAACAGATTCGATAGAGAAGCTTACCCATTTGTATTTGAAGGAGATTATTTCTAGACATGGTGTTCCCGTATCTATTATATCGGACCGAGACAGTCGATTTACATCGAGGTTTTGGCGATCCTTACAGGAAGCTTTGGGAACTAAGTTGGATGTGAGCACCGCTTATCATCCTCAGATGAAAGGTCATAGTGAAAGGACCATTCAAACGTTGGAAGACATGTTACGAGCATGCATCATTGATTTTGGTAATGGTTGGGATAAGTACTTGCCACTGGCTGAATTTTCTTATAATAATAATTATCATGGAAGTATTAAAGCCGCACCGTTTGAAGCTCTGTATGGTAGAAAGTGTAGGTCTCCTATCTGTTGGAATGAGGTTGGGGATGCTCATCTCACAGGTCCAGAAATTATTCATGAGACTACCGAGAAGATCGTACAGATTAAGGAAAGATTGAGAACCGCCAGAAGTAGGCAAAAGAGTTATGCCAATAAGAGAAGGAACGATATTGAATTTCAGGTCGGTGACCGTGTTATGTTGAAGGAGTCACCTTGGAAAGGTGTAGTACGTTTTGGTAAAAGGGGAAAGTTGAATTCTCATTTTGTTGGACCATTTGAGATTATTGAGAGAGTTGGACGGTGGCTTATCGTTTGAAGGAGCCACAAGAGCTTAGCGTTTTTCATAACGTTTTCATGTATCGAACTTGAAGAAGTGTTTGGCCGAGGCCAATGAAACCATTCTTTTTGATGAACTTCATGTTGTTAAACAACTCCATTTTTGAGGAACCGGTTGAGATTATGGACCGAGAGGCTAAGACTCTTAAGCAGAGTAGAATTCCTATTGTTCGAGTTAGATGGAACGCCAGACGCGGTCCCAAGTTCACTTGGGAGCGTGGAGGTCATATGAGGCAGAAGTACCTGCATTTGTTCCCAGATGCCGAGTCAACCCTGCACCTGCTTAAATTTCGGGACGAAATTTCCGTAACGGGAAGGTACTGTAACGACCCTACTTTTTCCGTTATCTTTTACCGTTAAGTATTTAACGACCGTTAACTGTTATTCGTGCCACGTCATTTCTATGACCTATATTATTAATCTTGTAATAATATATTAATTATTATGTGTTATATGAATATTTGTATTCATATTTCAAGTTGTACGTTTCTACGTGTCGCGGGTTTCTATCCGGCGAATCTTTTCAGTTTTCCAACCAACGGTCGAGCTTTTGGGATTTTTAAGTCCTAAATATTTTAAATATGATATTTTAATATCATATGACCATATATAGTGTTTATATATTTTATCCGTCGCGTAGTTGTTATCTCTCCGAAAAATCAATCGCGTAGTAGCGTTTTCGCGTTTCGGGCTTCGATCGGGCGTTCGGGCCACAAGCAATTAGTCATTTTATCAAAGTTGGGCCACAAAGGGGCCCACCCCCTCATAATTTCGGCCAAATGGGACCCCCCCTCCCCATTTTTCATTTTTCCAATTTTCCATTTCAATTTCATATTTCACTTATTATTTTTTTTCCCTAAACCTAAATTCTCTCTAATACTCTCTTTCTTTTTTTTTCTTTATTGGCCGCCATTTTTATCACCATCATCACCATCAATTAATCATCAATTATAGCTTGGATCAAAGGGCTTTTCACATATTCGGATTCTACACAACGATCTCTACGCGTTCTTATTACTTGATTCTTGATTAGGGTATAAACCCTAACCCTAGCTTTTTAATTTCTCATATATTTTACTGTATTTTGATGTTATTATGATAGCATAGCACTTGTGTATTGTTGTATTGATGATTGTATGCGTAGAATTGCTCGAATATACATGTTTTCGGTTTGATTAATTTGGAACAGCAGCTTATCCGTTCATTTCTGGTTGTGTAACTGATATAAAAGTGAAATTAAAGTATCTAGATGAGTTCCTCTCATCAAGACATTAATTTTAGACTCCGGATTCATGTCGTTTCGATTCCCGGAGCTCTAGATATGATTAAAATGGTGTTTTGTTAAGATTAAATTGTAAGAACGAATTGGTTCAGTTATGGTCCGATTTTGTGACCATTTCTGGAGTCTTTAGGGTGTACTAGTGTGTTAGGATTGATTATGGGATGAACTTTCATGTTCGGGTCATCGAAATCCGAGCCACGGATCACCCGTTATGACTAAAATACGTTTTTGAGCGGATTAAAGGTACAAACTGATTAAGAGCTGTAAGTCACGACTTGGTGACTGTTCTTGGGATGTTCTTGAGCACACTAACGTGTCGGGTGGGTTGGTTAGGCAAAGATATATATAAGGCTCGCCGAAAACTGATTCCCGGGGCTCAAGTTATGACCCGATGAACTTTTGAATTAAAACTTATGGTTAAATATTAAAACTTATGATAAAAATAATAATTTTCATTATTGATTAATTACTTATGATATAAGAAGTAATTATTATCATTTAAGACTTATGATATATATTTATTATATCATTTAATTATTACTTATGATTTAATTAACATTTTAATTAAACTTATGATTAATAATACTTTTATTATTAATGAAAAACACTTATGATAAGTATTAAATTTATTTTATGAGAATATTATTTTAAGACTTATAATAAATATTAAATAATTATTTAAATATTATAAGACTTAATTATTATTTAATTATGATCTAATTATTAAATACTTATGATTTAATAATTTTAATTAGAAACTTATGAAATGATTAATAATTCATTATTAATTAATAATACTTATGATATGATTTAAAATTTATTTTTAATTAATAATACTTATATTATGACTAATATTTAATTAATTAATTAAATACTTATGTTATATTAATTATATCATTTAAACTTATCTTAACTTTAATAATTCATTTTTATTTAATTAAACTTATGTTATGACATAATTATACATATTTAACTTTAACTAACATTATAACTTATGTTATTATTATACTTTACACTTTTAAAATTAATGTTGACTATGTTTGACCAAGGTTGACTTTTGAGTTGACTTTCGATTGACTTTGACTTTCAGTTGACTTCTGTTGACTTTCTAAATAAGGAAACTTTCCTAACTTCAAAACTTTCTAAAAATAGAACTTTCTAAATTTGGAAACTTTCCAAAAATAGAAATTTCCAAAAATAGAAACTTTCCAAAAATAGAAACTTTCCAAAAATAGAAAACTTTCCAAAAATGGAAACCTGCTAAAAATAGAAACTTTCTAAAAATAGAAAGTGTGTGTCCGTACGCTGTTCCGATCAAACCGATGCATGTTGAGTGTTGTTCTATGTCTACTTGCAACATGTACAATGAAATGTCCCGTTCTTATTGATTAAAAACGTTCCATATTAATTGATTTCGTTGCGAGGTTTTGACCTCTATATGAGACGTTTTTCAAAGACTGCATTCATTTTAAAACAAACCATAACCTTTATTTCATCAATAAAGGTTTAAAAAGCTTTACGTAGATTATCAAATAATGATAATCTAAAATATCCTGTTTACACACGACCATTACATAATGGTTTACAATACAAATATGTTACAACAAAATAAGTTTCTTGAATGCAGTTTTTACACAATATCATACAAGCATGGACTCCAAATCTCGTCCTTATTTAAGTATGCGACAGCGGAAGCTCTTAATAATCACCTGAGAATAAACATGCTTAAAACGTCAACAAAAATGTTGGTGAGTTATAGGTTTAACCTATATATATCAAATCATAATAATAGACCACAAGATTTCATATTTCAATACACATCCCATACATAGAGATAAAAATCATTCATATGGTGAACACCTGGTAACCGACATTAACAAGATGCATATATAAAAATATCCCCATCATTCCGGGACACCCTTCGGATATGATATAAATTTCGAAGTACTAAAGCATCCGGTACTTTGGATGGGGTTTGTTAGGCCCAATAGATCTATCTTTAGGATTCGCGTCAATTAGGGTGTCTGTTCCCTAATTCTTAGATTACCAGACTTAATAAAAAGGGGCATATTCGATTTCAATAATTCAACCATAGAATGTAGTTTCACGTACTTGTGTCTATTTTGTAAATCATTTATAAAAACTGCATGTATTCTCATCCCAAAAATATTAGATTTTAAAAGTGGGACTATAACTCACTTTCACAGATTTTTACTTCGTCGGGAAGTAAGACTTGGCCACTGGTTGATTCACGAACCTATAACAATATATACATATATATCAAAGTATGTTCAAAATATATTTACAACACTTTTAATATATTTTGATTTTTTAAGTTTATTAAGTCAGCTGTCCTCGTTAGTAACCTACAACTAGTTGTCCACAGTTAGATGTACAGAAATAAATCGATAAATATTATCTTGAATCAATCCACGACCCAGTGTATACGTATCTCAGTATTGATCACAACTCAAACTATATATATTTTGGAATCAACCTCAACCCTGTATAGCTAACTCCAACATTCACATATAGAGTGTCTATGGTTGTTCCGAAATATATATAGATGTGTCGACATGATAGGTCGAAACATTGTATACGTGTCTATGGTATCTCAAGATTACATAATATACAATACAAGTTGATTAAGTTATGGTTGGAATAGATTTGTTACAAATTTTCACGTAGCTAAAATGAGAAAAATTATCCAATCTTGTTTTACCCATAACTTCTTCATTTTAAATCCGTTTTGAGTGAATCAAATTGCTATGGTTTCATATTGAACTCTATTTTATGAATCAAATTGCTATGTCACTACATACAATAGCTATCATACTAAGACTTGACCTAAGTTAGTTATTTATATCGACCTGCTTTATTTATAGGTCGGCGTTGTGATCATTCATGATCACTTTACTTCATTTGCTGTTCGCATAATTGTGTGGTTACTTCGGTTGCTATTAAGGTGAGTTATAGTCCTATTTTTCTATTTTAAATCTTTTGGGATGAGAATACATGCAATTTATTTTATATTTTGGACACATGTGGAAGTTGGTTTAAATTATTCATTGTGAGTTGAACAAAAATATTCCCTAGTCTGGTAACTGTAATCACTGGTTTCTACTGGTGAACGCGAATCCTATGGATAGATCTATCGGGTTTGACAACCCCATTTCGAGCTAGTCGCGCTAGCAATTTATAATCGGAATGTTTAGTACTTCGTATTTTGTTGTAGATACACTTGTTCGGTGTATATTATTTATTGTGTTTGGCAAGGGTAAATAAAGGGTTAAGTGGTTACCAGGTGGCTCACGGAAAATGGATTAATGTTTTATTATATGTTTTCTAGCATATAATTTGGTGGTTTAAAAAGGTGTTTTATGTTTTCAAACATAAATTTTTATTGTTTAAATTAAATAATGTTTGCAATATTAAACCTATAATTCACTCAACATTTTTGTTGACAGTTACTCGCATGTTTTATTCTCAGGTTCATGATTGATTGCTTCCGCTGTGCTTAGAGAGTCTGCATATTTATGATGGCAGCTTTTGATAAACATTAACTTGGATTCTATTTTGTTACATTAAATAGTGGGTGTTTGTTGACACTGTTTTGGTCAACCTTTGGTTAAAGTATTTATGTATAGTTTTTCTAAACTTATACATTTTAGTAGATTTCCTTTATAGGAAATCATTTTTAAATAAAGAATGCAAGGTTGTTTTATTAAATTCATATAGAGTTTCGATCAAGCTGTGGGACCAAGTGACGGAGCCGTTAAGTGTTTTGACGGAGTCGTCACAATAAAGTTCAACTAATTAGAAATGGAAATATATATATTAATAATATAATAATAATTATAATATAATTTAAAATATAAATGTGACAGTATAATTAGCCGTCGTTTACTATTTCATTTATGGACCGAAATTCGTGCTCCTTTGATAATCAGTGGCGGATAAATGTTTTCAGAAAAATCTCATATTTTTAAATTAACTATATTTATTTATTTTGGTCATTATGGTATGAAAATCAATCATAAATTATTAAATAAAAATTACATTAATTATTCACTCCCAACCCCCAAGTAAAATATAAAAAGTTTTAAAATTTGACAAACAACTTCTAAATATATTATTAATAAGCCTAAAATTTATAAAACTTATTTTCGGATCACCGTTTATTTTAAAATCATATAAGTTTAAATTTAACTTGCTTAATATCAATTAAAACATCAAACGAGTATTACAATCATTTAATATTTATTTTTAATATACTTTATTTATATATGGAGATATTTTTTAAATAATAATATCTTATAATATTCTATTTTTATTTTATTAATTTTTAATAACAACAATATATAATACTCAAATTATATTTTGAATTATTATTTATATATACATACACACATATCTATTTACAATTAATTGTCCGTGAATCGTCGAGAGCAGTCGAAGATCAATTGAATATATGAACAGTTTCAAAATTTTGTAACTCAACATTACAGACTTTGCTTATCTTGTCGAAATCATATTAGATTTAAGTTTAAATTTGATCAGAAATTTCCAGGTCGTCACAGATATTGGGGCAGTGTTGCAACAAGAGGGTCACCCCATAGCTTACTTAAGTAAAATCCTAGCTCCTAGGCATCAATCTTTGTCTACATATGAAAAGGAATTCCTAGCTGTCATTGTTGCCTTGGAGAAATGGAGGGGTACCTACTAGATAGGCATTTTATTATTCGTACAGATCATGTGAGCCTGAAATATCTTTTGGACCAAAGGATAAGTACTCCTACCCAAATGAAGTGGTTACCCAAGTTGATGAGATTTGACTATGAAATTTGTTATAAAAAGAGAAATGAAAACATGGCTGCTGATGCATTGTCTAGAATGGCAGGTGAAGGACAGTTGTTCCAGATTCATATCTCTAGTATCTCCAGTGATATACACACATGTGTCACTGACAGCATAACTCAAGATGTGGATATGCAACACTTTATTCAAAAATTGCAGAAGAAAGAGATTCAGTCTAAACACTATGAATGGAAAAATGGAAATTTGTGGAGGAAAAACAAGTTGGTGGTAGGAGCTGACCCAATACTTAGGTCTAAGTTGATCACACATTTTCATAATGATCCAATAGGTGGTCATACTGGGATTAATGCTACTACCCATAGGTTAACTGCAGGTTTTTATTGGAAAGGGTTGAGGAAAGATGTTAAACATCTTGTGAGAACCTGTCAAGTGTGCCAGAGGTCAAAACCTAATTTGGCCAAGTATCCAAGGTTATTACAACCATTACCTATTCCACAAAGGGTATGGTCTGAAATAACAATGGATTTTATTGAGGGATTACCACCATCAAAAGGGAAAACAGCTATATGGGTGGTAGTAGACAGACTGAGTAAATATGCTCATTTCATTCCCTTACAACACCCTTTTACTGCAAGCCAACTAGCCACTATATTCATTGATAGTGTCTATAAACTTCATGGGTTACCATAAATAATAATAAGTGATAGGGATAAAATCTTTTTGAGCATATTCTGGCAAGATTTGTTTAAGTAGCTTAAAGTCAATTTACATTTGTCAATAGCTTACCATCCCCAGACAGATGGTCAAACAGAGATTGTGAACAAGAGTGTAGAGTGCTATCTTAGATGTATGACTGGTGAAAAACCCAAGGATTGGGTCACATAGTTGGCACATGCAGAATATTGGTATAATACTACTTACCACACTTCCATTGGAACCACACCTTTTGAGGTTCTATATGGGCAGAGTCCAAAGGATACAGTCAACTATACTAAAGGTCAAAGTAAGGTGGACTTGGTGGATAGGTCATTAGCAGCAAGGGAAGAGGCTATGGCAATGTTAAAGTTCCATTTGGGCAGAGCTCAAGATAGGATGAAGTATTATGCTGATAAGGGTAGGTCTGACAGAAAATTTGAGGTTGGTAATTGGGTGTATGTTAAACTGCAGCCCTATAGACAAATGACTCTGTGTGGGAACCCTTTTTCTAAACTATCACAAAAGTATTATGATCCTTTTGTCATTGTTAAGAAAGTGGGTCAAGTGGCTTATGAGTTGCAATTGCCACCAATAACTAGAATCCATCCAGTATTTCATGTTTCACAACTCAAAGTGCATAAAGGAAATCCACCAGCCACTATGGGTTCAATACCAGTTGTTAATCAAGATGATTTACTGGTAGTTGAGCCATTTAAAATTCTGGATAGACGATTGACAAAAAGGAGTAATACAGCTTCAGTGTTGGTACTTGTACAGTGGTGCAATGGTAGTGAAGAAGATGCGACATGGGAAGCTATTCAAGATATACGCCTGCATTTTCCAGATTTTAATCTTGCTTAAATGATTCTTGAGGTCAAGAATCTTGTGAAGGAGGAGCAATTGTAATAAATTTTGGGAAGTCAAACATTTAAGTCAAAATAAACGTTCACTAGGGTCACGTGGAAGGCACAAGGGAGCTAAATGAGCTTGCACGTGAGTGGCACATGTCTGGTAACAACTAACAAAATTGTTAACAGAAATCTGTTAGCACGTTACCAGTGTTAGGGTTCAGTTAAATAAGCTGATCGTTGGTGCATTAGTTAGTTTTTGATTCATTATGTTGAATTGACATTTTCTCTCTAAATCTTGTAACTCAATTTCATCAATTGTAATATTGATTGTGGTTTGATTTCATAATTTCATCTCAAGATTGATTGATTTCAGTTTTCATACTTAGATTAATCATAACAAAAAATTTCTTTTAACAAAATCGTACATCATACCACACAAATAAAGAATAGAAGTCGTTAATTTCATGTTTGGAAAGAATATTACCACTTACGAACTTGATAATGAAAAAAGCACCAATTGAAACCCTAATTTTACGAACCCCAATTCGTTCATTTCTGTGATTTGCTAACACCATCAACAACTGATTTTGGCAGGGGAAAAAGTTTCCCAGACATATCGACAAATAATTTGTGGCATATGTTTCCTCAATTTGTCTTAGAAAATAGGTATGAGAAAATATAGAAGCAGATGAATGGATGAATTTGGTACTTGTTTGTGTATGAAAAAGATTTGTTAGAGGAAAGTAGAATCTTCAGGAAGTAGACAAAAAAAAGGGCCCAATATTGTTATCCAGACCGCAAATTATCGAATCCGGCCCAAAGGAGGAGCAACATGTGCAATTGCTCAGGGCCCAATATTGTTATCCAGACCGCAAATTATCGAGGCCCAATTTTCGTTATTTTAATACAGACAAGCAAACAAGAATCATGCCCAACTTGCTTTAAACTTGTAATACTGCTAAAAGCCTTGCCTCTTATAGAGTATTTTTGATTGCTTGCTAACTGATGTGGGATGATTACATTAGATTAGGTAGACACCACGGAGTACACTACTTAATACAATAATTCACTAGTTCTTTTAACCTTTAATTAAAATTAAATTACCTACATTTGACCATGCTTACATATTAAGTTATTAACCAAGAAGGTGCCCCATACGGAATCAGATACTTCAAAACTTGAGAAGCTTTCATATTTTCGCTAGTTGTTTGTTGTCTTTTTCACATTTGATAGATGATGTGAATCCCACTCATTGTTGTATCCAATGTTAGATTATATAAATGTTGTGCTTATATATTAATAAATAGTACTTAGGCAAAAGAGAAAGCTAAACAGGGGTTCAAGATTGAGTTTGCGTCCGCTGCCTGCGCCCATTGATTTCCATCCCGGATCTTTTCTTGTTTGGGTTTTTTCAACCGTTTTAATCTATTTTTCTGTTAAAAAGGGAAACTAAAATAAGTGAAAGTTTTTATTTTATGCTTAGAATGAAGATTGAGTCATTTACATTGTTTAAGTGAAAGTTTTTAAATGGCTTATATTATTCGTTGCCTAAGGGCCTATTTTTTCGCTTCGTTCAGGGCACTCGAATTCTCGGGACCAGCCCTGCCACATTCATTTTTGGACAAGGTGATTTAAGCACCAGGACCTTTTCGATATTATCCCAAACTCCACACTTCAATCAGTTTCACAACCCTTAAATTAAAACATTTTTTTCCGATTCCAGTCGACCGTACTCTTCTTAATAACCACCACCACCACTGCCATCATCATCTTTGAATCACAAGCAGAACAAACGTACGTCAACAACAAACAACTTGACTGCAATGATAATTCCACAACCACATTCGGTTACACTTGCAATGCTACCGCCACGTGTAGTTCTTACCTCACTTTCAGATCACAACCACCGCTTTTGTCACAACCCGGAAAATTTCGACTAATTTTTAACCAAACTCTCGATACGATATTGTATTTTTGACACGATAAGCAGAGTTTGTTAGGTTGAGTCTCAAAGATTTTCAACTATTTTATGAATGCAATTACCCTTCGACTGTTCTTGACGATTCACGAACAATTAAATGTAAATAAATATATATATATGTATATAAATACTATTTGTAAATACATAAAATAATATTAAATCTATTTGTTTAAAAATATATTATATATATTTATGTGATAAAACTTGTTTTTTAAAACTGATTATATATAAAGAGAGAGTAAATGGAAAATGAATGATTTCGAGCCTAATTAGTAATCGTCAGTAACACTCGGTTGACGTTTCGTTGATTTTAATATAAACCTAATATATATATATGAGGACTTAAATAAAAGTTGGTCCGCATATTGATTTAAGAGATTATGGGCTCGATAAAAATATTTTTACCCCTTTTAGTTTAAATATTAGTACTCCGTACATATAAATCGGAACAGAAAATAAATAATTTTTGAACCTTTTTGATCAGGTTTCAAACAGTTAATGAGTGAAATAATTAAATATATTGAATCTAAAAGTTTGGGATTTTTAGGAACACTTGTATATCTTAATTGTTTAGCAATGAGCACGATATAACACTGCGCGAATTAAAAATATCTGAGTGTCGGTAGGGATCATAGTAATTGAACCCGTGATTCAATAACAAGTGTACTGTGTTTGTTGTTTATTTCTTTTATCTACCATTCTCTTTATGATATATACACATATGATATGCATATAAGAGACACATAAGATATACATATACACCCATTGATCTACTGCAACTTTCACAACCTTCTTCATCTCTATTCCTCGTGAACCCACTCCATCACCACCACGGATACCACTTCACTCAACCACCCAAACCACCGAGAACAACCACCATGTTTTCACCTTCCACGATCACTAGCAAACAACCGCCATCCTACACCTTCTTCATCGTAAACCACCACCGGGAGCCACCCGTCGCCACCTTCAATCAAATCATCACCCTTCGTATCCTTCCTCTCCTCCAACCCTACGAACCACAATGAATCACTATTCAACCGTCACCCAATTCTTTCTTTTCTCTTCTTATTACGGCCGTGAATCAAACACCCAATACACCTGCTAGATTCTAGCTTATGCTTCGGTTTTGTTCAAGAACCATTGTACACTACAAACTTCACTATCTTGAACCCTATGTACCCCGTAAACAATTAACCACCATTAAAACTTTTTAGAACCCTAACATCAAACCCAATTACTGTTTCTATCGGAATGCAAAATATCACCTCCTCAAACACCACATAAAATACCACATCCATAACAACCTTACACCATGTTTTGATTAATACGGATGTACTTTATTTTTTTATTTCCCTTCTTTATTCGGACATTATCAACAAGATCATGATAATTGATACTGGTTGCATTCTGTTTTTCTGGGTTCATTGATATCACCATCTTCGGCTACAACGACCCACAACCACCATCTTTCTTTCTTTCTTTTCGTTTGATTTCTGTCTCCATCGAACAGCTCCTGTAGCTAAATTTGTTTCTATTTTCTTTTCGAAACCACCACAAACCACTCAATCATCGCCGGTTAAGCTCCACCATACACTATACTTTTTCTGTTCCTTCGTTTTCTGTTTTAAACGACCTCAAGCTGTTGCAGCTAATTGCAGCTATTACTTAATGTTCCTGTTAAGCTGAACAGAAGGAAGTAATAAAAGACGATGATAATTGAATGATGGGGTAAGATAATGATGTGGAATAGACGATGATGATGATGATGATGATGTTGTTTTATGTTAATGGAAGATGAGGTGACGATGACGGTTTGATGATGTGATAATAATAATAACCGTTGATATCTCGTTCTGTTTAATATATTTTTTTTCTCCTGACATCAATACACCACCACAACTGGACTACTTATTCGCATGTATATAGGGCTCGTTATAGGGCTGTTGAGATGGGCTGCTACTAGGCTAAATATGGTTTTAATTGAGCCGTGAAGTTGTTTTATGTAGTGGGCCGAGATTAAGTTATATGTTGGGCCGTGACTTTTGTTTTGGCTTGTGTCTTATTTTCTTTGGCCCGAGAAGTTTACTGAAGAGGAAGATAAACGAAACATAATGGTAAGGGTTATATAAATTTCGGTTGTTTATTAAAACAGAAAAAAATGATATAGCTTTGATGGTTAAGGTGTTTGTGTGGAACGAGAGGTCATGGGTTCAATTCTGGGCAGTGACAGTTTCCTTTATTTTTGAAGCTTATTAATTCTCTTAAGGTATTATTATTATTATTATTATTATTATTATTATTATTATTATTATTATTATTATTATTATTATTATTATTATTATTATTATTATTATTATTATTATTATCACTAAAAGTATCATTTAAAATTTTACATATTTATTAAAAGTGTTATATTAGTACAAATTACCATTTTTATTAAAATTGGCATTTTTATTAAAAGTTCTTATTACTATTATTATCATTATTGATAGTATCATTATTTTTACTATTATAAGTATTATCATATTTATATTTATTATTTTTATATTATCATAACAAATAAACATTTCTATGAATATACATATTATAAGATAATAATATAATTATGTATGAAAACATTAAGACATTGTAGAATATAATATATAAAAATAAATATATTCAAACTAATAACTAATATAACTTGAAATTTAGTTATTCGATTACAATTATATGTGTTAATATATATATACTTGATATAGGTTCGTGAATCCGAGACCAACCCTATACTTGTTCCATGTCGTCATATGTATTTTTACTACAAAATACAGTATGTGAGTTTCATTTGCTCCCTTTTTAATTGCTTTTGCAATATATATTTTTGGGCTGAGAATGCATGCGCTGCTTTTATAAAAGTTTACGAAATAGACACAAGTACTTAAAATATATTCTACGTTGAGGTGTACCACTGGCATACTTCCCTGTAGCTTGGTAACTACTATTTACATGGGTATTGTAAACGCGAATCCTGTTGATAGATCTATCGGGCCTGACAACCCCAACCGGGCTGAACGACCAGTATTCAACGGTTGCATAGTACTTCGTAACGATTACTACACTTGGTACGGTGTAGCGAGATTTCATAATAAAGGGAATATGCGACGTTGATTTAAATGTTAAGTATGGTTACCAAGTGCTCAACCACTTAGAATGCTTTTCATACACTTGTGAGTGTATTATGTTTATGATGACGGAAATCTTGTGGTCTATTAATATATTGAAATGATTGTTATGATAAACCTATGAACTCACCAACTTTTTGGTTGACACTTTTAAGCATGTTTATTCTCAGGTACGAATTAAGTCTTCCGCTGTGCACTTGCTCATTTTAAGGACATTATTTGGAGTCGATCATCGCAATGGGACCAAATGTTGATGACTTCGTCCAGGAGAATTAGAACGGGTCCCCACAGGTGGTATCAGAGCGTTGGTCCTAGCGAACCAGGTCTTGCATTAGTGTGTCTTACCAGATACTGTTAGGATGCATTAGTGAGTCTGGACTTCGACCTTAGCTGCAAATTATAAGTTTTGTTTATCATTCCTAGTGGAAAATTTCCTGCTTAGCATTCCTAAGTCTAGACACGACTTCCTGCACTTATTTGATAGATAGTGTACAGATAAATTCATATCTTAGCGTATCTGCTAATTCATATCTTAGCGTATCTGTTACTGTAGACTTTATCTGACACATTTCCTTAAATCCCTTCATAATCTACGGGATCTTCTGTACTATGTATAGGTATTCTATATAATTAGAATATCATCCGATATCAGAAAATCATTTCATATCGAAAAATCCTTTATTCAATCGTACGCAATGGAACTCACCACTAGTTTAAGTCCCTCGGATTCCGATATGGAGTCCCACTCCAGCTCCAGAAGCAGCGTCACGAGAATGAATCAATCAATCAGCCATCCCCAATTCATCTGATGGGTTCGTAGTCGACTTAACCAATGGAGACGAGAAGAAGGCGATCCTTTCCATCAACCAAATTTCCCTCTTGGCGATGAACCTGAAGCACTTACCGGCGAACCTATCCGAAACATCATTTTTAGCCTCATCTCCAGGGTAGCTCGTCACGAATATCTTCTATCTAAAATTCTAAACTTTATTCATCCGCTCGTCCGAACCGACAATCATCCCGGTGTAATAGAAGAAGTCAACGAGCTTCGCGTTCGAGTCGTGGCATTGGAGAATATGGTGCAAAACTTACCAGCACCAGCAGCATCACCGACACCAACAGTACCACCAACAACCCAAGTTTCAACATCACCTGCCTCAACATCTCATTCTGTACCTCGAGCATAATCATCATTCTACGTATCACTCTATCTACTTTATCTTCGTTCCACATATCGTTCTACATCAATTATATTCGTTCGACATGGCGATTATGTAATTTCTAAAGTTTTAGAGATTATGTAATCTAGTACTAACGATAAATCAAATGAGTTTAATATCTTATTGACTCATTAAATCCATGATTACATCTGAAGAAAATATATATGTATGTATATTTTCATAAAGATTGTAATTAAAAATTCTTTCGTACAAACTGTTAATGGTGAAAATATTTTAACGGGTAGGTAATACCCGAGGAATATTTAAGATTTCACATTAACAAGATATACTGTACATTCTTCAAATCTGATTCAATGATCATCTATTACCCTGTTTACATTCACAGATATACGAATCCGTTCACCACAAGATAACCATTTTCATTCAAATTTCATATTTGGATTTTGACTTATCAGAATCTAACAAGTGGCATAATGAAGAAATAATGGACACAATAAAAATTGATTAGAAACAGACTAATTGACAATATGAAATTTTGTTAAGAAACCACGCTAACAAAATCCTAGCTAACTGTTCCTAGCTAACCGTTAATTCCATATTACATTTTATTTATCGCAATTTAATTATCGCAATTTATTTTATCGCAATTTTAATTCTCGCAATTTTATTTAACGTCATTTAATTTCTATTATTTACTTTACGCACTTTATTTATCGTCATTTATTTTCTGTTATTTATTTTACGCACTTTAAATATCGGGACACGTATACAAGGTTTTGACATATCATATCGACGCATCTATATATATTATTTGGAATCACCATAGACACTCTATATGCAGTAATGATCGAGTTCTCTATACAGGGTTGAGGTTGATTCTATAATAATATATATACTTTGAGTTGTAATCGAGTCTGAGACATGTACACGGGTCACGATACGTATTAAATAATTCGAATATTATATACTAAACTATATATGAACTATTGGACTATTGAACTCTGGGACTATCAACATTGGACAATTAAAAATGAATTAAAATATTGATTATAACATATGAAACTAAACAATTCTTCAAGTTTGCCACTTGATTTCATCTTAAACCTCATTTGTATCTTGATGATTCCAATCCGTGTTCAAATCTTTCATGATTCTTGAAAACATCTCAATCGAGAAGATGAACCAACCGCACATCATCTACGGAAGAAAAGATCTATGCATATAGTTATACACCTGAAAAACTCTTGGAACCTGAGTAAAGGTTTAAAACGTATATGCGTTAGCTCCTTTGGCGATGTTACTACCGAAAAACACTTTGCAATCCCTTTCCAGAATAGCCAAATTTTGTCACAGCTCCAGCAAGACAGCTTCGACTTTTCACTTAAAACAACCTTATTATAACCTTTATATATATATGCGTACTCTTTTATCGTTACCGGAGAACCTTTCATATTCCACCATACTACCATCAGCATTTAAACATCTCAAAATGCAATTCTCCTGAAAACACCTCGGTTTAATAACCGATGACCTAGATCCGTTAACTTTAAAAATGCTGACGAAGCAGCATGCAGTAAATGGTCTTAATGGCCAAAAGTTTGATGATAAAGAATGGAATGTTGGAAACTTCTGTAAAGTCTAAGTATAAATTATGAATGAATTGTGGAGAAGTGTTGGGAACTGAAGCATGAGTTAGTATAATATAATGCGCTTGGCCAACGTGATTATATTACAGTAAGTCATGCTAAATTTCTAATGTAACGTGATGATGATTCACATAACTTATCCTCATCATGTGCCATGTTACACGACTCTATCATTCTACTTAATTTCTAAGCATATCACGGAAATATTACCTTGATGTTTCTGTTCTTCCGTAATTCCAACAGTTTGCTAATAAATCGTGCGATTTCATTTTCTTTCTGATTAGAAGATTTCTTTAAATTCTTTGAATTCTGAAAATCAACCGTGACTACGTCAGAAGTTAAGACGAACCTCTAATCACTTCATTTCACTATATTGTGATAACTTCATTCGTACGCTTCGAGTAATCGAATCGTTTTATATATAATGATAAAACACTATTTATCAACTCATATTTGTCATGAAAACATTTTTATTGTTATCCATGACGACCTCTATCAAATTTCGGGGACGAAATTTCTTTAACGGGTGGGTACTGTCACGACCCGGAAAATTTCGACTAATTTTTAACCAAACTCTCGATACGATATTGTATTTTTGACACGATAAGCAGAGTTTGTTAGGTTGAGTCTCAAAGATTTTGAACTATTTTATGAATGCAATTACCCTTCGACTGTTCTCGACGATTCACGAACAATTAAATGTAAATAAATATATATATATATATATATATATATATATATATATATATATATATATATATATATATGTATATAAATACTATTTGTAAATATATAAAATAATATTAAATCTATTTGTTTAAAAATATATTATATATATTTATGTGATAAAACTTGTTATTTAAAACTGATTATATATAAAGAGAGAGTAAATGGAAAATGAATGATTTCGAGCCTAATTAGTAATCGTCAGTAACACTCGGTTGACGTTTCGTTGATTTTAATATAAACCTAATATATATCTATGAGGACTTAAATAAAAGTTGGTCCGCATATTGATTTAAGAGATTTCGGGCTCGATAAAAATATTTTTACCCCTTTTAGTTTAAATATTAGTACTCCGTACATATAAATCGGAACAGAAAATAAATAATTTTCGAACCTTTTTGATCAGGTTTCAAACAGTTAATGAGTGAAATAATTAAATATATTGAATCTAAAAGTTTGGGATTTTTAGGAACACTTGTATATCTTAACTGTTTAGCAATGAGCACGATATAACACTGCGCGAATTAAAAATATCTGAGTGTCGGTAGGGATAATAGTAATTGAACCCGTGATTCAATAACAAGTGTACTGTGTTTGTTGTTTATTTCTTTTATCTACCTTTCTCTTTATGATATATACACATATGATATGCATATAAGAGACACATAAGATATACATATACACCCATTGATCTACTGCAACTTTCACAACCTTCTTCATCTCTATTCCTCGTGAACCCACTCCATCACCACCACGGATACCACTTCACTCAACCACCCAAACCACCGAGAACAACCACCATGTTTTCACCTTCCACGATCACTAGCAAACAAGGTTGGAGAACTCGGATCTCGGGGAGATCTCGTTTGGACTTTTTTAAGGAGATCTCGGCATCTCGGAATAATTTCGGGGAGATCTCGGACGTTGACTTACGTTGACTTTGTAGTTTTTTTACTAAAAAAATACATAAAAACATAAATATATGTATATTTATATACGTTTTTACGAGATTTTACAACAATATCCGAGAAATGAGCGAGAAAATCTTAGAAATTAAGAATTTTACAAGAAAAGCTTACAAATTAGCAAGAAAATCTGAGAAATCGTGGTTTTGACTAAGTTTGACCCCGTTGACCGAGAAATCTCGGGAGATGAACATCTCGTCTCGGTTGCCTTCTAAAAACGAGATCTCGGGGGAGATCTCGGGGAGATCTCGGGAGATTTACAACACTGCTAGCAAACAACCGCCAGCCTACACCTTCTTCATCGTAAACCACCACCGGGAGCCACCCGTCGCCACCTTCAATCAAATCATCACCCTTCGTATCCTTCCTCTCCTCCAACCCTACGAACCACAATGAATCACTATTCAACCGTCACCCAATTCTTTCTTTTCTCTTCTTATTACGGCCGTGAATCAAACACCCAATACACCTGCTAGATTCTAGCTTATGCTTCGGTTTTGTTCAAGAACCATTGTACACTACAAACTTCACTATCTTGAACCCTATGTACCCCGTAAACAATTAACCACCATTAAAACTTTTTAGAACCCCAACATCAAACCCAATTACTATTTCTATCGGAATGCAAAATATCACCACCTCAAACACCACATAAAATACCACATCCATAACAACCTTACACCATGTTTTGATTAATACGGTTGTACTTTATTTTTTATTTCCCTTCTTTATTCGAACATCATCAACAAGATCATGATAATTGATACTGGTTGCATTCTGTTTTTCTGGGTTCATTGATATCACCATCTTCGGCTACAACGACCCACAACCACCATCTTTCTTTCTTTCTTTTCGTTTGATTTCTGTCTCCATCGAACAGCTCCTGTAGCTAAATTTGTTTCTATTTTCTTTTCGAAACCACCACAAACCACTCAATCATCGCCGGTTAAGCTCCACCATACACTATACTTTTTCTGTTCCTTCGTTTTCTGTTTTAAACGACCTCAAGCTGTTGCAGCTAATTGCAGCTATTACTTAATGTTCCTGTTAAGCTGAACAGAAGGAAGTAATAAAAGACGATGATAATTGAATGATGGGGTAAGATAATGATGTGGAATAGACGATGATGATGATGATGATGTTGTTTTATGTTAATGGAAGATGAGGTGACGATGACGGTTTGATGATGTGATAATAATAATAACCGTTGATATCTCGTTCTGTTTAATATAATTTTTTTTCTCCTGACATCAATACACCACCACAACTGGACTACTTATTCGCATGTATATAGGGCTCGTTATAGGGCTGTTGAGATGGGCTGCTACTAGGCTAAATATGGTTTTAATTGAGCCGTGAAGTTGTTTTATGTAGTGGGCCGAGATTAAGTTATATGTTGGGCCGTGACTTTTGTTTTGGCTTGTGTCTTATTTTCTTTGGCCCGAGAAGTTTACTGAAGAGGAAGATAAACGAAACATAATGGTAAGGGTTATATAAATTTCGGTTGTTTATTAAAACAGAAAAAAATGATATAGCTTTGATGGTTAAGGTGTTTGTGTGGAACGAGAGGTCATGGGTTCAATTCTGGGCAGTGACAGTTTTCTTTATTTTTGAAGCTTATTAATTCTCTTAAGGTAGTAGTATTATTATTACTATTATTATTATTATTATTATTATTATTATTATTATTATTATTATTATTATTATTATTATTATTATTATTATTATTATTATTATTATTATTATTATTATTATTATTATTATTATCACTAAAAGTATCATTTAAAATTTTACATATTTATTAAAAGTGTTATATTAGTACAAATTACCATTTTTATTAAAATTGGCATTTTTATTAAAAGTTCTTATTACTATTATTATCATTATTGATAGTATCATTATTTTTACTATTATAAGTATTATCATATTTATATTTATTATTTTTATATTATCATAACAAATAAACATTTCTATGAATATACATATTATAAGATAATAATATAATTATGTATGAAAACATTAAGACATTGTAGAATATAATATATAAAAATAAATATATTCAAACTAATAACTAATATAACTTGAAATTTAGTTGTTCGATTACAATTATATGTGTTAATATATATATACTTGATATAGGTTCGTGAATCCGAGACCAACCCTATACTTGTTCCATGTCGTCATATGTATTTTTACTACAAAATACAGTATGTGAGTTTCATTTGCTCCCTTTTTAATTGCTTTTGCAATATATATTTTTGGGCTGAGAATGCATGCGCTGCTTTTATAAAAGTTTACGAAATAGACACAAGTACTTAAAATATATTCTACGTTGAGTTGTACCACTGGCATACTTCCCTGTAGCTTGGTAACTACTATTTACATGGGTATTGTAAACGTGAATCCTGTTGATAGATCTATCGGGCCTGACAACCCCAACCGGGCTGAACGACCAGTATTCAACGGTTGCACAGTACTTCGTAACGATTACTACACTTGGTACGGTGTAGCGAGATTTCATAATAAAGGTAATATGCGACGTTGATTAAAATGTTAAGTATGGTTACCAAGTGCTCAACCACTTAGAATGCTTTTCATACACTTGCGAGTGTATTATGTTTATGATGACGGAAATCTTGTGGTCTATTAATATATTGAAATGATTGTTATGATAAACCTATGAACTCACCAACCTTTTGGTTGACACTTTTAAGCATGTTTATTCTCAGGTACGAATTAAGTCTTCCGCTGTGCATTTGCTCATTTTAAGGACATTATTTGGAGTCGATCATCGCAATGGGACCAAATGTTGATGACTTCATCCAGGAGAATTAGGACGGGTCCTCACAACTTTACTGTTAGGAAATTACGGTCTCACTAATTCTCAACACACGCCCAATGAAAACACTATATAAATAAGAACAATCCACAAAACAAGAATTTAACGTGGAAATCTCAAAACAGAAGAAAAATCACGGGCCTCCAAAGAGAGAAATACACTTATATAGCCAAAGACTACATCCCTCATTTCTTTCATCCATAAATGTGGGACAAGTAACCATATCATTTTTCAGTCAAAAATAAACCAACAAATCTCCACCTTTTTGATAGAAAAAGATAACCATACTTCCACATTGCAAAGATAATCGACGCATATGCTTCCTCGAAGACAACTTCAAGATCCTCATCTCCATGCACTTAACATTATCTCCCAAGAGATAAAACTTTGCATCTTCATCGAAATTTTTCAAGACCCGATAATCATTGTCTTCACAGACAATCATAATTCTTAACCAGAATTATCATACTCCACCATAAAGAGTATAGCACTTAGAATATCACATTCCAAACATTTCACATTGGCACATGTTGTATACCCAGCTGAACTGTTATGGTGCAACTTCCTGTTTGGTTTTCCCTGGAAGTTTCATCAGCTACAACATCTATTCTCACCACACAACCTGCATCAACGCCAAACCAATGCCCATGTGTAATTTGTGGAACCGCTAACGAACATCCCTTTCCATGGTGTAGCGGACACACCATGAGGATGACTTGACTTCAGAGGAATTCGCCACTCTCTGTAATAATAGAGACATCATTAGCGCCTTTGGAGCCATTTGGCAGATTAGCTCCACCGGGACAATTAACCCTTACATGTCCAGTCTTCCCGCACTTCCAGCGTACCAGATTCTTTCTAGAGTTTCTCTTCCGCCTATCTGAATACAACAGTACCGTACTTTCTGATAACGAGACCCAGTTACCTTCCAGCCTTTTCTCCTCGGATAAGAGCTTGCTAGTAACGTCTTCAAACTTCAGAGTTTCTTTCCCATACATCAAAATAGGTTTCATGTGCTCATAGGACGATGATAAAGATAATATCAACCTCAAAGCTTTATCTTCATCTTCCACTTTAACTCCAATAACCTCCAGTTCCGAAACAATACCATTAAGAATACTCAGATGATCTGAAATCTTTGAACCCCTATCCATACGCAAAGTATGGAACTGTTCTTTAAGACACAACCGATTTGAGATGCTCTTGCTTTGGTACAACTGCTCCAACTTATCCTAAAGTTCCTTAGCTGTTGATAACCCGTGCACATTTGCAAACACATTCTTTGCAAGACACAAACGAATCGCACTTGCCCCCCTCAAATCCATATCATCACATTGTTCTTCATCGAACTTACAGCTAGAATCACTGTCGAAAATAAAGGTGGGTTTACCTTTCAATGCCTTGTGTAAACCGGATTGAATCAACATATCTTTGACTTGAACCTGCCACAAGCCAAAATTGATCCTCCCATTAAATTTTTCTACATCAAACCTCATCGGACTGAACTTTGACATCGTATTCATATCTTATGAACAACACTTTCTCTGATTTTGCCCACGTTTCAACTGGCCGACAGATGTAGTGGAGAGGCAGGATCCGTCAAATTGGAAAATCCAACAACCAAGTCCACTACAAATTCTTAACACCACTTACTCCGAATCAGAAAAAATATTGTCTAACCAGATATCCTATACGATCAATATAAGTAGTTTCTGATGTGGAAGCTCAGACAAAGCCGCGACCACAGAGCATACTCCGACCCCTATAACCGAGACTCTCCGCCAAACCTGACGCTCTAATACCAGTTGTTAGGAAATTACAGTCTCACTAATTCCCAACAAGCTCCAAATGAAAAATAGTAAAGAAATAAGAACAATCCACAACACAAGAATTTAACGTGGAAAATCCAAAACAGGAGAAAAACCACGGGCCTCCAAAGAGAGAAATGCATTATATCACAAATTGTTACAATGACATAGACGACTCTCTTAAGCCAACTACACTTTCCAAAGTATTTAACTAATACAACTCTCAAACAAGGGTAAGAAAGAAAGAAAGAAATAATCAAATACTTAAAGTGTATTGATTGGTGCAAATTGAAAGTATGCCCATGACCTCCTTTTATGACCAAGGGAGTCACCCACACTTTCTTCCATCTACCAATGTGGGACAAAGCATCTTTTATAGCCAAAGACTACATCCCTCATTTCTTCCATCCATCAATGTGGGAAAAGTAACCATACAATTTTTCAATCAAAAATAAACCAACATTTACAACACACCAAACACAATCGCCACCCTTCTCAACTTAAGCCCTGATGACGTCACTTCCATCAATAACTTCACTTCCACATCATTCATAATTCTGGCTGATACGGTCGTTATTGTTCCCGTAAATAAATGTTCTTATTCTGGTGGTGGGTATCATCAGCATAACACTAGTTATGTGATTACTAGTGACGAAAATTATTTTATGTGTGCGAATAATACTTTTGAGGGTCTTACTACTTGTCAAGCTTTGGTCAACCAAAATCCTTTTGGTATCCGGAATTTTCAAGTTGGTAACAATATCACGGTAAACGTATTTAACAATGTTGTAAAAAATCTCGATCAATCCTTTTTAGATCGAAGACTAATTAAATTTTTATAATATTCACTATTTTTTTTTTTTTTTTTTGGTAAGCAAGAAACTCTCCTATGAACAACCACATTGGCTCCCCATAGAGGGTAAAACTTCGGGTAATCAAGTATCCCGAGCGCGAGACATGGTACCGGATGAATTATGCGCACCTTCTGGTCACACTTCCTTTCTGAACAATTTGGCATAGCCAGGAATTGAACCCGAGTGGTGTGCTTCATTGGGCAACTCGGTTCAGACACCTGTAAGGAAAAGAAAACAACCTATCTTTCAAGAACTAACTACTAGTCAGGCAACCTGTAGGATGAATGAGCAAACAAATCTAAAATTAAAGTAATAAAGACATTATAGACAAACAGAGTAATTAGGTCAAGAAGATTGTTCTTCTTGACTACTCCAATAGCTGAAGTGATTTTGATATGAAAAGTCAGAGCCAGGGTTTCACACCAATCTTGTTGGCATCAAAGATGACTATTTCCCAAAAATCCTCACGAATAGGACACAGATTGGAGTGGATGATTAGCGGAAAAAGACTTACAGTGAGTGCTTTCTTTTCTCAAAAGAATAAAGAAGAGATTAACCAGATCTATATCATCAACGGAAGAACTAATTAGGAATTGAACAAACGCTAATTACACCAGATTTATGGTTTTCAGAATAAAACCCTAGATCTAATCGAGATGAACCAGTAATAGCACCCACAGATCTTTGTCGAACCCTAACACTGACCAAATCTAGATCTGATCAAAGAAACTTGATCAAATCACCAAACCCTACTTTCAAACGATTAAAATTATGAACACCTAACAGTAATCAGAGCCTACAGCTCTGATACCATGAACAAAAATATATTATAAATCCTTCAATCACAGAAGGTGAATCCTCTAATTACAAGAGGCCAAATCAACCGGTAACAAATACCACAATCAAAATGATTGTAACAAAAGACAAACAAATCACACAATCAATCACTCTCAAACAAGTTTAATAAGTTGAACTTGTTATCTCACAAATTACAGAATCAAAGAAGGAAAAAAAAAACCGATGAGCCTTCAAACCCTAAATCGTGTAAAGAGAGAGAAAATGAAATATAGAGATGAAAAAAGGCTAAGATAAATTAAACTAAATTAATAAAACGCCCTTTTATAGTGGATAGACTTGGACTGGTTATCAATATGGCTTCAAGTGAGCTTTAGTGAAAATGAGCCCAATCTTTACTTCATGAAAGAAAAAAGAAAGCCCAACTTTGTAAAAAAAGTTATGCAAAATAGCAGCTTTGGTCCTTCATCTTCCTTTTGTTCAGCAATGATCCCTCACAATGAATAATCTTGAATATAACATCTTGGACTATCAAAACAAGATTTAAGACTGCAAAATGAAACACTTAATCCAGAAATAAGTTAACTAGAACAAAATCACCATGTTAGATTGTAAGATATTTATATGTAAAATAGCCTTGAATCTTGAGAATGAGAATGTAGGGCTGCTGGTGATAACGTTCCTCAACTGGGAGACCCTTACTTTTCTGACCCAGTCATATCTTATCAACTACCCGTACAACATACTGAATGGTCTCCATCTACTGTTGCTTATCAGTGACTTATCCCTCAAAAATCAACTGACTTCAAGTCTTCTCCGTTTCCAACACTCCAAAGTCAACCTTTAGACCACTTGTTACGCTATATGTAATGGACGTTTTTTCCTATGTGTCCCATCCATAACGGCAAAAACCCATTATGTGGCATTTGTGGCCTGTTTCTTCGAAAGCGTTTTTGGTTGTTCACGGGGCCAAAATCAAAAGCATCCAACAATATTGTACTCTTTTTACTGACTTTCAATCATATATTGTCACTTCTCTCACAACTTTCTCACAATCCTCCATACAACCTTCCTCATTAAAAGTTGCAACATCATCATCTTACATTGACCAAGTCAGTCGACCAAGTCATGGTCACTATCCATTTTATTTTCTATGTTTTGTATAAATTAGTGGAGTAGTGGTTTTAGTCATGATCTTAGTGGAGCATATGATGCCACTATCTTTCCGTTATTTCATTTGCTTTGTAAGCCTTTATATGGCACTTCTTTTTATTTAGAAATATCACAGAAAAGCACATGTTTGAGTGCTACAAATAGTGTTCTTATTTTCGTTTATCATTTACAATTGTCTGTGGTTTAGTTTGAATTCAACACACGTCAACGTAATAAAAGATCTAACTAGTATATATACACCCATTTTTACTTTTAATATATCACCCCAAACTCAATTTCAATCATATTCACAGCCCTTAAATATGTTTTTCCGATACAGGTCGACTGTAGTACTCTTGATAACCAATACCATCATCATCCTTCAATCACAAGCACAACAAACATACGTCGACAACAAACAACTTGACTGCAATGATAAATCCACAACCACATTCGGTTACACTTGCAATGCTGCCGCCACGTGTCAATCTTACCTCACTTTCCGATCACAACCACCACTTTACAACACACCAAACACCATCGCCACCCTTCTCAACTTAAGCCCTGATGACATCACTTCCATAAATAACTTCACTTCCACATCCTTCATTGTAATATCAAAAAAAAAAAAAAAAAAAAAAATAATTAATAAAAAAATAACTCAAACTAACTTGCTTTTGTCATATACTCAACAAACTTAATTTTGTATCATGCTATAGATTAATTATGATTAATAACTAGTAGCCACTTACTTTGTATTAATATTTTCAAAAAGATGATGATTAAATTTTATATTAAACAAGAAAGATACAGTGCAACATTCATTAAAAGGAATGAGATAGTCTCATTTAAGTTATATATTCCACAAGTACTCTCCATTTAGTAAATTCTTTACTAAACCAAATAAAATGAAATATTCATCAACTTGATACCCATACTACTCACTACAATCTACCATAATATTAAGAGGAAGACAATAGAGAATTCAAAGAAGATACAAAGTAATTGCGGGTCTAGTTTCGGTTCTAACACGAACACGTTTTAAAGGTAACTACTAATCACCATCTTTGTTATTGAAGTATAATTTGTTTATTATTATTATTATTATTATTATTATTATTATTATTATTATCAACTTACTAGTTTAGATTTACTACATATCACATGAATTATTATAAGGATGAGATGTTAAGATTTTGAGTACAAAACGAGCACCTTTTGTGAAGAATAATTTTAATGAAATGATAGTCATATATTTAGTAATGGAGTATTAAAAATCTTTATGTAACTAGTATATACAATTACAACATGATTAAATCAAAGTGTACTAATTTTATAGTACTGTCCATGCTTTATAAAATAATAATATGAGTAAGTAATAAAGTAATAACTAATGGGAATGGGGATTTAGCCATGCAAATGACCAGTCGTCTGATCAATTTAATTACACATGCACCATGTGTTATTTGATTGGCTAAAAAAAGGGGCATGTGGCCACTAACAGTACCAATCTAGTAGGTTCTTATAAAGTGTAAATTACTAAACGGGAAATTAAAATATGAAACGGTAATACAACTTGGGTGCATATATATTTGTGTGGAAAGGAAATAGAAATTGATGTTAGAGTCCATGTTTTCATTTATGATAGTGGGGAATTTTTAGTCTTAAAATACTTAAGTCACTAGTAATTTGGAATATGAAAGCCATAGTAACATATACTAACATAATTATATCTTTAATATAAAAATTCATGGAACTAGTTAGATGGAAGTAAACGCATAAGAATCATATGGTAACACTAATTAAATAAAGGATATTACATACTCCCTATTTGAATGCGTTTTGTGCTCATACGTGTGTGTTCCTTAGATTTGGCTCGGTGATCGCATTCTTGGTGGTATTTTGTTGTCATTGGAATTTCATCATTCAACATAAGGTACGGATATTCTAGGTGGTTTAGGATCGCTTCGGTAAATCTTTCCTCTCAAAACTTTGTTTCGAATTGTATATAAAAATTATTGGTATGACATGCTTATTTGGAAATTCGTTATATTTATTAGTCTATATATTGTGTTATGTTTTCCTCATTTTGGATGTACTAACGAGGTTGCTAATTATGTTTGTTAATTGAGGAAATCATAATATTTTGGCCTTTGGAAATTGTATCAAAACTTTGCCTCGAAACAGCCCCGAAAAATGTCGTAAACCTTTCGGTAAAGAACATGTGTGAGTGTGGTGAGTGGTACGGTGATTCGTATCGAGTGTCCCTCATTCCATGTGGCTTTACATGTCCCGTTAAGTCTCGTTTAAACATTGTAAGTATTTGGTCAAACGTAAAATATTTAAGTCATTTCATTAATTCTTTTTAAATATATTTTAAAGTCTATAAATCATATTAAAGGATATTTGAAAATTTATAATTAATAAATCGGTTAAAACGTTTTCTTAAAATGTGTGCCTAAGAGTAACCTATTCATGGAGGTCCCATGAGCGCATTATTGTGACACCGATAATGTGGCATCGACCGTAGCGGTGTATTTTGTTATATCTACGGCGTCTCCTTTTGATTGCCCGGTGGTGGTACGAGCTCATTATTATTATATATATTTGTAATAGGAGGCGTATGGATCGATCCTAGGATTTTGTTTTGACGGTGTACGTTCATCGTAGTGTCATACGAAACGTCACCGATATGGATGATTAGTGGAGTTGCTACCCTATGATTTCATTTTGGATAATTTGATATATATATATTTGTTTAACTCTTAGTATGTGACTTTGATATTTTGACATATTCGTTATTAAGGATCTATACATATTTACACCTTGATTTTAAAATAAGTCAAATTGTAAATAAGTTGTTTTGAAATTTGTCATGCATGTCATACTACTCTGTTCTTTGTTTTATCCGTTCACTGGGCTTTGGCTCAGTCGTATTCTTTGTTTTCCTTCTTATACGACAGGTAATCAAGGGGGCGTTGGGAACGAGGGAAGAGTGTAGAGTGGAGTGAACTTAGCACCTTGCCTTAGAGATTTCCATCAAGATTTAGTAGTTTATTTTGGTTTAGTAGTACTTTTGAATAAATTTGTCAACTTTGGTGTTTTGACTATGGTTTAAATTCGAATAAGAATAACGCTCATTTACCTTTTAAGTTATCTTTATTTATACATTTTGATTGGCGTAAGATTAGGGTTGTTACAGATGGTATCAGAGCGTAGGTTCCCTCTTGTAGAAACTTACGTCCTAAGTTATGGCCTGTGAGATTTGGGTAGACTTTGGGTTAGGATTTTCTTTCCGCATTAATAATGTGTTTCCACTTCTCATATTCTCTTGTTATCCTTCTTACTAATCGTAACCGTTATATCCTCATCTCGTTCATAGATGGCACCGAAAAGAAAAGGGATGTCTGAGGAGGAGGTAGAAAACAAGATTAACCAAACAATCACGAATTTGTTACCCAACATTGTAGCTCAAGCTATTGACGCTTTGCGTAGGCAAGGTGGCGAGACTTTTAAGCATGAAGATGAAGAGGAGGATGAGTATGTGGAGATGAAAGCTGTAACGGGGGATGCTATTCATGTTTGGCTAGGACGGTTTCAAAAACAGCGTCCTTTGTCATTCAGCACTGCTAGTACTCCTGTTGAAGCTGAGAATTGGATCACTCACATTGAGAAGATATATCGCGTGCTTGGTTGTGAAGAGAGATTTTGGGTTCCTTTGGCTGTTTATAAACTAGAAGGGGATGCTCAGCGTTGGTGGATCGCTTTGAGACAAGCGAAAGGAGGTATCGATTTTGAGGATTCGTTAGATTGGGTTGATTTCAAGGAGTTATTTTTCCGTCAGTACTTTTCTGAGGCAGAGAAGGAGGCTGTGATTCGGGAATATGCTAATATTAAGCAAGGGGGTGATGAGTCTATCAATGATTTCACTAAGAGATTTTTGAGGCTCGTGGGATTGATTGGGGCTGCTGCTGGGTCTTCCGAGGACCAAGCCCGTAAGTACAAATGGGCTGTTCATGGGCGTTACCGCTCTAAAATGATTAATCTAAAATGTTTTGATGTCGCTGAGGCAGCCGATTATGCTCGGAATTTGGAGATGGAGCGAGATGAGTATTTGACTACTAAAAATGACGATGGTAAAAATAAGAGGGTTAAGAATGTACAGCCACTACGATCTGTACTGCCACCGACTACCAAACAGGGTCAACAATCTGGGAACCAAGGGTATCGTGGTAATAATTGGAATAATAGAGGAAATCAGCTAAGGATTGAAAACGGGTCAAATAATAATAACCGTGGTCAATTACAAGTGTACCATCCCCAAGGGCAACAAAGGGGTAACGGAAATGGCGGTGTTAATGCCAATGCACCTTGTGGGACTTGTGGAAAGAATCATCCCGGAAGAGTTTGTTATCGTAGTGCGGGTTCATGTTTTGCTTGTGGAGAGATTGGTCACTTAGCTAAGGATTGCAAGAATCCTAGACCTGGGTTTGTTCCGAGGGTTCCTCCTCCAGCTCCTGGTGGACGCGTCTTTGCCATGACTACTACTCAGGCTGCTGACGCAACAGGTATATTCCGATCCCTTTTCATTTTAAAAAATATTTCCTTTGAGTTATTTGTTCATACATTCTTGATATGATTAGGTACTATTACTGGTCATGTATTTGTACACCATCGTGCCCTCTTCGTTCTGTTTGATTCTGGCTCTACGCACTCGATTGTGTCTGTTAAGAGCTCGAAATATTTGAAAGTGTCTCCAACTTGGTTGTCTACTCCGTTTACAATCTCTACCCCAATGGGTAGTATTGAAATTATAGATCGTGTGTATCAAAACTGCCGTTTGGAATTCAATGACTGCATGTTTCCCGCAAATCTCTTTCCTATGACCATGCATGACTTTGACATTATTCTTGGCATGGATTGGTTATATCATCATCACGCGACTATCGATTGTTATTCTAAGAGAATTTTGTTTGGAAATCATTCTATACCCGATTGTGTCTTTAATGGTGATCTTCCTGAAAAATCTATTAAGGTTATCTCAGCGCTTAAGGCGCAAAAGCTCATTTCACATGGTTGTGTTGGTTATTTGGCTTCGATTCAGAATTTGTCTATCGAGAGTCCTTCACTTGAAAATATTGACGTTGTTCGAGAGTTCCCTGATGTATTTCCTGACGAATTGCAAGGTTTGCCTCCAGTTCGTGAAGTTGAATTTTCGATTGATTTGGTTCCTGGTTCTCAACCGATATCAAAAGCTCCTTATCGTATGGCACCACTCGAGTTGCAAGAACTTAAGGAGCAATTGCAAGAATTGATAGATTGTGGATTTATTCGACCAAGTGTGTCCCCTTGGGGTGCGCCGGTTTTGTTTGTCAAGAAGAAGGATGGTAGCATGAGACTTTGCATTGACTATCGTGATTTAAATCGTATTACTATCAGAAACCGTTATCCGCTTCCTCGTATTGATGATTTGTTTGATCAACTTCAAGGTTCGAAGTATTTTTCTAAAATTGATCTTAGGTCTGGGTATCATCAGCTGCGTGTTAAAGAAGAAGATATCCCTAAGACTGCTTTTCGCACTCGTTATGGGCACTATGAGTTTTTAGTGATGCCGTTTGGATTAACTAATGCCCCTGCGGTATTCATGGATTTAATGAACCGTGTGTTCCATGAGTATTTGGATAAGTTTGTGATCGTATTCATTGACGATATCTTGGTATTCTCAAAGAGTAAAGAAGAGCATGAGAATCATCTTCGTGTTGTACTTGAAATCCTCCGAAGTAAGAAATTGTTTGCAAAGTTCTCTAAATGTGAATTCTGGTTGCAACGAGTTGCCTTTCTGGGTCATGTTGTATCAGCTGAGGGTATAATGATGGATCCAGCGAAAATTGAGGCTATTACAAATTGGTCAAGACCTACTTCTGTTGTTGAGATTCGAAGTTTTCTTGGTTTAGCTGGGTATTATCGAAGATTTGTTGAAGGTTTTTCAACGATTGCTTTGCCGCTTACCAAGTTGTTAAGAAAAGGGGAAAAATTTGTGTGGACCGAGGAACGACAAAAGAGTTTCGATGAGTTAAAGAAAAGACTTGTATCAGCTCCTATCCTTGCATTACCATCAGGAAGTGGAGGTTTTCAAATCTATAGTGACGCTTCTAAGCATGGTTTGGGTTGTGTTTTGATGCAACATGGTAAGGTAATTGCTTATGCCTCGAGGCAGTTGAAACCTTATGAGGTTAATTACCCTACTCATGATTTGGAATTAGCTGCTGTGATTTTTGCGTTGAAAATATGGAGGCATTATCTTTATGGAGAAACTTGTGATATTTTCACTGATCACAAGAGTCTTAAATACATATTCACGCAAAAAGAGATAAATATGAGACAACGAAGGTGGCTTGAGTTATTGAAGGATTATGATGCCAACATTCAATACCATCCGGGTAAAGCGAATGTGGTAGCCGACGCTTTGAGTAGAAAAACATTTGGTAGTATCTCATGTTTGGTTACTCACATTCGAGAATTTGAAAGACTTGATATGGGATTGAGTAAAAGAGGAGCATCGGGGATGTTGGCAAATCTAAAATTTGAGTCTGATTTAATTACTAGAATAAAAGAGGCTCAATTGGATGACGGGGATTTATGGACAGTGTTTCAAAATTTGGAAGAGGGTAAAATGAAAGAGTTCAGAGAAGATGATGATGGGGTTATTTGGTGTGGGAATCGATTGTGTGTTCCTAATGATGATGCTATTCGTGAGGCTCTGTTGTCTGAGGCTCACAGCTCACCTTTTTCTGTACATCCTGGTTCGACCAAAATGTATCAGGATTTAAAGCAGCACTTTTGGTGGAGTGGCATGAAGAAAGACGTTGCTAGATACGTTGGGAAGTGCCTTACTTGTCAACAAGTAAAGATCGAGCACCAACGTGCTAGTGGTTTGTTGCAGCCGTTGGACATTCCGGTGTGGAAGTGGGATGATATCTCAATGGATTTCGTTTGTGGGTTACCAAAGACTGTTAAAAGACATGATGCTACTTGGGTGGTGATTGATAGATTAACCAAGTCGGCTCATTTCTTGCCTATTCGTATGGATTATTCGGTAAGTAAGCTATCGGAGATCTTTCAGCAGGAAATTGTGAGATTGCATGGGGTTCCTTCGTCCATCGTGTCTGATCGTGATCCTCGGTTTACATCTAGATTTTGGAAGGGGTTACACAAAGCTTGGGGTACGCGATTGAAGCTTAGTACTGCTTTTCATCCACAAACTGATGGACAGTCTGAGCGTACGATACAAATCTTAGAAGATATGCTTCGAGCTTGTGCCCTAGATTGGAAGGGAAACTGGGATGAGTACTTATGTTTGGTGGAATTTGCTTATAATAATAGTTGGCAGGCAAGTATCTGTATGGCACCATTTGAGATGCTTTATGGTCGAAAGTGTAGAGCGCCAGTTTGTTGGAATGAAACGGGAGAGAAATTGATTGAAGGACCTGAGCTGGTTAGAGTGACTAATGAAAAGGTCGCTATAGCTACGAATCGACTGAAGGAGGCCCAATTGAGACAGAAAGTGTATGCCGATAAACACCGACGTTCGTTAGAGTTTGTGGTGGGTGATAATGTATTTTTAAAGGTGTCACCTTGGAAGGGTATACGTCGTTTTGGTTTGAAAGGAAAGCTCAGTCCTCGATATATTGGACCGTTTGAGATATTGGATCAAGTTGGTGAAGTGTCTTATCGTTTAGCATTACCGCCACAGTTATCTCATGTTCATAATGTTTTTCACGTATCTCAGTTGCGGGGTTACAACTATCATCCATTGCACGTGGTGCAATATCCTTTTTCTGAAATTCGAGCTGATCTTTCTTATGTTGAAGAACCCGAGGCTATTATAGAACGCGAGGAGCGAGTAACTCGTAAAAGCTCCACCCCTTTCGTTAAAGTTCAATGGAAGAATCATCCTGCTAGCGAGGCCACTTGGGAACTCGAGGAAACCATGCGGGCCGAACACCCTCATTTGTTTGCTAATTGGTGCGTTTCAATTCTATAACTTCTTTCAATTTCGAGGACGAAATTTTTTTTTAGTAGTTGGAGTTGTAATATCAAAAAAAAAAAAAAAAAAAAAATAATTAATAAAAAAATAACTCAAACTAACTTGCTTTTGTCATATACTCAACAAACTTAATTTTGTATCATGCTATAGATTAATTATGATTAATAACTAGTAGCCACTTACTTTGTATTAATATTTTCAAAAAGATGATGATTAAATTTTATATTAAACAAGAAAGATACAGTGCAACATTCATTAAAAGGAATGAGATAGTCTCATTTAAGTTATATATTCCACAAGTACTCTCCATTTAGTAAATTCTTTACTAAACCAAATAAAATGAAATATTCATCAACTTGATACCCATACTACTCACTACAATCTACCATAATATTAAGAGGAAGACAATAGAGAATTCAAAGAAGATACAAAGTAATTGCGGGTCTAGTTTCGGTTCTAACACGAACACGTTTTAAAGGTAACTACTAATCACCATCTTTGTTATTGAAGTATAATTTGTTTATTATTATTATTATTATTATTATTATTATTATTATTATTATCAACTTACTAGTTTAGATTTACTACATATCACATGAATTATTATAAGGATGAGATGTTAAGATTTTGAGTACAAAACGAGCACCTTTTGTGAAGAATAATTTTAATGAAATGATAGTCATATATTTAGTAATGGAGTATTAAAAATCTTTATGTAACTAGTATATACAATTACAACATGATTAAATCAAAGTGTACTAATTTTATAGTACTGTCCATGCTTTATAAAATAATAATATGAGTAAGTAATAAAGTAATAACTAATGGGAATGGGGATTTAGCCATGCAAATGACCAGTCGTCTGATCAATTTAATTACACATGCACCATGTGTTATTTGATTGGCTAAAAAAGGGGCATGTGGCCACTAACAGTACCAATCTAGTAGGTTCTTATAAAGTGTAAATTACTAAACGGGAAATTAAAATATGAAACGGTAATACAACTTGGGTGCATATATATTTGTGTGGAAAGGAAATAGAAATTGATGTTAGAGTCCATGTTTTCATTTATGATAGTGGGGAATTTTTAGTCTTAAAATACTTAAGTCACTAGTAATTTGGAATATGAAAGCCATAGTAACATATACTAACATAATTATATCTTTAATATAAAAATTCATGGAACTAGTTAGATGGAAGTAAACGCATAAGAATCATATGGTAACACTAATTAAATAAAGGATATTACATACTCCCTATTTGAATGCGTTTTGTGCTCATACGTGTGTGTTCCTTAGATTTGGCTCGGTGATCGCATTCTTGGTGGTATTTTGTTGTCATTGGAATTTCATCATTCAACATAAGGTACGGATATTCTAGGTGGTTTAGGATCGCTTCGGTAAATCTTTCCTCTCAAAACTTTGTTTCGAATTGTATATAAAAATTATTGGTATGACATGCTTATTTGGAAATTCGTTATATTTATTAGTCTATATATTGTGTTATGTTTTCCTCATTTTGGATGTACTAACGAGGTTGCTAATTATGTTTGTTAATTGAGGAAATCATAATATTTTGGCCTTTGGAAATTGTATCAAAACTTTGCCTCGAAACAGCCCCGAAAAATGTCGTAAACCTTTCGGTAAAGAACATGTGTGAGTGTGGTGAGTGGTACGGTGATTCGTATCGAGTGTCCCTCATTCCATGTGGCTTTACATGTCCCGTTAAGTCTCGTTTAAACATTGTAAGTATTTGGTCAAACGTAAAATATTTAAGTCATTTCATTAATTCTTTTTAAATATATTTTAAAGTCTATAAATCATATTAAAGGATATTTGAAAATTTATAATTAATAAATCGGTTAAAACGTTTTCTTAAAATGTGTGCCTAAGAGTAACCTATTCATGGAGGTCCCATGAGCGCATTATTGTGACACCGATAATGTGGCATCGACCGTAGCGGTGTATTTTGTTATATCTACGGCGTCTCCTTTTGATTGCCCGGTGGTGGTACGAGCTCATTATTATTATATATATTTGTAATAGGAGGCGTATGGATCGATCCTAGGATTTTGTTTTGACGGTGTACGTTCATCGTAGTGTCATACGAAACGTCACCGATATGGATGATTAGTGGAGTTGCTACCCTATGATTTCATTTTGGATAATTTGATATATATATATTTGTTTAACTCTTAGTATGTGACTTTGATATTTTGACATATTCGTTATTAAGGATCTATACATATTTACACCTTGATTTTAAAATAAGTTAAATTGTAAATAAGTTGTTTTGAAATTTGTCATGCATGTCATACTACTCTGTTCTTTGTTTTATCCGTTCACTGGGCTTTGGCTCAGTCGTATTCTTTGTTTTCCTTCTTATACGACAGGTAATCAAGGGGGCGTTGGGAACGAGGGAAGAGTGTAGAGTGGAGTGAACTTAGCACCTTGCCTTAGAGATTTCCATCAAGATTTAGTAGTTTATTTTGGTTTAGTAGTACTTTTGAATAAATTTGTCAACTTTGGTGTTTTGACTATGGTTTAAATTCGAATAAGAATAACGCTCATTTACCTTTTAAGTTATCTTTATTTATACATTTTGATTGGCGTAAGATTAGGGTTGTTACATTCATCATCCCGGCTGATACGGTCGTTATTGTTCCCGTTAGTAAATGTTCCTGCTCCGATGGTGGGTATTATCAGCATAACACTAGTTATGTGGTTAAAAGTGATGACGAAAATTATTTTACGCTTGCAAATAACACTTTTGAGGGCCTTACTACTTGTCAAGCTTTGGTCAACCAAAATACTTTTAATATCCTGAATTTGCAAATTGGTAACAATATCACGGTAAGGAGGTTTTATATTGTAAAAAATAAGAAAATCTCAACTAATTGTTTCTATAAGAAGACCAATTAGATTTTATAAAATTCTAAAAGACTGTTTCAAACCGATGTTAAAGGCGAGTAGTGTACTTTTTAATGATGTGACAATGTCAAGTGGTGAAGTATTATAAAGGGAAATGTCAAATTTGAGTGTTAAATTGTGTGATGGGTGATGTGCTAAAATATTATTGGTAGTTGAGTATAAAATATATTAAATAATAATATATAAAAATAAATGGTGAAATCTGATTGGTTGAAAAATATTTGACACACCTTCTCTCTTCCGTCAAATTTTGGATTGACGCCCTTCGGCGTCAAACTTTGACGCCCCGTTAGAGGCGTCAAGGGAGTCAAACTAGTGCCGCATTGGATTCCATGTCATTTGACGGCTTTTTTTGACGCCCCATTAGAATGAGTCTAATAGTAGTATTTAGTTGGTTAAAGTTAGACTTAATATGTCAAATTAAAGTTGATTAACTTTTAATATGATTTTTAACAAAAACTTTGAAAATTATGTTTATTTTTTTCTTTGTTCATGCAATATGAAGGATATGGATGGCAAAAAAAAACATGTATTCCATGAGGAAATCCGAAACCCAATATTTTAGGGTCGGGTTCGGGCTAGGATAACGGTTCTTGGGCGGGTATAGGGATGATTTTTATTTTTTTTGTGAGTCCGGGTCAGGAGATGGTTTTAGACTCAAAACCCGATTACCCGGCTCGTATACTCGAAAAAAGACCCGAGTCCAAATACCCGAACCAAACCCCCTTCAAGGAAGAATTAGAAGTGTAAGGAGCTTCTTATCTTAAAGAGATACATACTCACTCTCAAAAGCCAGGTTAAAGGGTCTTGGGCCTATTTTTTTCGCGGGTCCGGGTCAGGTTATGTTTAGACTCAAACCCGATTTTTCGGCCCGCTCTCAAAAGCCAGGTTAACGGGTCTTGGGCCTATTTTTTTCGCGGGTTATGTTTAGACACAAACCCGATTACCAGGCATGTAAACCCGAACCAAACCCCCTTGAAGGAAGAATTAGAAGTACGAGGAGCTTCTTATCTTAATGAGATACATAAGTAGAATTCACTCTCAAAAGCTAGGCTTAAGTAGGAGGGATAGGGATGATTTTTTTTTTTTTTTTGTGAGTCCGGGTCAGGAGATGGTTTTAGACTCAAAACCCGATTACCCGGCTCGTATACTCGAAAAAAGACCCGAGTCCAAATATCTGAACCAAACCCCCTTCAAGGAAGAATTAGAAGTGTAAGGAGCTTCTTATCTTAAAGAGATACATACTCACTCTCAAAAGCCAGGTTAAAGGGTCTTGGGCCTATTTTTTTCACGGGTCCGGGTCAGGTTATGTTTAGACTCAAACCCGATTTTCCGGCCCGCTCTCAAAAGCCAGGTTAACGGGTCTTGGGCCTATTTTTTTCGCGGGTTATGTTTAGACACAAACCCGATTACCAGGCATGTAAACCCAAACCAAACCCACTTGAAGGAAGAATTAGAAGTATGAGGAGCTTCTTATCTTAATGAGATACATAAGTAGAATTCACTCTCAAAAGCTAGGCTTAAGTAGGAGGGATAACGTAACTTATAAGCCAATAACTAGTCTCATACCTAGACGATATGGGATCATAACATCTATTATAGCAATTTTTACGACCTTGGGCTTTACTACTGTCATGCTATGTGAATCTAGTTGTAGCTTTGATATTGATATTATGTTGAAATCATTCGAAAACTAAGCTAGTCAAATGTTTTCGTAATAATGTGTATATAAGCTTGGTTATAATAGTGGGTTAGATTATATGATAATCAGCTTTGATATCTATGTTAAATCGTTTCCAAAAAATTGTATAATATCTACATACGATTTTTTGCTAATTGAATCTTATACTCTAGTATTTCATGTATTAGACATGATAAAGCACCTCACAGCTTCTATACAATGTTAAAATATGTTGATAGAATATGATGTTAATCATCTGTCTATCTACAGATTCCGCTCAGATGCGCATGCCCAACGGCAAACCAAACAGCTGCAGGAATTAAGTATTTGCTCACTTTCCTGATCACATGGGGTGACACTATAGATGATATATCTCAAACATATGGGGGTGTTGGTATTCAAAGAATCTTAGATGCGAATGAGCTCAATATAACTCAACTTATCTATCCATTTACACCACTTTTGATCCCGCTTACAACTGAACCCACACGAATAAACACATCTGTAACTCCACCATCGCAGCCTCCTCCACCTTTGATTCCAACAACACCGAGTAATGATGGTAGCTCTTCGAACAAATGGGTTTTTATCGCTGTTGGAATTGGTGTCGGTTTCCTTGTACTTGTTTATGTTTTCGGGGTCTTCGTTTGGTTCTCTAGGAAAAAGAAGGTTCAACAAACTAAAACTTATAATCCGCCTCCGGGTAAAAGTAAAAACTCTGCAACCGCTGCGTTGATTGGCTCGGAGAGTAACTCATGGTCGATTTCAACGGAAGGATTACGAATATCGATCGAGTCGTTAACGGTTTACAAGTATGAGGAACTACAGAAGGCTACCAGAGATTTTTCGGAAGATAACAGAGTGAAAGGATCGGTTTACAAGGGGGGTTTTAATGGAGATTTTGCGGTTGTTAAGATAATGAAAGTAGATGTTGCCGGCGAGATTAATATGCTTCAACAAATTAATCATTCGAACATAATCAAGCTTTCTGGATTCTGTTTGCATCAAGGAAACACTTATCTGGTTTATGAATTTGCTGAAAACGGGTCGCTGAGTGATTGGCTGCACGCAGATACAAAGAATGCTACATTCGAATATGTTTTAGATTGGAAACAAAGGGTTCAGATAGCGCATAATGTATCAGACGCATTGAATTACCTCCACAATTTCATTACTCCACCGTACATTCACATAAATTTAACAAGCAGCAATGTGTTGTTAGACGCTAATATGAGAGCAAAGATAACGAATTTCGGACTTGCAAGAAGTGTTGATGAAAACGACAATGGAGAACTTCAGTTAACAAGGCATATTGTAGGGACATTTGGTTATATGCCACCAGAATACATCGAGAACGGGTTAATTAGCCCTAAAATGGATGTGTTTGCTTTGGGTGTTTTGATGTCGGAACTTTTGTCCGGTAAAGAAGCCGCCACAAGGCCGCCTGAAGGTGTTGGTGGTGGTGAGAAGAAGGGTGATGAGTCTGTTATGGTTGTACAACAAGGGCAGTTGTCGGAGACAATAAAAGAGGTGGTTGGAGGGGATAATGTGAGGAATAAACTGGCGGAGTTTATGGACGGCAGATTGAGAGGTGAGTATCCGGTGGAGTTGGCGTATTCTATGGTGGAGCTTGCTAGTAAATGTGTGGCGGCTGATTTGAACGACCGCCCGTCAGTTACGGAGGTGTTTATGACACTTTCGCAGATAATGTCTTCGTCTTTAGATTGGGATCCATCTGATGAACTTGAACACTCCAGATCTCTTAGTCTTGGAAGATAAAGTAACTATTTTTCAACTATTGTAATCCAACTGTTATTACTTATATGGTGTATTATATGTATTGTATTGCTTGTTATAGAACAAAAAGAGCATCATGAAATCAGTATAAAACATGCTATAGCTTTGAAAATCTAAAATGTGAACTATAGTTTGGTCCTTTAACCTGTTTTTTAGCAGTGGTGCGCTTTGAACCTCATTTATGTATGACTGTATGAGCATTAGGAGCCAAGCGAGGCATATAACCATGACAATGATTTTTTTAATTTTTTTTTGAGAATTAGGCCTTATAAGTAACAGGGGGAGGTGCATAACCAGGACCGGGTTTTATGACCCATTCCACCTTAATAGTATGGGTGTTATGACCCATTGGTTCACAGTGGGTGGTGTCAAGCATAAGATTGGATGAAGTTGTTTCTGTTAGTGATGATGGGCCGAGTAATAGGCCTGAACAGGCCCAGTTGTAGCTGAAGTTTCTAATAGTCCTTCGGAACTAAACGAGGATAATATGACGTTTGCGGAAAAATTGGATAGAATGAAGAAGGAGAAGAAGAAAAAGAAGGAAGAAATCTCGGTCAATCATAATGTAGAAAAGAAAGAAGATAGGCCATTAGCAGTTTTGATTGGCCGAAGCGGAAGAAAATTTTGGGATTGTGAGGTCCCATCTTATGAAGGTTTTTGTAATCGTGGTAAGTTTTGAATAGAAACGTCACAAAAAGTTAACTTGGAGAAGTAAACTTGAAGTTGAGAATGAAAGCGACCGATGCGCCCACTTCGGGTTCCTATAAGCTTAAAAATCACAATGAAGACTTGGATTACGGGGATGCTATTCAAAATTTGTTTTTGGGATCTCAAAAAGTTAAGAAGGCCGGTTCATCGAATGCGGTTATTGTTCTGTAGTTCTTTTTCAAAGATTGGCGGACCTTGGATTTATCCCACCTTCATCGGGCACATTTATTGGAGACGGCACCTCGAATGTTCTATCTTTCAAGATTGAAAATCGATCCGACAAAGGTATTCGGCGAGAGATCATAGATGGTAAAATAATCAAAGTGGATCCTTAGTTTCATTACTTGTTTGTGTTTTACTCGGTTTGTGAGGTTTGGTATTTTGTCTTGTTTGTTGCGCTTGTTGAGTTTTTTTTGTTTAGTTTGGCCCAACTTGTCTCGGTTTATGTAAGGTTACTATAGATGAGGATAGATAGTGTTGGGAAAATAAAAATCTGATGAGTCAAAAGCATGCTAGAATCTGGAGTTTAGAGTCTGAAGTTGCAGACTCTGAAATTTGCTGAAGTCAACGGTTGAAGTTTTCTTGAAGGCAAAGTTAAAGATTATTCTGGAGATATACTTAAAGTTTAAGAAGATATGATTTGAAGATTCAGTTTTATCTCCAGAATTGACTTTTGAATTAATAGCTAATTTGTTTGATTTTTAGTTTATCTTTTCCTTATTTATAGCGAAGTAGTTTTGGAAACTAAATCTTTAGATTTGGTGTTTATCTGTATAAATAGGGACGTATGGTTTACTTTGAACATGTACTTTTTCACACGATCAATATCATTGTCTTCTATTCTATTATCGTGTTCTCTCAATTTCTGCACTAATAATTCTTATTTATTGTTTAAGTGAGAGTCTGGTGTTCATAGTTCAATTACTGTGAACTATTAACTGGTATCAGAGCGGGTAAGGTGTAAATCCTATTACGGTGATCTTTACAAACGATCCATATTTTTATAAATATGTCTACCAGTACCATTCCTACCCTAGTTATGGCTGAAAAAGGTGTGCCAATATTCAATGGCACAGACTTTGCAACTTGGAAATTAAAAGTCCTATGGTTTTTAGGATCTATTCATGAAGAAGCTGAGCATGTTCTTACAACAGGACCTATTATTCCTGGTTCAATGATAGCTGCTGTTCCTGCTACAGATACTGTTGCTGCACAACCTGCCTATTTTCGTGAAACACCAAGAGAAAGGTGGACCGAAGCAGAAGCTATCAAGTTCAAACTGGATAGCAAAATAAGGAGTATTATTGGGAATGCTGTTACTGTTCCAATTCTCAGAAAGATTAGTCACGCCAAGACTGCTAAAGCTATGTGGGATCTGTTGCTTAATGACTATGAAGGAGTCACTGTTGTTAAGACTCAGAAGAAGAAGAATCTGATTAGATGTTATGAAAATTTTGCCGCTGAGCCTAAAGAATCTTTAAGTGATCTTCATTCAAGATTTCAGGTTCTGATAAATGATCTTGAAAGTGTTGGTGTAGAGAAAACACAACAAGTGTTATGTCAAAAGTTCATTGAATTGTTACCTTCGAACTTTGAGTCTGTAATTACATCTATGGTAATTAGTGAGAAGATAGATAACTATGAGTTGAGTGAATTGTTTGGTATACTATCAAACTTTGAGGAAACACAACTGAAGAACAAGATCAATGCTAAGAAAACTGCTAAAGATCCAGAAGCAGCATTGGTGGCTACCACAAAGAAGAATAAGCAGTTATTCTCTAGTTATTCTAGCAAGGTTGAATCTGAGAGTGATGAAACTTCTGATGATGATAGTGAATCTGATGAAGATGAGGAGATCAAAGATCTGGAAGTCCAGATGGCTCTTTTGACTCAAAGGATTAAGCAGAAAAAGTTTGGTTATAAGAAGGGTAAAGGCAAGGGTACTTTTGATCCAAAGAAGGCTAAATGCTTTAAGTGTGGCAAGTTAGGACACATAGCTGCTGACTGCTGGTCTAAGGGTGAAGGAGGTGCTAACTCCAACAAGTCTGTTGACAAAGCAAGAAAGTACAAACTTAAGTACATGAAGTTAAATAGTGAATCAGAAAGATCTAAGAACAAAGAGTAAGAGAAAGCTTTGTACACAGAAGCATGGAAAGATGAAGACTCATCATCTGATGAGGAGGAGGATAAGTGTCTTATGGCTATAATTGATGGTAGTTCTAGCAAGTTTGAGGAAGATCTGTGATGACCCGAAATTTTTTGACTTATTTAAACCAATTCTCTATACGATTTATTATTTTAACACGCTAAACAAAGTCTGTTAGATTGAGTCTCAAAATTTTAGAACTGTTTCATATATACAATTACCTTTGATTACTCTCGACGATTCATGAACAATTATATGTATGTATATATATATTTACAAGTAAAAACGACTTTCCTACAGTAAAACCCTATTTGCTACAGTAAAATACTATTTGCTACAGTAAACACTATTTGCTACAGTAAAACACTATTTGCTACAGTAAACACTATTTGCTACAGTGAAACCGTATTTTGCTACAGTGCTACAGTGAAAACGACTTTGCTACAGTGATTTGCTACAGTGAACACTATTTGCTACAGTAAACACTATTTGCTGCTGTAAAACACTATTTGTTGCTGTAAAACACTATGAGCCTAGGTCTGCTGGTTCTGAGAGATCACAAGCTGGTACTGATTCTACTGATATTGATCAGCAACCTTCTGTTGCTGCTCACTCATCTGAACCAGCTGATGATCAAGATGCTGTGTGTTCTACAACCAGCTCACCTGTTCATAACACCAAATGGACAAGGGAGCATCCGATTGAGCAGATTATTTGCTACAGTGAAACACTATTTGCTACAGTAACACTATTTGATGTCGACGAACTAGCAAACAAAAACAGAAAATTTGCTACGCCTGTTTTGCTCGACGAATTATCACATATTTTTTCTTCAGTAATAAAAATTTATATTTAAATTATAATTATAATTTTTAATTTAAGTTTAATAATAATAAAGTATATTCGAGGGTGTTTTAATTCGGGTTTTAAACCACTTTAAGCTAAGGAAATATTGGGTATTGTTCGGGGTATTGTTCTTGAATCCAAGGCCAACCATACAGTCGTCTACCATCATTACGTCTACGCAATTTGCCTATAATATTGAGTCTCAATATTGAACTGTGAGTTTATAGTCTCCCTTTTTAAATACTTTAAATATTTTTGGGCTGAGAATATATGCAATTTATTTTAAACGCGATAAGACACAAGTACATACTAAATTCTACACTGAGTTAAACCGAAAATCCCTTAGCTTTGGTAACTAGTAGCTGCCAGTACATAGGATATGGACTGGTGGGCGCGAATAATTGTATATGGATCCATAGGGCTTGACATCCCCGTCCGAGCTAGAGCACTAGCCTTTTAACGGACGTATGTTATTTGAGTTTAAGACACGTTGGTTTGCGTGTATTAAAATGAATGGGGTAATTATCACTATAGCGTTAAGTTTAGTTACCAGGGTGCTCTGTTACGTAGAATCTATTGATAAACTTTTGATGAAATCTTGTGGTCTATCTTTATATATGTTTATGACTCGAGCAATTAAACCTATAACTCACCAACATTCGTGTTGACTTTTTAGCATGTTTTATTCTCAGGTCCTTAGAATGCTTCCGCTGTGATGTGCTTGTTGCCTGCATGGAGTCTCTCATGCTTTGTACAAAGTTTATTGCATTCAAAATAAAACTGCGTTGTGTAATAAATAATTGGACTGTGATGTCAACCTGTAAATTAAAGACTTATGTATTTCGGGGTTTTGCTTATACCTAAGCACTCGCCCACATGTTTATAACTTTCTATGTTTAGAAAGTCACTTATTTTAATGAATGCAATATTTTATCAAAACGTATCATATAGAGGTCAAAACCTCACTGTGGAATCAATGATTAACGTGCCGCGTCAATAGCGATTTTGACGGGTCGTTACAGTTGGTATCAGAGCTTGAGGTCATAGGGAACCAGAAATTACATTATTGTGTTTAACTGGTAATTGTTAGGATGCATTAGTGAGTCTGGACTATGACCATATCTGTTTTTCCTGATTTTTGCTTATTATTTGGTCAAAAACATTATATGTGATATATTTATATGCTAACGTAATTGTTGTTTCAATTATGTGATAGATGACTTCTTCTAATCCTATCATTTTGTACGACTCGGAATCGGACACTGAATCTATTCTATCCACAACTGAAAAGGGCGTTCCAATACCTATTAAAGAAGAAATTGTGTTAGCCGGGGAATCTCAACTCCCGGTAAACCCAGAGGAGGTTCCAGCTCCACCCAGCTTTAGTTTTTCGGAGCCACAGTATCGTTGGCATGGACCCATGATCCCTGGAGTAAAAAAGGATCGTCCATTTCTAAACAAATATGGACATTGGTCCAGATATACCGCCGACGGGCGGGTTGTGCCGATTACGCCTGGCAGATTTCGGTTCATGACCACCGGTACATATTCTTGCAGTTCGTCATCATATTCTCCTACACATGACTCAGACAGTTCGTCATCAGACGAGATCAGTAAGGAGGAGGATTTCGCTAATGAAATAAAAGAGATCACTAAGGAGAAATTCCAACTTGCTATAGATAATAAAAACAACCACAATAATAAAATGTCCTTAATTATTAAAAAAGAACAGGACCATTCGATCCGTAACCACCCTTATTGTATTAAACCCACTGAGGCAACGGGTACCTCAAAACTCCAACTAAAAATAAAATACACTGCCAGAATGTCTGTCGGACCATGTGCACACAAACAATTGGCAGAGAGAACCAAATGGGAAGAAGTTTCTGATAGTTCTGAATGAACGACCTCGCAACCATAAATCTTCCATGCGCTATTTTATTGCTTATGTGTGCTACTCTATCTTATTATGTAAAATAAGCATATGTAAAATATCAGTATTGTATGGTATTGTATTATTTTGGTTTATTAATAATAAATGCATGGAATGATTATTTGTATTATTACTACTTCTTATTATTATTTTTATTACATAATAATGTAGTAACTCGCTATAATTTTTTTTTAGTGGAATATTATTAGGATTTTAGTAGTTAATTCCTTGTACTAGCTATTATGTATGAACTTAACGGGTAGGTAATACCCTAGAAATAATTATAAAATGCTAATAAGAAGAAAAGGCTTTTATAATAATTGGTTCATATTATTAATATGCTACGATTAACTATTGACAACTCATTTTACCTATAATATTCTATATGATTAAATTATATCTGTTGTGTTTATTGAAGAAACATGTCTCAAATGTCGGATGCTGAGTTTGAGCAACTAGTCGAGAAACGTGTGAATGAAAGAATTGCTGCAACCGAAGCAGCAAAAGCAACAGCCGAGGCAGCAGCCAAAGCAGCAGCCGTAAACACAAACTCACGAAACGGATGCTCATACAAAACTTTTCAAGGATGCAAACCACAGACGTTTAGTGGAACCGAGGGACCAGTCGGTCTAACCCGATGGTTTGAAAAGATGGAGTCCGTTTTCAAAATCAGTAATTGTGCGAACGGAGACAAGTCAAAGTATGCTTCGTGCACGTTGCAAGATGGTGCACTTACTTGGTGGAACAATTATGCTAAAGTAGAAGGAATAGATACGGCATATGATATCTCTTGGGAAGAACTGAAAAAGATGCTAATCGAGGAGTACTGTCCTCGAAACGAGATCAGAAAAATGGAATCTGAGTTACGTAATCTGAAGGTTATCGGCGCAAATCTCAATAACTATGAAAAGCGTTTCATGGAACTAGCCTTGTTGTGTCCCGAATTGGTGCCAAACGAGAAACGAAAGATAGAAATGTATATTGACGGTTTATCGATCAATATCAAAGGAAATGTTACATCGTCCAAACCAAATACGATGCAGGAAGCCATGACAATGGCACACCAACTCATGGACCAGATCACAGAGAGTTCGATTAAGGCACCAATTACCGAAGTCAAGACAACTGAAGGAAAGAGGAAATGGGAAGACTATAAGGGCAAAAGTACTCACCTGAAGAAACAAGAAACTTTTAAAGGTAAACAAGATGGGGCAACTGCAAGTCCAAACTATAAGGGACCCCATCCGTTCTGCAAAAGATGTTACACACATCATGCAGGTTATTGTCAAGTGGTCTGTGATAAGTGCAACAAGAAAGGACATGTGGCGAAAGATTGTTATGCCACCGTTTCTGAAGTAAAGACAAAACTGACCGATGTCAAGAAATGTTTTGGATGCGGGAAGTCTGATCACTTTATAAATCAATGCCCTGATAAGGAGAAGAACAAAGAACCCGCACGTGGGAGGGCATTTAATGTTAGTGCCAGTAAAGCACGTGAGGATCCTAATCTTGTCACGGGTACGTTTACCGTTAATAATCAACTAGCTTCTATTATGTTTAATACGGGTGCTGATAGAAGTTATATGTGTAAGGACTTTAGTTTTAAACTAAAATGTGCATCATTACCTCTAGACGATAAATATACTATTGAATTAGCTAATGGTAAACTGATAAAAGCCGATAAAATTTGCCATGGTTGCGAAATGAATCTCGCTGGTGAAACCTTCAAAATCGATTTGATACCCGTAGAATTAGGAAGTTTTGACGTAATCGTTGGCATGGACTGGATGTCCAAAACAAGAGCGGAAGTTGTTTGCGCTGAGAAAGCAATTCGCATCCCTCGTAAGGATGAAACGTCATTAATGATTTATGGGGAGAAGAGCAACTCAAAGCTGAACTTTATCAGCTGTATGAAGGCCCAGAAACTTATAAGAAAAGGTTGTTATGCTATTTTGGCACATGTAAAGAAGATCGATACTGAAGAAAGAAGCATTAATGACATGCCGGTTGTAAGAGAATATCCCGGAGTATTTCCAGAAGAATTACCGGGGCTACCTCCACACAGATGTGTAGAATTCCAGATTGATCTCATACCAGGAGCTGCACCTGTAGCCCGATCTCCATATAGACTTGCACCTTCAGAAATGCAAGAATTACAAGACCAGTTGCAAGAATTATCGGACCGTGGATTTATTCGTCCTAGTTTTTCACCTTGGGGTGCTCCTATTCTGTTCGTCAAGAAGAAGGATGGATCTATGAGAATGTGCATAGATTACCGAGAATTAAACAAATTAACGATCAAGAATCGGTACCCATTACCGAGGATTGATGATTTGTTTGATCAATTGCAAGGATCAAGTGTTTATTCCAAGATTGATCTACGCTCCGGATATCATCAGCTGAGAGTGAAGGAAGAAGATGTTCCTAAAACCGCGTTCAGAACCCGTTACGGTCACTATGAATTTCTAGTCATGCCTTTTGGATTGACTAATGCTCCAGCAGTATTCATGGATCTAATGAATCGCATCTGTAGACCGTATTTAGACAAATTTGTCATTGTTTTTATCGACGACATATTGATTTACTCGAAGAACAAGGAAGAACATGAGCAACACTTAAGACTGGTACTAGAGATACTCAAGAAAGAAGAATTGTACGCAAAATTTTCGAAGTGTGATTTCTGGTTACAAGAAGTACAATTTTTGGGACATGTTGTCAGTAAACATGGAATTAAAGTTGACCCTGCCAAGATCGAAGCCATTAGTAAATGGGAAACACCGAAGACTCCAACACAAATCCGCCAATTCTTAGGTCTTGCTGGTTACTACCGAAGATTCATTCAAGATTTCTCTAGAATCACCAAACCCTTAACTTCATTGACTCAAAAGGGAAAGAAGTATGATTGGTCCACGGAACAGGAATCCTCATTCCAGTTGTTAAAGAAGAAGTTAACGTCTGCACCCATTTTGTCATTACCAGAAGGAAATGATGATTTCGTGATCTATTGTGACGCTTCGCGCCAAGGTTTAGGATGTGTATTAATGCAACGCACAAAAGTTATCGCATATGCCTCACGACAACTAAAAATTCATGAAAAGAACTATACAACACACGATTTGGAACTTGGAGCTGTAGTTTTTGCACTCAAAATATGGAGACACTATCTATATGGCACCAAGTGTACAGTGTACACTGACCATAAGAGTCTTCAGCATATTTTTGATCAAAAACAACTCAATATGAGACAACGTCGCTGGGTAGAGTTGTTAAACGATTACGATTGTGAAATCCGTTACCACCCCGGAAAGGCTAATGTTGTAGCTGATGCCCTAAGTCGAAAAGAAAGAGTAAAACCTCTTAGGGTCCGAGCTTTGAATATTACAATTCGTACCGATCTCACAAAGCAAATTCAAGCAGCACAGTTAGAAGCTTTAAAAGAAGAAAATGAAAAAGGCGAAATGAGCAGAGGGTTAGAAAAACAGCTTGAGGTAAAAGCCGATGGAACCCTGTATTTTGCTGATAGGATATGGGTACCAAAATATGGTAATCTAAGGCAACTAGTACTAGATGAAGCACACAAAACGAGGTACTCAATTCACCCAGGAAACGGGAAAATGTACCACGATCTCAAGAAGTTTTATTGGTGGCCTAATATGAAGACAGAAATTGCTACTTATGTAAGCAAATGTTTGACGTGTGCAAAGGTCAAAGCTGAGCACCAAAAGCCGTCAGGATTACTGCAACAACCAGAAATTCCGCAGTGGAAATGGGAAAGAATAACTATGGATTTCATTACGAAATTGTCAAGGACTGCAAGTAGTCATGATACTATTTGGGTGATAGTTGATCGTCTAACTAAATCAGCTCACTTTCTACCAATAAAGGAGACAGACAGTATGGAGAAATTAGCACGCCTATATTTGAAGGAAGTAGTTTCCAGGCATGGTGTACCCATCTCTATCATATCTGATCGCGACACCCGATTCACATCACGTTTCTGGCAGTCATTACAAAAAGCATTGGGAACTCGATTAGATATGAGCACCGCTTATCACCCACAGACAGATGGTCAAAGTGAAAGAACAATACAAACATTGGAAGACATGTTACGGGCATGCGTGATTGACTTTGGAACCAGTTGGGATCGACACTTACCGTTGGCAGAATTTTCATACAATAACAGCTATCATACGAACATCAACGCAGCGCCATTTGAAGCACTTTACGGTAGAAAGTGCAGATCTCCAATATGTTGGAGTGAAGTAGGAGAAAGACAACTTACTGGACCAGAAATTATTCACGAAACCACCGAAAAGATCATTCAAATACAACAGCGATTGAAAACGGCCATGAGTCGCCAAAAGAGTTATGCTGATGTAAGAAGAAAACCGCTAGAATTTCAAGTGGGCGACAAAGTCATGTTGAAAGTGTCACCCTGGAAAGGCGTTGTACGATTCGGTAAACGAGGAAAGCTAAGTCCTAGGTACGTAGGACCCTTTGAAATCACCGAAAGAATTGGAACAGTTGCTTATCGATTAAAGCTACCGCAAGAACTTAGTAGTGTTCACAACACATTTCACGTGTCAAATTTGAAGAAATGTTTAGCTGAAGAGGATGTCGTAATTCCTCTTGATGAAATACGAATCAATGATAAACTCCATTTTATCGAAGAACCTGTTGAAATCATGGACCGTGAGGTCAAACAATTAAAACAAAGCAAAATACCGATAGTTAGGGTTCGTTGGAACGCAAGACGAGGACCTGAGTTTACTTGGGAACGTGAAGATCAGATGAAGCAAAAGTATCCACATTTGTTCACTGATATCGCTCATGAAACAGGTACTACTCAAAATTTCGGGACGAAATTTTCTTTAAGGGGGAGGTACTGTGATGACCCGAAATTTTTTGACTTATTTAAACCAATTCTCTATACGATTTATTATTTTAACACGCTAAACAAAGTCTGTTAGATTGAGTCTCAAAATTTTAGAACTGTTTCATATATACAATTACCTTTGATTACTCTCGACGATTCATGAACAATTATATGTATGTATATATATATATGTACAAGTAAAAACGACTTTCCTACAGTAAAACCCTATTTGCTACAGTAAAATACTATTTGCTACAGTAAACACTATTTGCTACAGTAAAACACTATTTGCTACAGTAAAACACTATTTGCTACAGTGAAACCGTATTTTGCTACAGTGCTACAGTGAAAACGACTTTGCTACAGTGATTTGCTACAGTGAACACTATTTGCTACAGTAAACACTATTTGCTGCTGTAAAACACTATTTGTTGCTGTAAAACACTATGAGCCTAGGTCTGCTGGTTCTGAGAGATCACAAGCTGGTACTGATTCTACTGATATTGATCAGCAACCTTCTGTTGCTGCTCACTCATCTGAACCAGCTGATGATCAAGGTGCTGTGTGTTCTACAACCAGCTCACCTGTTCATAACACCAAATGGACAAGGGAGCATCCGATTGAGCAGATTATTTGCTACAGTGAAACACTATTTGCTACAGTAACACTATTTGATGTCGACGAACTAGCAAACAAAAACAGAAAAGGCGGCCATGCGATCGCATGGCAAAAACACTGAAAACTCATGCGATCGCATGAGCTACAGTAAACGGAAAAGTAATATAAATACGCCTGTTTTGCTCGACGAATTATCACATATTTTTTCTTCAGTAATAAAAATTTATATTTAAATTATAATTATAATTTTAAATTTAAATTTAAGTTTAATAATAATAAAGTATATTCGAGGGTGTTTTAATTCGGGTTTTAAACCACTTTAAGCTAAGGAAATATTGGGTATTGTTCGGGGTATTGTTCTTGAATCCAAGGCCAACCATACAGTCGTCTACCATCATTACGTCTACGCAATTTGCCTACAATATTGAGTCTCAATATTGAACTGTGAGTTTATAGTCTCCCTTTTTAAATACTTTAAATATTTTTGGGCTGAGAATATATGCAATTTATTTTAAACGCGATAAGACACAAGTACATACTAAATTCTACACTGAGTTAAACCGAAAATCCCTTAGCTTTGGTAACTAGTAGCTGCCAGTACATAGGATATGGACTGGTGGGCGCGAATAATTGTATATGGATCCATAGTGCTTGACATCCCCGTCCGAGCTAGAGCACTAGCCTTTTAACGGACGTATGTTATTTGAGTTTAAGACACGTTGGTTTGCGTGTATTAAAATGAATGGGGTAATTATCACTATAGCGTTAAGTTTAGTTACCAGGGTGCTCTGTTACGTAGAATCTATTGATAAACTTTTGATGAAATCTTGTGGTCTATCTTTATATATGTTTATGACTCGAGCAATTAAACCTATAACTCACCAACATTCGTGTTGACTTTTTAGCATGTTTTATTCTCAGGTCCTTAGAATGCTTCCGCTGTGATGTGCTTGTTGCCTGCATGGAGTCTCTCATGCTTTGTACAAAGTTTATTGCATTCAAAATAAAACTGCGTTGTGTAATAAATAATTGGACTGTGATGTCAACCTGTAAATTAAAGACTTATGTATTTCGGGGTTTTGCTTATACCTAAGCACTCGCCCACATGTTTATAACTTTCTATGTTTAGAAAGTCACTTATTTTAATGAATGCAATATTTTATCAAAACGTATCATATAGAGGTCAAAACCTCACTGTGGAATCAATAATTAACGTGCCGCGTCAATAGCGATTTTGACGGGTCGTTACAAGATCTGAAAGCTATTGAGAAGATGGATAAAGACTCTACTTGTAATAAAGTTTCTGCTTATAAGGTACAAAACTTTGTGAACTATCTTGATAATGAAAAAGTGAGAATGTTTCAGTACTTGCTGCTTGACTTTCAATGGTGTTTAGATGATATTGATAGGTTAAGAACACAAATTTTTGATCTTAAAAACACTATCAAAGACAAAGATGTTGAAATTAAAATCTTGAAAAAATGTGAGGTAGAACTTGACACATATAAAATGGCATACACAGAAGAAACTAAAAGGTTAAATATTGAATTAGGAAGATCAATTAAAAGGTCAAAACATTATGAATCAATTTGTAATTCTTGGTGTGTATCTTCCAAAAAGAATTCTGATGCTATTGCCAAAAAAATTCCAAATGATGTCAAAGCTATACTAGGTGAAAACTACATATTAGATAATAATGTGGAAGTTGATCCAGGTGTTTTCAAACCTGACATTCTACCAAACACATTTGTAAAATTTGATGGTGACAAAAAGATTTTAACCAATACTTTTGTAAGGTCATTAGATCCTGTTGAACCTTCTGAGACTATAATACTTGAAAGTAAAAATCCATTAGAGTCTGAACTTTTGAAAGCTTCAGACTCTAGCATTTTAGTCTCTCAAAATAATAGTGTATATTCTGACCTAGAGTCTGACACCTAAAAGTCAAGTTGCAATAACAACTCTGAATCATCCTCTGACACTGACACTTGTCCAGATCCAAAAGGGTTAACTAAAGGAAGGTCAAAGTCAAAACAAGCTAAGACAATTCAAAAACTCAAAAAGGAAATTTCTAAGCTCAATGAAAAAAATCAAGAGTCAAGAAAAACCTTCAGTTAAAAGAACATCTTGTTTTCCTAAGGAAATTAAGAAGGTATGGAAACCCAAAGTTTGTGAAAATAAAAGTGTCTTAAAATCTGTTAAGGACAAGTTGATCTGGATTGGAAACAAAGCTTTTGTTTGGAGAGTGAAGAGCACTCCAACTGAACCCACTGAAAAGTGGGTTCCCCTTAAAAACTAATCATTCTCTTTTATTTGTGTCTTGTGTAGCAGGGTAATATGTGGTATCTGGATAGTGGTTGCTCAAGACACATGACTGGATGCAAAGAGCATCTTGTAGGGTTTATTGAAGAAAAGGGTCCCTCTGTAAGATATGGGGATAATTCTGTTGCAAAGACTATTGGTTATGGTACTGTTAAAGCTGGAAGTGTTACATTTAAGAAAGTTGCTTTAGTTGAAGGGCTGAAAAATAATCTGCTGAGTGTGAGCCAAATTGCTGATGAAGACTGTGAAATCAGAATTAGGAAGAAAGCTGGTATTATTTATGATCCTAAAGGAAGGCCAACTCTTGTGACCTGGAGATTTCAAAATGTGTATATGCTGGATCTAGAATCTGTTGATGCTGGAATTGAGACATGTCTGTACTCTCAGACTGTCCCAGAACTTAATTGGCTTTGGCACAAAAGACTTTCTCATCTTAATTTCAAAAATATCAATGAGCTTTCCAAAAAGAAGCTTGTAAGAGGTCTTCCACAACAACTTTTCAAGAAAGATAAACCTTGTTCTGCTTGTATTATGGGTAAATAGACCAAAACAAAGTTTTCCTCAAAAACTCTAGCTACCATTAGTGTTCCACTTCACATGCTTCACAGGGATCTGTTTGGTCCAATGAACACTAGTAGTCTGGGTGGAAAAAGATATACTCTGGTAATTGTTGATGAATATTCCAGATTTACATGGGTTATTTTCTTAGCTGCAAAAAGTGATGCTCCTGAAGAAATCATCAACTTGATCAAGAAAGAGCAAGTGCAGAAGGGTGTTCTTGTCAAACAGTTGAGAAGTGATCATGGTACTGAGTTCAAAAATGTTACATTAATTGATTTTTGTGTAGAGTCTGGAATTGGTCAAAATTTCTCTGCTGTTAGAACTCCACAACAAAATGGAGTTACTGAAAGAAAAAATAGGTCACTCATTGAAGCAGCCAGAACCATGCTATGCCAATAAATGTTGGCCTAAGGTTCTGGGCTGAAGCTATCAATACAGCATGTTACACTCAAAATAGGTCCTTGATTGTGAAGAAACATGGTAAAACTCCTTATGAGTTATATCATAAAAAGGTGCCTACTATTCATTACTTCCATGTATTTGGGTGTAAATGCTATATTTTAAATCAAAGAGATCAGCTTGATAAGATGAGGCCAAAGTCTGATGAAGGTATATTTATGGGATATTCTTCTGTATCCAAAGCTTATAGAGCATATAATCAGATGAGAATGAAGATTGAAGAATCCATTAATGTTTCCTTTGATGAAAGATCTTTAGAAATGGATCAGTCATGTAGTACTGAGCTATCTGCACTTAGTGAATTATCTAATTTAATTTCAGGAAATAGTGTTCAGACTCTAGATTCAGAGTCTGAGTCAGATGAACCAAATCTGTCTGGATTGAGAAATAAAGTTGCAGATGATACTCACACAGAAGAACCTTCACAGGAAGAAGAATCTGTTGTCAATCAAGAAAGTGGTGATCAGTCATCAAATACCACTTTGGATCTCACTGTTCCTACTAGAAAATCATCTAGAAACATAGTTCCTCCAAAGCATCTTGAGGATTATGTTGTGGATCCTGCAGGTTTGCCTAAATCTAGTTCTTCTTCTCAGACACCTGTGTCTGATTTTGCTATAGCAAATTACTGCTTCTTTTCTTGTTTTCTTTCACTAATTGAGCCTAAAGAAGTATATAAAGCATTGGCTGACAATGATTGGGTTGAGGCTATGACTGAAGAATTGACAGAATTTGAAAGAAATGATGTTTGGGAATTGGTTCCAAAGCCTGCTGATAAAACTGCTATAGGCACAAAATGGGTTTTTAGAAACAAGGTTGATAAAGATGGTATTGTAATCAGAAATAAAGCAAGGTTGGTTGCTCAAGGGTATAGAAAAGAAGAAGGAATAGACTATGATGAGACTTTTGCTCCTGTTGCTAGAATTGAAGCTATTAGACTGTTTCTGGCATATGCTGCTCACAAAGATTTCAAGGTGTTTCAAATGGATGTGAAGAGTGCTTTTCTGAATGGTAAATTGCAAGAAGAGGTTTATGTGAAACAATCTCCTGGTTTTGTAAGTAAGAAATTTCCTAAGCATGTTTACAGGTTGAAGAAAGCATTGTATGGTCTGAAGCAAGCTCCCAGAGCCTGGTATGATACCTTGTCAACATTTCTTCTAGAAAAGAATTTTTCTAGAGGAGCCATTGACAAGACTTTGTTTATCAAAAAGGACAAAGGTGATGTGTTACTTGTTCAAATTTATGTTGATGACATTATTTTTGGGTCTACAAATCCACACTTAAGAAAATAGTTTTTTGACATTATGTCTGAAGAGTATAGAATGAGTAATTTACGTACTTTAAACTATTTTCTTGGATTGCAAATAAAACAGAGTTCTGAAGGCATTTTTATTAACCAAAGTAACTACATTTCTGACATGTTAACTAAATATGGGTTTAAAAATTGTTCTACTTTAAGAACTCCAATGAGTGTTTCTGAAAAGCTTGATAAAGATGAATCTGGGAAACTCACTTGTCAATCAACCTATAGAGGTATGATTGGATCTTTGCTATATTTAACTACAAGTAGACCTGATATAATGTTTGCTACATGTCTTTGTGCACGTTACCAATATGATCCTAGGGAGTCTCATTATAAAGTTGTGAAAAGAATTTTTAGGTACTTAAAAGGTGCCCCTAACCTGGGTCTTTGGTAATCTAAAGACTCAGGGTTTGATCTAATTGGTTACACAGATGCAGACTATGCAGGTTGTAAATTAGACAGAAAAAGTACTTCTGGTGGATGTCAATTGCTAGGTGGAAAATTGGTCAGCTGGTTTAGTAAAAAACAGAATTCTGTGGCCATTTCCACAGCAGAAGCTGAATATGTTACTGCAGGAAGTTGTTCTGCTCAGTTACTTTGGATGCAACATCAACTTCTGAATTTTGAGTTAACATTGACCAACACTCCAATAATGTGTGACAATGAAAGTGCAATTGCTATTACTGAGAATCCAATGTTTCACTCAAGAACCAAGCATATTGAAATCAGGCATCATTTTATAAGGGATTGTGTTGAAAAGGGCAAAATGTTTTTAAAGCATATTGGCACTAAGGATCAATTGGCAGATATTTTCACTAAAGCACTTCCTGAGAAAAGGCATTTTTATCTTCTTGGGCAACTTGGAATGTTAAATCCATCAACTGAAATGTTGTCCAGTGATGATACTCTCTAAACTGTTGTTGTAAAAAAAAAAAAAAAAAAAAAAAAAAATTAGAGTCTGGATTATGTCATATTCAGAGTCTGGATGACATCATGTTATTTAGAGTCTGGAAAGGTTTACTCTGCTGGTGTATTTTTACTGTAAACTTGTTTCCTTATTTGGTCAATAAAGGTTTTCTTTATTCGGGTTTCTAAAGTAAAAAGTTAAATTTTGAAGGGGGTTAATGGTAACTTTTTGAAATTTTTGTGTCAGGGGTATTTATATTTTCCCTAATTTTTCTTCTTCAAAATCTTCTTCAACTTACTCTTCAAACATAAACCCTAATCCCTCTCATTCGATCATCATCTTCTTCAAAACCTCTCTCGGTTTTCATAATTCATTCGTGTTCTTGCAAGTTTTTGATTGAAGCAAATGGTAAATACGAAGTTCATTCCTTTTGTTCTTGTTCCCACCGATAACATGATTAGGGCAAAAGAAATCAGAGGAGAGAAGGATGTGCAGGTTTCGGCTAACAATAGGGTTGCTTGTGCTACTATTCCTGCGAATTTTGCTAATGAAGGGTATGAGGATCTAGTTTTGTTCATGCGAAATCACCCTTTAAAGGAGGCTTTCTTCAAGACAACTATCATGTTTCCAGAGATGTTTGGTGAATTTTGGTATACCTGTGTTGGAAACAGAGAGGCTAGATCTATCACTGGTACTTATAGAGATGGTAACAATTCTTTAACTATTACTGAAAATCATTTAAGAATTGCTTTGAATCTTCCTGTTCAGGATAACTTTATTAGAACTGTGTCAAGGTCTGCTGTGAGATCTTGTTTTCCTATGGTTGGTCAGCCTTTAACTAATTCTTTTGTTAAGATTAGTATGTTCTCTCTAAGGTGGATGTTTTTGTTATCGAATGTCATTAGAAGTTTGAGCTTCAAATGTGGTAGTCTGACTGAGGTTAATGATTTTGAGGCAAATCTATTTCATGCTATGGTCACAGGAAGGAATATTGATTTTGCACGTTTAATCTTCAATGAACTCTTGGTTCTCACTGAAAAAACTCCAAGAGATCATAATCTGCATTTTATCAGGTTTTTAAGTTTAATGTTTGAACAGGCTATGACTCCTGCTTTGTATGATGGGCTTAAAGTGTTTCGTGTGTATGAGTATACCTTTATTCCAGAATGTAGTGTCAGAATGTTTCACAGCCACATTGTGAATGATCAAGAGGTAGCTCTTACTCCTGCTATGTTGCATTGGGTCAATCTTGGCCGTGCAGACCAACCTACAGATTCTGAGCAATCAGGTTCTGCAGGGGCATCTTCTTCAGAACCTGAACAATCAGGGTCTTCAGAAGGTCACAATAATGGTCAACCATCTTTAGAATCTGAGCAATCAGATTCTACCCCCACACAAACTTCACCCCATGTTGTTTTACAAATAGAGCAGGCTGAAGACATGGGTAAGGAAATCCCACCTCACTCTAACCCATCTTCACCCACTGCTGCTGAGCAAATTACCCACTCAACCCACCTTATGAACCCACCAGTTCATACTGAGAATACCACCATATCTAAAACCTTAGATACTACAGCACTTGTGGATTCACCTCAAAGATTCACTAGGAATAGTGCTGCACGTACTGCTCCACCACCTCTGCTAGAGGTTGGTGAGAGGAGTGCTTTGACCCAACCTGAACCTGGTAGGTTAGTTAACTTGGATACTCACATTACAGTCACTGAGAAAACCCACTCAGTTGGATTACATGAAGAAGTCCCAATCCTGGACTCAAATAACCAAATCCAAAACCCAACTGCAATGGCCAAGCCAACTTTTACCCCAGACTTAAGTCTGCCACTACCCACCCAAAATATTCCATCCTTACACCTTCTTGCACAGGCTGCCAATATCACACTCATGTCACAGGGTGAGATACAGGCCTCAAAATCTTCTATGACCAAAGATCAGCTTTCTTTACAACAGGAAGGCTGTGAGGACATACCAACCCTACCCTTATCTTCTGGCACTACTTCTTAGACTGAGGCACCAGTCACCATGGTTGGCCTGCATCAGGCTTTGACCAAGTTGACTAAGGAGTTTGATGACAAGCTCTCTGGTGTGCAGTCTAAGATTAATAATCTTAACTTTAATAATAATTTCGTTACAAAAGATGAGATGATGGAGGTAAGGAGGTTGGTTGGGGATATGCAGGGGTTGACTAGTACAGGTGGTTCAGGGTCTGTCACAGAAATTAATCACAGGTTGGCTGAGTTGGAGAAAAGAATGGTTGGTGTTGATGAACTGAGACAATATTTTACTGGCTTTGCATATGATATTTGTTCTCTCAAGAATCAACAGACTGAAATTTGGAAGTTCATTTCTTCTCTGCCTTTAGATGATGTCAAAAAGGGGGAGAAACGAAAGAGGTCAGATGATGCAGGTACTGCAGATGCAGGTATTGTAAGTGTTGAGGGGGAGCAATCTAAGAGGACTCACATTAAGGGGGATCAACAAATTGAGGGGGAGAATGTTGTTGATAAGGGTAATTCTGGTGGTGTTTTGGTTGCTGCTACTACACAAAGAGCAGATGGTGATCTCAGAGCCCAGATGAACAAGAGATTCAGATTCAGAAGATATGATGGTGATGTTGTGAAAGTTGAAGTTGAAAAATCTGAGTTTGAAGGTGTGATTTTGCTGTTAACAATGGCACATTTGCCAGACAGAAGGTTAAGAGTAAAAATGAATCAAATTGTTCGTTTAGGTTTCTGTGAATGGAGAGGCATTGCTGTTTGTATCAAGGAGTATGCAGGGGATCAAGTTATTGTGAATGAAGTGTTAAAGAGAGTGCGCATGTTAGTTCACTTGGTATTTGAAGAGGGATTCATCAGTGTTAAAGATTATGAAGTGTTTTGTGAAACTTTTAACCTGGAAATGAAGAAGAGAAGAGTTAAGGGACATGTTGAAAGATATGCTGTTCCTGAGCATTTGGAGTTTGTTGATGACAAGTATGTTGAATACTTGGATGGCTTGATGATAAAGACTTCTGGAAATCAAAAGATGTTGATTAGGTGTGATCAGTTTGAAGAGGCAAGCATTGATATGTTGATTAATCTTTTGTCCAGGTGTGAAACAGAGCAAACATTTCCTTTTAGGGTGCAATTGTTGAAACACTTGTATAGCAAGCTGAATATGTTGAAGAAAATTCCTCACATGAAGAGCAAGTGTAAGTTTATTGAAAAGGAGTATGCTAAGGTGGTTAATTAGGTGTACAGGTTATTTTAACATCATCAGATAGGGGGAGATTGTTGGGAAAATGAAAATCTGATGAGTCAAAAGCATGCTAGAATCTGGAGATTTAGAGTCAGAAGTTGCAGACTCTGAAATTTGCTGAAGTCAACGGTTGAAGTTTTCTTGAAGGCAAAGTTAAAGATTATTCTGGAGATATACTTAAAGTTTAAGAAGATATGATTTGAAGATTCAGTTTTATCTCCAGAATTGACTTTTGAATTAATAGCTAATTTGTTTGATTTTTAGTTTATCTTTTCCTTATTTATAGCGAAGTAGTTTTGAAAATCAAATCTCTAGATTTGGTGTTTATCTGTATAAATAGGGACGTATGGTTTACTTTGAACATGTACTTTTTCACACGATCAATATCATTGTCTTCTATTCTATTATCGTGTTCTCTCAATTTCTGCACTAATAATTCTTATTTATTGTTTAAGTGAGAGTCTGGTGTTCATAATTCAATTACTGTGAACTATTAGATAGTTTGTTTGTATTGCCGCTTTCTAGGTACGACGGTTTTCTCCTCATTATCCTTAGTTGAAGACTATTTCTTTTCGAAATGTTTTCCGTTATTTATAAAAGTTTTTGTTATGTTGCCAAAAAGAATAAAATTGTCCACGTTATCAGATGATCAAATGATTAAGCTTTATACAAAGTTTCAGAATCTTGGACATTTCCATCTTCTAATAGGGGCATATATTTCGAAACCAAAACAGTAATAACAGCATATAGACAACTCCAGTACTAAATCCAACAATCTGTATATCAGTAAGTTGAAAAAACAAACCAGTTTAACTCTTATCATAACAAAAAAGATTGCATATTTTTGTGAACATCATTGACTTTTATTCTTCATAAATCAACCAAGTTGAACTCACCTCCGTTTCCAATACGACAACCTGATAACGCGTCTTATATTATCTAGTTTCAAACTCTTTGATTTTTATTCCAAACTCTTTGATTTTTATTCATTCCAACAACTATATAAAATCTACCTTCATGTTTTATTTTATACATAATATAAAAAATATGTAATATCAATCCCAAACGCCACTCCAATCATTTTCACGACCCTCAAAATATGTTCTTCCAATTCCGGTCGACCGTACTCTTCTTAGTAACCACCACCGCCACCTTCATCCTTCAATCACAAGCACAACAAACATACGTCGACAACAAACAACTTGATTGCCAAAACAACGACACAACCACACTCGGTTACATTTGCAACGCCGCCCCCACGTGTCAATCTTACCTCACTTTCCGATCACAACCACCACTTTACAACACACCAACCGCCATTGCCACCCTTCTCAACTCAAACCCTCATGACGTCATTCCATCAATAACTTCACTTCCACATCATTCATCATTCCTGCTGATACTGCTGTTATTGTTCCCATAAGTAACTGTTCTTGCTCTGATGGAGGCAATTATTATCAGCATAATGCTAGTTATGTGCTTAGAGTTACTGGCGAATCGTATTACTCGATTGCGAATATTACTTTTCAGGGCCTTACTACTTGTCAAGCTTTGATCAACCAAAATCCTTATGATTTCCTGAATTTGTTAGTTGGTGACAATATCACGGTAAGGCGGCATGTGGTACCATGTTAAATATGTATGATAATCTGTTTTGATACCATCTTAAATTATTTGATATTTTTTAACTAGTCAAATAGTCTTGTATGTATTGATTAACTCTCAAAAAATTGTATGGTACTTTACTTTGCTAACCGTAACAACTCATCCCATATCGGTTTGAAAAAAGAAATACGAGTTCATTATTATACAATATTGTTAGATGCAAACCCAATCCCACATTGGTGGGGATAAATGTGCCACCATATAAACTCATGAGTGTCTCCCACTACTACCAATTGGTTTTAGAGTATTAAGGAGCTCATTAGTGTTATACGGTTGGTTCTTGTTGGGCTGTAACCGGTCATATCTCTGGTATCAGAGTGGGTTAGCCCAAAAATTATAATGTTGATCAATCTCCCGAGTTTGCCAACTATAATGGATCCTTGTGTGAAACAACTCTTAGCTCCTACCATGTTAAAATGTTTTAAGCATATGTGTATATGTTAATAAAATATGATGTTACACATTTGTTTATATACAGATTCCGCTCAGAAGTGCATGTCCAACAGCAAACCAAACAGCTGCAGGAGTTAGGTATTTGCTCACTTACCTGATTGAATCAGGTGACACTATAGATTATATATCTCAAGCATTTGGAGGTGTTGATATTCAAAGAATTTTAGATGCGAATGAGATCACTCTAACTCAAGTTATCAAACCATATAACTCAATTTTGGTTCCACTTACAACTGAACCCACACGAATAAACGTATCTGTAACTCCACCGTCGCAGCCTTCTCCGCCTGTGATTCCAATACCACCGAGTAATGGTGGGAGCTCCTCGAACAAATGGGTCTTTATCGGTGTTGGAATTGGTGTTGGTTTACTTGTACTTGTTTCTATTTTCGGGGTCTTATTTTGGTTCTCGAGGAAAAAGAAGGTTCAACAAACGAAAACTAATAATCTGCCTCAGTATAAAAACTCTGTGACCGTTGGGTTAATTGGCCCGGAGAGTAACTCATTGTCAATTTCAACGGAAGGATTACGAATAGCGATTGAGTCGGTAATGGTTTACAAGTATGAGGACCTACAGAGGGCTACAGGAGAGTTTACAGAAGATAACAGAGTGAAAGGATCGGTTTACAAGGGAGTTTTTAATGGGGATTTGGCAGTCGTTAAGATAATGAAAGGTGATGTTGCCGCCGAGATTAATATGCTTCAACTAATTAATCATTCAAAAGTAATCAGGCTCTCTGGATTCTGTTTGCATCAAGGAAACACTTACCTGGTTTATGAATTTGCTGAAAATGGGTCGTTGGGTGATTGGCTGCACGCAGTGGTAGCTACAAAGAACAATACACGATGCGAATCGGTTTTAGACTGGAAACAAAGAGTTCAAATCGCACATGATGTATCAGACGCGTTGAATTACCTTCACAATTTCATTACTCCGCCGTACATTCACAAGAATTTGACAAGCAGCAATGTGTTGATAGATGCTAATATGAGAGCAAAGATAACGAATTCTGGGCTTGCGAGAAGTGTTGATGAAAACGACAATGGAGAGCTTCAGTTAACAAGGCATGTTGTAGGGACATTTGGCTACATGCCACCTGAATACATCGAGAACGGGTTAATTACCCCTAAAATGGATGTGTTTGCTTTAGGTGTTTTGATGTCAGAGCTCTTGTCTGGAAAAGAAGCCGCCACACGATCACCAGAAGATGGCGGTGATAAGAAGGATGATGAGTCTGGTACGGTTGTGCACCAGTGGCAGTTGTCGGAGACAATAAAAGAGGTGGTTGGAGGAGATAATGTGAGAAATGAACTGGCGGAGTTTATGGACGGTAGATTGAGAGGTGAGTACCCGATGGAGTTGGCGTATTCTATGGCAGAGATTGCTAGTAAATGTGTGGTGGCTAATCTAAACGACTGCCCGTCTGTTACAGAGGTGTTTATGACACTTTCACAGATAATGTCTTCATCGTTAGATTGGGATCCATCTAATGAACTTGAAGACTCTAGATCTCTTAGTCTTGGCAGATAAAGTAAATATATTTAAGCTACTGTAATTCAATGTTATTTTTTATAGATAACATCACGAATGATCCCTGGGGTGTAGCATAAATCACCGATGGTTCATGTACCTTTTTGTAGTCAAGGACGGTTCCAGTGATTTGCATGTAAATCACCGGTGGCCCCTGTGGTTTGCATTTTTGCGTCAAGGATGGTCCCTGTGGATATACACCACATGGACCGTCCATGATTCAAAATGCAAACTACATGGACAATCCTTGACAGAAAAAAGTACAAGGACCGTCGGTGATTTTTAATACAAACCACAGCGACCATCCGTGATATTTTGTCTTTTTTATATGGTCTATTTTATATTATATTTGTTACGTTATAGAACAAAAAGAACATCATGAATATTTATATAACTTCCTGATTAGTAATCAACGTGCTGTAGGTTTAGACATTTACATTTAAATGATTATGGCAAAGAGAAACTGTAAAATGGAAAGATTGATAATGATCCATGTTAGCCATTGTATATTTTTGTGATGATGCACAAACTGATTAAAAAAAATTAAACCTTTCGAGCCAGTGTCCTCTGTTTTGTAGCATGTTGCACTACCTTTTCCTCAACTGGTAGACCTTACGTCTTCTGACCCCATCGATTAGCTTCCTCGCAGTATTCTGTAATACACTCGAACCATCTCCAAATTCTTCCTTTTCTTCTTCTGTTTCCGGCACAAAAAACGGATCTTCATTAAGTGCTTCCCAGTGACTAAGAACAAGCAGAGCACTCAAAGCCCCCCAAGTCCATCTTCTTACTTCATCAGCAAAATCGAAACTTTCTGCAACTGGAACATAAGCATGAACCGTAAACAATGGTGACCCTTCCCGCATTTCTTCCTTCAATATTCTAGCACCTCTACGGGCCAGCACAGCATACATCTAAAAATCCCAATCTTTTAGAAACATACGGAGAACTTTCTAAGAAAACAGAAGAATAAGAATCCGTGTTTTTTGTAGTTAAACCCGGAAGAAGAAGTATATTAGGACCGACTTGTCGTGGGCCCAACGCCCAGATCCTCATTAATAGATTTTCCCATAAAAGTATATATTTTTCCTTATCTTTATCTGAATTACTGTCAGCAACTTCACTTTCTATGGCATCCCGTATACGTTTTCTTAGTGATTCTAATGGATAGTCGTCATCTTGACCATCCGTGTTCGATTTGATAATTGCTTTACCCGCTATGATATTTTCAAGAAGATCAGAACTTTCATCTAGCAATTTGGTAAGTGAATCGGGAAGTTTCATAATGTGTACGCGAACGATACACCTACCATTTGGTGTGGTTCTTTCGATAAAGTTAGAACTCCCATTTAAAGATTTCAGTTTCTCAAAGGATTGAAAGATTTACCTTCGATGGTTTTGATGGTTTCCAGTGGTTTCCAGCCGTCATCTAGATGTTCAAAGCTGCCGACGTTGACAACGCGTATGGAAGTGGCAAACTTGAACACGATGACGGCCGCCAACTTCTGCCAACCTTCCTCGTTCACACCATTCACCGCCATAGAATTTTTGCTATAAATAGAGATGCAAACTTTCATTGTAAATCATCTCAAAAATCACTCAGAGAAGTGTAATCACAACCAAAAGAGTGTGTGTGAGTTTGAGAATTTTTTTTTGTAAGAGTTTTGTAATACTCTGTAAATCTATTCTTGTAAGTAATAGAGTTATATTCTCTCAAATTTATATCTCCCAACGTCCAGGCGATCCTCTGTTCCTAACAAGTGGTATCAAGAGCTTGGTTAGAGACGTTGGTTGAGTTTTTGGGTCTTCTGAAGTTTCCTCAAAATCCAATTTTAAGTGTACCATTGGATTTGTCTCGTCGAACCGAGTCCAACGCAAAAAACGGTGTCTTAAACGGAGTTATAACGAACCCAGAAAATGTGGTCAAAGATTGGTCAACTCGCCGGAATCTCGCCGGAGAAGACGACCGGTGCCGGAATTTTCGCCGGAGAAGAAAGTCCTGTAGCAATTTACTGTAGCAGTCATGTAGCAATTCACTGTAGCAGCTGGCGGTACTGTAGCAAGTTCCTGTAGCAGTACTGTAACTATTCTGAAATTTTACAATTTGGTCCCTGAAATTTTCAGAATTTCATTTTTGGTCCCTGAAGTTTATAACAAATTATAATTTTGCCCCGTAAGTGAAATTTGAGCCGCGAAGTGTCTATTCCACCATTTTAAACCGTTCCGGACGTAACGGTGATATCTGTTTTCTAAAATTCAACCCCGTTAGTGTTGAAAAATCATTTGTAAGGTGATAATGTCTACAGAAGAGTCAACATCATCTTTCAGAGCTATGATTATGCTCACAGCCACAAACTACACGCTGTGGAAACCTCATATGGAAAATCTTCTCAGCTGTAAAGATTTGTTCGATCCTATTGAATTGAAGGGTATAAACCCTGATTCTGCCAAAGAGATAGATTGGAAGAAATCAAACCGAAAAACTATTGGTCAGATCCGTCAATGGATTGATCATAGTGTCTTCCACCATGTTGCACAAGAGACAGACGCATATGCCCTCTGGAAAAAGTTAGAGGACATGTACCAGGCCAAGACTGCTCGGAATAAATCCTTATTGATGAGGCGTTTAGTCAACATGAAGCTTAAAAGTGGAACTTCAGTTGCCGAGCATACCAGTGAGTTCTAGAGCTTGGTCAACCAGTTATCGTCTGTAGAGATGCCACTTGGCGATGAAGTTCAGGCGCTACTGCTACTTAGTTCCCTTCCAGATAGTTGGGAAACGCTGGTAGTAACACTCAGCAACTCAGCCCCGAATGGCAAACTTACCATGTCAATGGTCAAGGATGCCCTATTCAGTGAAGAGGCAAGGAGAAAGGACATGGGCACAGATCAGACTCATGTCTTTGTCACCGAGAATCGGGGGAGACAACGGATGAGTAGCAAAAACAAATGGAGAGGCAGAAGCAAGAGCAGGGGCAGGTCTGCTGATGGCAGAAAACCAATATATGAATGCCATCATTGTGGATTAGAAGGACATATGAAGAAGAACTGCTACAGATTAAAAGAGGAACAAGATCAAAGCAGTTCACAGTCGAAGAACAAGGGTGGAGAAACATTAGTTACTATCACTGGTGATGTAGCTTATTGTTCAATCCATGATGAGACATGCCTTCACGTCTCACGAGAAGACACAGAATGGGTGGTAGATACTGCAGCTTCCTACCACGTGACTCCATACAAGGAATACTTCACAACATACAAAGCTGGTGACTTTGGAGCTGTGAAGATGGAAAATTCCAGTTTCACTGAGATTATCGGAATTGGTGATGTCAAGATAAATACAAGTTCCGGGAGCACAATCACTCTGAAGGATGTCCGCCATGTGCCAGATCTTCAGCTGAATTTACTTTCCAGAGTAGCTCTCGACAAACAGGGCTATGATAATCATTTCAGTAAAGACACATGGAAATTGTCAAGAGGCGCTATGATAATCGCTCGAGGACACATTTGTGGCACACTATACAAAACTCATGTGAAGATCTGCACATATGAAATGTCCCGTTCTTATTGATTAAAAACGTTCCATATTAATTGATTTCGTTGCGAGGTTTTGACCTCTATATGAGACGTTTTTCAAAGACTGCATTCATTTTTAAAACAAACCATAACCTTTATTTCATAAATAAAGGTTTAAACAGCTTTACGTAGATTATCAAATAATGATAATCTAAAATATCCTGTTTACACACGACCATTACATAATGGTTTACAATACAAATATGTTACATCGAAATCAGTTTCTTGAATGCAGTTTTTACACAATATCATACAAACATGGACTCCAAATCTTGTCCTTATTTTAGTATGCAACAGCGGAAGCTCTTAATATTCACCTGAGAATAAACATGCTTTAAACGTCAACAAAAATGTTGGTGAGTTATAGGTTTAACCTATATATATCAAATCGTAACAATAGACCACAAGATTTCATATTTCAATACACATCCCATACATAGAGATAAAAATCATTCATATGGTGAACACCTGGTAACCGACAATAACAAGATGCATATATAAGAATATCCCCATCATTCCGGGACACCCTTCGGATATGATATAAATTTCGAAGTACTAAAGCATCCGGTACTTTGGATGGGGTTTGTTAGGCCCAATAGATCTATCTTTAGGATTCGCGTCAATTAGGGTGTCTGTTCCCTAATTCTTAGATTACCAGACTTAATAAAAAGGGGCATATTCGATTTCGATAATTCAACCATAGAATGTAGTTTCACGTACTTGTGTCTATTTTGTAAATCATTTATAAAACCTGCATGTATTCTCATCCCAAAAATATTAGATTTTAAAAGTGGGACTATAACTCACTTTCACAGATTTTTACTTCGTCGGGAAGTAAGACTTGGCCACTGTTGATTCACGAACCTATAACAATATATACATATATATTAAAGTATGTTCAAAATATATTTACAACACTTTTAATATATTTTGATGTTTTAAGTTTATTAAGTCAGCTGTCCTCGTTAGTAACCTACAACTAGTTGTCCACAGTTAGATGTACAGAAATAAATAAATAAATATTATCTTGAATCAATCCACGACCCAGTGTATACGTATCTCAGTATTGATCACAACTCAAACTATATATATTTTGGAATCAACCTCAACCCTGTATAGCTAACTCCAACATTCACATATAGAGTGTCTATGGTTGTTCCGAAATATATATAGATGTGTCGACATGATAGGTCGAAACATTGTATACGTGTCTATGGTATCTCAAGATTACATAATATACAATACAAGTTGATTAAGTTATGGTTGGAATAGATTTGTTACCAATTTTCACGTAGCTAAAATGAGAAAAATTATCCAATCTTGTTTTACCCATAACTTCTTCATTTTAAATCCGTTTTGAGTGAATCAAATTGCTATGGTTTCATATTGAACTCTATTTTATGAATCTAAACAGAAAAGTATAGGTTTATAGTCGGAAAAATAAGTTATAAGTCGTTTTTGTAAAGGTAGTCATTTCAGTCGAAAGAACGACGTCTAGATGACCATTTTAGAAAACATACTTCCACTTTGAGTTTAACCATAATTTTTGGATATAGTTTCATGTTCATAATAAAAATCATTTTCTCAGAATAACAACTTTTAAATCAAAGTTTATCATAGTTTTTAATTAACTAACCCAAAACAGCCCGCGGTGTTACTACGACGGCGTAAATCCGGTTTTACGGTGTTTTTCGTGTTTCCAGGTTTTAAATCATTAAGTTAGCATATCATATAGATATAGAACATGTGTTTAGTTGATTTTAAAAGTCAAGTTAGAAGGATTAACTTTTGTTTGCGAACAAGTTTAGAATTAACTAAACTATGTTCTAGTGATTACAAGTTTAAACCTTCGAATAAGATAACTTTATATGTATGAATCGAATGATGTTATGAACATCATTACTACCTTAATTTCCTTGGATAAACCTACTGGAAAAGAGAAAAATGGATCTAGCTTCAATGGATCCTTGGATGGCTCGAAGTTCTTGAAGCAGAATCATGACACGAAAACAAGTTCAAGTAAGATCATCACTTGAAATAAGATTGTTATAGTTATAGAAATTGAACCAAAGTTTGAATATGATTATTACCTTGTATTAGAATGATAACCTACTGTAAGAAACAAAGGTTTCTTGAGGTTGGATGATCACCTTACAAGATTGGAAGTGAGCTAGCAAACTTGAAAGTATTCTTGATTTTATGAAACTAGAACTTTTGGAATTTATGAAGAACACTTAGAACTTGAAGATAGAACTTGAGAGAGATCAATTAGATGAAGAAAATTGAAGAATGAAAGTGTTTGTAGGTGTTTTTGGTCGTTGGTGTATGGATTAGATATAAAGGATATGTAATTTTGTTTTCATGTAAATAAGTCATGAATGATTACTCATATTTTTGTAATTTTATGAGATATTTCATGCTAGTTGCCAAATGATGGTTCCCACATGTGTTAGGTGACTCACATGGGCTGCTAAGAGCTGATCATTGGAGTGTATATACCAATAGTACATACATCTAAAAGCTGTGTATTGTACGAGTACGAATACGGGTGCATACGAGTAGAATTGTTGATGAAACTGAACGAGGATGTAATTGTAAGCATTTTTGTTAAGTAGAAGTATTTTGATAAGTGTATTGAAGTCTTTCAAAAGTGTATAAATACATATTAAAACACTACATGTATATACATTTTAACTGAGTCGTTAAGTCATCGTTAGTCGTTACATGTAAGTGTTGTTTTGAAACCTTTAGGTTAACGATCTTGTTAAATGTTGTTAACCCAATGTTTATAATATCAAATGAGATTTTAAATTATTATATTATCATGATATTATCATGTATGAATATCTCTTAATATGATATATATACATTAAATGTCTTTACAACGATAATCGTTACATATATGTCTCGTTTAAAAATCATTAAGTTAGTAGTCTTATTTTTACATATGTAGTTCATTGTTAATATACTTTATGATATGTTTTCTTATCATAGTATCATGTTAACTATATATATATATATATCCATATATATGTCATCATATAGTTTTTACAAGTTTTAACGTTCGTGAATCACCGATCAACTTGGGTGGTCAATTGTCTATATGAAACATATTTCAATTAATCAAGTCTTAACAAGTTTGATTGCTTAACATGTTGGAAACATTTAATCATGTAAATATCAATCTCAATTAATATATATAAACATGGAAAAGTTCGGGTCACTACAGTACCTACCCGTTAAATAAATTTCGTCCCGAAATTTTAAGCTGTTGAAGGTGTTGACGAATCTTCTGGAAATAGATGCGGGTATTTCTTCTTCATCTGATCTTCACGCTCCCAGGTGAACTCGGGTCCTCTACGAGCATTCCATCGAACCTTAACAATTGGTATCTTGTTTTGCTTAAGTCTTTTAACCTCACGATCCATTATTTCGACGGGTTCTTCGATGAATTGAAGTTTTTCGTTGATTTGGATTTCATCTAACGGAATAGTGAGATCTTCTTTAGCAAAACATTTCTTTAAATTCGAGACGTGGAAAGTGTTATGTACAGCCGCGAGTTGTTGAGGTAACTCTAGTCGGTAAGCTACTGGTCCGACACGATCAATAATCTTGAATGGTCCAATATACCTTGGATTTAATTTCCCTCGTTTACCAAATCGAACAACGCCTTTCCAAGGTGCAACTTTAAGCATGACCATCTCTCCAATTTCAAATTCTATATCTTTTCTTTTAATGTCAGCGTAGCTCTTTTGTCGACTTTGGGCGGTTTTCAACCGTTGTTGAATTTGGATGATCTTCTCGGTAGTTTCTTGTATAATCTCCGGACCCGTAATCTGTCTATCCCCTACTTCACTCCAACAAATCGGAGACCTGCACTTTCTACCATAAAGTGCTTCAAACGGCGCCATCTCAATGCTTGAATGGTAGCTGTTGTTGTAGGAAAATTCTGCTAACGGTAGATGTCGATCCCAACTGTTTCCGAAATCAATAACACATGCTCGTAGCATGTCTTCAAGTGTTTGTATCGTCCTTTCGCTCTGCCCATCAGTTTGTGGATGATAGGCAGTACTCATGTCTAGACGAGTTCCTAATGCTTGCTGTAATGTCTGCCAGAATCTTGAAATAAATCTGCCATCCCTATCAGAGATAATAGAGATTGATATTCCATGTCTGGAGACGACTTCCTTCAAATACAGTCGTGCTAACTTCTCCATCTTGTCATCTTCTCTTATTGGTAGGAAGTGTGCTGATTTGGTGAGACGATCAACTATTACCCAAATAGTATCAAAACCACTTGCAGTCCTTGGCAATTTAGTGATGAAATCCATGGTAATGTTTTCCCATTTCCATTCCGGGATTTCGGGTTGTTGAAGTAGACCTGATGGTTTCTAATGCTCAGCTTTGACCTTAGAACACGTCAAACATTCTCCTACGTATTTAGCAACATCGGCTTTCATACCCGGCCACCAAAAATGTTTCTTGAGATCCTTGTACATCTTCCCCGTTCCAGGATGTATTGAGTATCTGGTTTTATGAGCTTCTCTAAGTACCATTTCTCTCATATCTCCAAATTTTGGTACCCAAATCCTTTCAGCCCTATACCGGGTTCCGTCTTCCCGAATATTAAGATGCTTCTCCGATCCTTTGGGTATTTCATCCTTTAAATTTCCCTCTTTTAAAACTCCTTGTTGCGCCTCCTTTATTTGAGTAGTAATGTTATTATGAATCATTATATTCATAGATTTTACTCGAATGGGTTCTCTGTCCTTCCTGCTCAAGGCATCGGCTACCACATTTGCCTTCCCCGGGTGGTAACGAATCTCAAAGTCGTAATCATTCAATAATTCAATCCACCTACGCTGCCTCATATTCAGTTGTTTCTGATTAAATATGTGTTGAAGACTTTTGTGGTCGGTATATATAATACTTTTGACCCCATATAAGTAGTGCCTCCAAGTCTTTAATGCAAAAACAACCGCGCCTAATTCCAAATCATGCGTCGTATAATTTTGTTCGTGAATCTTCAATTGTCTAGACGCATAAGCAATCACCTTCGTTCGTTGCATTAATACACAACCGAGACCTTGCTTTGATGCATCACAATAAATCACAAAATCATCATTCCCTTCAGGCAATGACAATATAGGTGCCGTAGTTAGCTTTTTCTTCAATAACTGAAACGCTTTCTCTTGTTCATCATTCCATTCAAATTTCTTCCCTTTATGCGTTAATGCAGTCAAGGGTTTTGCTATTCTGGAAAAGTCTTGGATGAACCTTCTGTAGTAACCAGCTAGTCCTAAAAACTGGCGTATGTGTTTCGGAGTTTTCGGGGTTTCCCACTTTTCAACAGTTTCTATCTTTGCCGGATCCACCTTAATACCTTCTTTGTTCACTATGTGACCGAGGAATTGAACTTCTTCCAACCAAAATGCACACTTTGAAAACTTAGCGTACAATTCTTCCTTCCTCAATACTTCTAACACCTTTCTCAAATGTTCACCGTGTTCTTGGTCATTCTTTGAGTAAATAAGTATGTCATCAATGAAAACAATGACAAACTTGTCAAGGTATGGTCCACACACTCGGTTCATAAGGTCCATGAACACAGCTGGTGCATTAGTTAAACCAAACGGCATGACCATAAACTCGTAATGACCGTAACGTGTTCTGAAAGCAGTCTTTGGAATATCATCTTCTTTCACCCGCATTTGATGATACCCGGAACGTAAGTCAATCTTTGAATAAACAGACGAGCCTTGTAGTTGATCAAATAAGTCGTCGATTCTCGGTAGTGGGTAGCGGTTCTTGATGGTAAGTTTGTTCAACTCTCGGTAGTCGATACACAACCTGAATGTACCATCTTTCTTCTTGACAAACAAAACAGGAGCTCCCCACGGTGATGTGCTTGGTCGAATGAAACCACGCTCTAAAAGTTCTTGTAATTGGCTTTGCAGTTCTTTCATCTCGCTGGGTGCGAGTCTGTAAGGAGCACGAGCTATTGGTGCAGCTCCTGGTACAAGATCTATTTGAAATTCAACGGATCGATGTGGGGGTAATCCCGGTAATTCTTTCGGAAATACATCGGGAAATTCTTTTGCAATGGGAACATCATTGATTCTCTTTTCTTCAGTTTGTACTTTCTCGACGTGTGCTAGAACAGCATAGCAACCTTTTCTTATTAGTTTTTGTGCCTTCAAATTACTAATAAGATGTAGCTTCGTGTTGCCCTTTTCTCCGTACACCATTAAGGGTTTTCCTTTTTCTCGTATAATGCGAATTGCATTTTTGTAACAAACGATCTCCGCTTTCACTTCTTTCAACCAGTCCATACCGATTATCACATCAAAACTCCCTAACTCTACTGGTATCAAATCAATCTTAAATGTTTCGCTAACCAGTTTAATTTCTCGATTCCGACATATATTATCTGCTGAAATTAATTTACCATTTGCTAATTCGAGTAAAAATTTACTATCCAAAGGCGTCAATGGACAACTTAATTTAGCACAAAAATCTCTACTCATATAGCTTCTATCCGCACCCGAATCAAATAAAACGTAAGCAGATTTATTGTCAATAAGAAACGTACCCGTAACAAGCTCCGGGTCTTCCTGTGCCTCTACCGCATTAATATTGAAAACTCTTCCACGGCCTTGTCCATTCGTGTTCTCCTGGTTCGGGCAATTTCTAATAATGTGGCCTGGTTTTCCACATTTATAACAAACTACATTGGCATAACTTGCTCCGACACTACTTGCTCCGCCATTACTCGTTCCGACACCATTTGTTCCTTTCGTTCTATTAACCCCTGGTCCGTAGACCTCACACTTCGCCGCGCTATGACCATTTCTTTTACACTTGTTGCAAAATTTGGTGCAGAACCCCGAGTGATTCTTTTCACACCTTTGGCATAGCTGCTTCTGATTGTTGTTGTTGTTGCGGTTATTATTGTTGTTGGGATGATTGTTGTAGTTGCTGTTGTTGTTGTTGTTGTTGTTGTTGGGCCGTTTGTTGTAGTTGCGATTGATGTTGCGATTGTTGGGATAATTGTTGCGATTATTGTTGTAATTGCTGTTGTTGCTGTATTGGTGATTCTTATCACCTTTTTCCTCCCACTTTCTTTTGACTTGCTTCACATTGGCCTCTTCAGCAGTCTGTTCTTTAATTCTTTCTTCAATCTAGTTCACTAGTTTGTGAGCCATTCTACATGCCTGTTGTATGGAGGCGGGCTCGTGTGAACTTATATCTTCTTGGATTCTTTCCGGTAATCCTTTCACAAACGCGTCGATCTTCTCTTCCTCATCTTCGAATGCTCCCGGACACAATAGGCACAATTCTGTGAATCGTCTTTCGTACGTGGTAATATCAAATCCTTGGGTTCGTAACCCTCTAAGTTCTGTCTTGAGCTTATTGACCTCGGTTCTGGGACGGTACTTCTCGTTCATCAAGTGCTTGAATGCTGACCACGGTAGTGCGTACGCATCATCTTGTCCCACTTGCTCTAGATAGGTATTCCACCATGTTAACGCAGAACCTGTGAAGGTATGCGTAGCGTACTTCACTTTGTCCTCTTCAGTACACTTACTTATGGCAAACACCGATTCAACCTTCTCGGTCCACCGTTTCAATCAGATCGGTCCTTCGGTTCCATCAAATTCCAAAGGTTTGCAGGCAGTGAATTCTTTGTAGGTGCATCCTACACGATTTCCTGTACTGCTAGATCCAAGGTTATTGTTGGTATGTAGCGCAGCCTGTACTGCGGCTATGTTTGAAGCTAGAAAAGTACGAAATTCCTCTTCATTCATATTCACGGTGTGTCGAGTAGTCGGTGCCATTTCCTTCAAAATAGTTAAATGGAACAAGTTAATCATACAGAATATTAAGAGTAGTTAATAGTATTTCGTAGCATAATATGAACTCATTTATAAAAGCTTTTTCTTCATATTAGCGTTTTATAAGTTTAAATTCAGGTAGTACCTACCCGTTAAGTTCATACTTAGTAGCTAATATACAATTCAACTACTACAATTCTATATGAAAAACTGATTATAATAATATTTCGCGTTCAAACTTTTATACAATATTTTACAAACTTACAATACCGCTTATTTTACATAAAGCAAGAAATATAGCACACAATAACTTTGATACAAGATAGTTGTGAAGACAATTCTAGCTAGTACACAAGACGTTCAGCAAAGGCAATAAAGACACGTAATTCATACGTCCAGAAACAAGTCATGCATTCTGGTTTTACTAGGACTACTTCCCATCCTTGGTCTTGTGCAACATAACCGTTATGGCCGTTGATAAGACAGCGTGTTGTAACGTCATCAAAGGGACGAGGGTTACGTAATGTCCAACAGTCCCGTAATAATCTAAAAACCTCATTTCTTACCCCAATTACCGACTCCGTCACTTGTGGAAACGTTTTGTTTAATAGTTGTAGCCCGATGTTCTTGTTCTCACTTTGGTGAGAAGCGAACATTACTAATCCGTAAGCATAACATGCTTCTTTATGTTGCATGTTAGCCGCTTTTTCTAAATCACGAAGTCCAATATTCGGATATATTGAGTCAAAATAATTTCTTAACCCGTTGCGTAAAATAGCATTTGGGTTCCCCGCAATATATGCGTCAAAGTAAACACATCGTAACTTATGGGTTTCCCAATGTGATATCCCCCATCTTTCAAACGAAAGTCTCTTATAAACCAAGACATTCTTGGAACGTTCTTCGAATGTCTTACAAACTGATCTCGCCTTAAATAGTTGTGCCGAAGAATTCTGGCCGACTCTAGACAAAATTTCATCAATCATGTCTCCGGGTAGGTCTCTTAAAATATTGGGTTGTCTATCCATTTTGTGTTTTTAAACTGTAAAATAGACAAGAGTTAGATTCATAAAAAAAATACTTATTAATACAAGCAATTTTTACATATATCATAAAGCATAAGAACACTATATTACATATATTACACCACATGAATACAACTATCTTATTCCGACTCGCTCGTTTCTTCTTCTTCGGTTTTGGTTCGTTTTACCAAGTTTCTAGGGATATATGATGTTCCCCTAATACGAGCCGTCGTTGTCCACATTGGTTTAGAAAAACCTGGTGGTTTAGAGGTTCCCGGGTCATTGTTACAACTTAAGGACTTCGGGGGTTGACGATACATATAAAGTTCATCGGGGTTGGAATTAGATTTCTCTATTTTTATGCCCTTTCCCTTATTATTTTCTTTTGCCTTTTTAAATTCAGTTGGGGTAATTTCTATAACATCATCGGAATTCTCGTCGGAATCCGATTCATCGGAGAATTGGTAATCCTCCCAATATTTTGCTTCCTTGGCGGAAACACCATTGACCATAATTAACTTTGGTCGGTTGGTTGAGGATTTTCTTTTACTTAACCGTTTTATTATTTCCCCCACCGGTTCTATTTCTTCATCCGGTTCCGATTCTTCTTCCGGTTCCGATTCTTCTTCCGGTTCCGACTCTTCTTCCGGTTCCTCTTCGGGAACTTGTGAATCAATCCACAAATCATTCCAATTTACATTTGACTCTTCATTATTATTAGGTGAGTCAATGGGACTTGTTCTAGAGGTAGACATCTATCACATAATATCAAACACGTTAAGAGATTAATATATCACATAATATTCATATGTTAAAAATATATAGTTTCCAACAAAAATGTTAAGCAATCATTTTTAAAGAAAACACGGTCGAAGTCCAGACTCACTAATGCATCCTAACAAACTCGATAAGACACACTAATGCAAATTTTCTGGTTCTCTAAGACCAACGCTCGGATACCAACTGAAATGTCCCGTTCTTATTGATTAAAAACGTTCCATATTAATTGATTTCGTTGCGAGGTTTTGACCTCTATATGAGACGTTTTTCAAAGACTGCATTCATTTTTAAAACAAACCATAACCTTTATTTCATAAATAAAGGTTTAAACAGCTTTACGTAGATTATCAAATAATGATAATCTAAAATATCCTGTTTACACACGACCATTACATAATGGTTTACAATACAAATATGTTACATCGAAATCAGTTTCTTGAATGCAGTTTTTACACAATATCATACAAACATGGACTCCAAATCTTGTCCTTATTTTAGTATGCAACAGCGGAAGCTCTTAATATTCACCTGAGAATAAACATGCTTTAAACGTCAACAAAAATGTTGGTGAGTTATAGGTTTAACCTATATATATCAAATCGTAACAATAGACCACAAGATTTCATATTTCAATACACATCCCATACATAGAGATAAAAATCATTCATATGGTGAACACCTGGTAACCGTCAATAACAAGATGCATATATAAGAATATCCCCATCATTCCGGGACACCCTTCGGATATGATATAAATTTCGAAGTACTAAAGCATCCGGTACTTTGGATGGGGTTTGTTAGGCCCAATAGATCTATCTTTAGGATTCGCGTCAATTAGGGTGTCTGTTCCCTAATTCTTAGATTACCAGACTTAATAAAAAGGGGCATATTCGATTTCGATAATTCAACCATAGAATGTAGTTTCACGTACTTGTGTCTATTTTGTAAATCATTTATAAAACCTGCATGTATTCTCATCCCAAAAATATTAGATTTTAAAAGTGGGACTATAACTCACTTTCACAGATTTTTACTTCGTCGGGAAGTAAGACTTGGCCACTGTTGATTCACGAACCTATAACAATATATACATATATATTAAAGTATGTTCAAAATATATTTACAACACTTTTAATATATTTTGATGTTTTAAGTTTATTAAGTCAGCTGTCCTCGTTAGTAACCTACAACTAGTTGTCCACAGTTAGATGTACAGAAATAAATCGATAAATATTATCTTGAATCAATCCACGACCCAGTGTATACGTATCTCAGTATTGATCACAACTCAAACTATATATATTTTGGAATCAACCTCAACCCTGTATAGCTAACTCCAACATTCACATATAGAGTGTCTATGGTTGTTCCGAAATATATATAGATGTGTCGACATGATAGGTCGAAACATTGTATACGTGTCTATGGTATCTCAAGATTACATAATATACAATACAAGTTGATTAAGTTATGGTTGGAATAGATTTGTTACCAATTTTCACGTAGCTAAAATGAGAAAAATTATCCAATCTTGTTTTACCCATAACTTCTTCATTTTAAATCCGTTTTGAGTGAATCAAATTGCTATGGTTTCATATTGAACTCTATTTTATGAATCTAAGCAGAAAAGTATAGGTTTATAGTCGGAAAAATAAGTTATAAGTCGTTTTTGTAAAGGTAGTCATTTCAGTCGAAAGAACGACGTCTAGATGACCATTTTAGAAAACATACTTCCACTTTGAGTTTAACCATAATTTTTGGATATAGTTTCATGTTCATAATAAAAATCATTTTCTCAGAATAACAACTTTTAAATCAAAGTTTATCATAGTTTTTAATTAACTAACCCAAAACAGCCCGCGGTGTTACTACGACGGCGTAAATCCGGTTTTACGGTGTTTTTCGTGTTTCCAGGTTTTAAATCATTAAGTTAGCATATCATATAGATATAGAACATGTGTTTAGTTGATTTTAAAAGTCAAGTTAGAAGGATTAACTTTTGTTTGCGAACAAGTTTAGAATTAACTAAACTATGTTCTAGTGATTACAAGTTTAAACCTTCGAATAAGATAGCTTTATATGTATGAATCGAATGATGTTATGAACATCATTACTACCTTAATTTCCTTGGATAAACCTACTGGAAAAGAGAAAAATGGATCTAGCTTCAATGGATCCTTGGATGGCTCGAAGTTCTTGAAGCAGAATCATGACACGAAAACAAGTTCAAGTAAGATCATCACTTGAAATAAGATTGTTATAGTTATAGAAATTGAACCAAAGTTTGAATATGATTATTACCTTGTATTAGAATGATAACCTACTGTAAGAAACAAAGGTTTCTTGAGGTTGGATGATCACCTTACAAGATTGGAAGTGAGCTAGCAAACTTGAAAGTATTCTTGATTTTATGAAACTAGAACTTTTGGAATTTATGAAGAACACTTAGAACTTGAAGATAGAACTTGAGAGAGATCAATTAGATGAAGAAAATTGAAGAATGAAAGTGTTTGTAGGTGTTTTTGGTCGTTGGTGTATGGATTAGATATAAAGGATATGTAATTTTGTTTTCATGTAAATAAGTCATGAATGATTACTCATATTTTTGTAATTTTATGAGATATTTCATGCTAGTTGCCAAATGATGGTTCCCACATGTGTTAGGTGACTCACATGGGCTGCTAAGAGCTGATCATTGGAGTGTATATACCAATAGTACATACATCTAAAAGCTGTGTATTGTACGAGTACGAATACGGGTGCATACGAGTAGAATTGTTGATGAAACTGAACGAGGATGTAATTGTAAGCATTTTTGTTAAGTAGAAGTATTTTGATAAGTGTATTGAAGTCTTTCAAAAGTGTATAAATACATATTAAAACACTACATGTATATACATTTTAACTGAGTCGTTAAGTCATCGTTAGTCGTTACATGTAAGTGTTGTTTTGAAACCTTTAGGTTAACGATCTTGTTAAATGTTGTTAACCCAATGTTTATAATATCAAATGAGATTTTAAATTATTATATTATCATGATATTATCATGTATGAATATCTCTTAATATGATATATATACATTAAATTTCTTTACAACGATAATCGTTACATATATGTCTCGTTTAAAAATCATTAAGTTAGTAGTCTTATTTTTACATATGTAGTTCATTGTTAATATACTTTATGATATGTTTTCTTATCATAGTATCATGTTAACTATATATATATATATATATATATCCATATATATGTCATCATATAGTTTTTACAAGTTTTAACGTTCGTGAATCACCGATCAACTTGGGTGGTCAATTGTCTATATGAAACATATTTCAATTAATCAAGTCTTAACAAGTTTGATTGCTTAACATGTTGGAAACATTTAATCATGTAAATATCAATCTCAATTAATATATATAAACATGGAAAAGTTCGGGTCACTACAACATACAGACTTAATGTTGCAGAAAAGGAGACTTCACAAAATTTATGCCACCAGAGACTCGGTCACATGAGTGAGAAAGGGTTGTCTACCCTAATAAAGAATGAGCTTATCAATGTAGACAAGGATGATGCGCTAGATTCTTGCAATCATTGTCTCTTTGGTAAGCAGCATAGAGTCTCGTTTAATTCCTCTTCAACGAGAAGATCAGAGTTACTCAGTCTGGTACACTCTGACGTTTGCGGTCCCTTAGAGGTTGAATCAATTGGCGGCAATCGATACTTTCTGACGTTTATCGATGATGCTTCTCGAAAGGTGTGGGTATATTTCTTGCAGACGAAGGACCAGGTGTTCGATTACTTCAAACAGTTTCATGTCATGGTAGAACGTGAGATAAGAAAGAAGTTAAAGTGTCTTCGATCCGACAACTGCGGTGAATACTCCTCCAGGAAGTTCGATGCCTATTGCAGATTGATGTGCGAGAAGTGTCGTATAAATTGTCGTATAAAATAATATGGAAAAATACCGATTAAAGATTTCTACACACTAACGGGCAGTGTACCCGATCGTGTAGTAGTATAGTAACTGGTTTAGTTCCGTGTATCGTTCCAAGGACAGTTATATTAGCCAAACTAGAATTAGAAACTATATTATGATTAACTAAGTAAATGAAACTTAAAGGTACAAGTTTTATGTTTTGGTGGCCATTTAACGATTTAGCCAAATCAGAGAAGGTTAAATGTAAAAACAATATTTTTGGTCTTTTAAATTTTTAAGATGAAAATAAATGCAAAGAAAGCAAGTAAGATAGTTTTAATTTAAATCAAAGAGATGAAATGTTCATCTAGATATTTTACCCTCGGTATTGGATGTAAGTTTTGATATTAAGGCCTGATTGAATAATTATGTGTGTAAGTTATCTAATAGGTTCACTAAGAGTTCTCTTGAATAAACACGCAAACACAATCACAAGATCAAGGGTTCCCTTTTTCACTATGGTTCTTGTATTTGTAATCAAATAACTATTATAAGCATGCTAATCACCTAAATCGACCCGTCAAGAGTTCTCTTTAGCGAGTACTCAAACTAGAATTACTAAGTGAGGGTTCCCTATTACTTAGACCTTTTCGTTTATGACTAGTTGATTAGCTATATCAAAGACTTGAATAACAATTGTCTTTGCGTTCGCTCTACACAATTCATTCCTATTTTGTTTAACCATTTTAATCTAGTTTACCCCCTTGGTCCGGTTTAGTAAACAATCAATCTAAGACAAGTTGATTGTAAATCAATATGATACATCAACAAGAGTTCTCTTTATCAACAACATATCAATTAACTAGATACAAATGATTTTAACAGCAATAAGCATGGTTCTTAATTCAAGCTTTAATCTATCACACATAATACATTCAATCAATAAGATTACATCCAATACCTTGGTTATTAATCTAGACAAACATTATAGAAACTAGCCAACAATCATGGTAACAGACAACATAACAATCAGATTAACAACTGAAATCATTGTTTTAGAACAAGGAATAACCTACAAGAACAAGGAGTTCTTGGATGATGAAGGTTTTGATCTTTGATGTCTTGATGTTGAGCCTCTTCCAAGAGCTTGGAGTTCTCCAATTTTGCTCCTAAAAATCGTCTCTGTACTCTCTGGTTCGTAAGTTATGAAACAGTCCCTCAAAACAGTAGTTTTAAAGTGGAGAAAGTAGGTAAAAAGCACAAAAGTCGGCTGAAACCTACTACGGGACGGCGTCCAAAAAGGCTGGACGGCGTCCCGTCCTTAAGAGCTAGACGGCGTCCTCATATCCAGGACGGCGTCCTGTTTCAAGAGACTGGACGGCATCCTATAACCCAGGACGGCGTCCAGATACGCTGAAATCCACTGTTTCGCTTTCTTTTCAATCCTCTTTTATTTGGACGAAGCCTAACACCTTGGAAGCTTTGTTTTACCATTTTAGAGCACTAAATAGACCTTAAGTCATATCGGGATCAACCAATGTCATAAATCATCAAAACTCTTTGTAAATTACTCTTCCGATACAAATTTGTGCATCTTGGATTATCACTTGTAGAAACGCCTTCATTATCCTCGATTCTAGAGCATTTTACACGATATTGCGATAGATATATATGATGTTATTGAGCAATATCAAAACACCCCACACTTAAACCTTGCTTGTCCTCAAGCAATTCTTTCTTTACAAAGTAGAACAATATCAAACATAATCACACAATATAGATTACAAACATTACATGAATCACTCGAAGCACACGAAACACACACGTTGATATGAAACACAACTCACGCTATATACACAATGGAAACACACGCTTTAAGTATAGCACACTTTTATTGAAATCACACGCACGCTATATACACAATGGAAACACACACACACATTTTTGGGAGATTAGAGCCAAGTATCCGAAAAATTTGACCCTAGGGAAATCAGGATCTTATGAAAACGTTTTATGGTTTTGAAAATATCATGCTAGTTTTTAATACTATGCACGTTTTCCGATTTTGATCGGATTTTCTGAATTTTTAAAAATGAATGCGGGTTTCCCGCTATTGGTCAAGCCAATCCCTCCCACGGTACCTAACATTACGAGATGTCGGTAGAAAATAATGTGCATTAGGAGGATACACATTACGTCCGGACATCATTGACAATTATGAGGTAATCATCTAATTCGTTAAATCAATCATGAAGATTGAGGTTTATCAGTCTTAAAAGCTGATATTTTACCTTTCTGGAGGTTATCCTTCCGGGGATCTGATAAATCACTAACATTTTGTGTATACAATGTGCCCCCCGTTTTACTAGTTAATCTCCCTCATTGAGATAAACTTTGACTACCAGTTTCCCTGTTTGACGTTGAGGCCTGGTAGATTTCCAGTCGATGTCAGTAATGACTTTTCAAGAGTTTTTTTGTCACCCTACAACTGGTCTGGACTACATCTTCTGAATTGAATCAGTAAGTGTGTCATTCGGAAGACTTTACTTCCTTGAGGATGGAAAAGATACATCCTATTGGTCATATCAAGTGGTCGGACGCAACATTGTCCTTGTTAGGAGAAACAATGAGGACCGTCCTTAGGGTTTTCGATCTGGCGCGAGATCCGGTTTCCGACCACGCTATACAATCACCGCTCTCTCACTGTTTACACTCGTTTTGGTACAAGTGACCTACAAGTTAGCTTACTAAACTAGTAGGATTTTCATTCAAATAATTGAATGATAGTGCAACTTCAAAGACTATTAATAATTTAAAATGTAAACCAACATTTATTTTCTAGATTTTAAGATCATAATGCGTATAACATGGTTTTTGGACTTTTAATCGTTTTTAAGGCTACTTGAAAATTTTAAAATTTTTATAATAAACGCCTTAATTTTAGTGAAACGAGTTCCCGATAAATTTCTATTCCCCACCCCACACTTGAGATCATGCAAGGCCCTCATTGCATGAAATCAGAAAAAGGATTAAATTTAGAGGGTAAAGCGATAGGGTGATTGTAGAAATTTTCAATTTTTAACCTGCAAATCGTGGAACATGTAGACGGATGCCGCTGAACTTACTGCCAGCATAAGAGCATCATCCATTCCGCGATTATCATCATACACACATCATAATATCAAATGTCGCTGAACTTAATGCCAGTCTTTGAAGTTCAATCACGCTGCACAAATTAACAAACCACACAATTTATAATAAAAAGAACGGTGTTTTTACAACCACAACCGTTCATAAATCCACACAATTAGTCAGTTATTACAAACCAAATATTGTCTAAAATCACACCACACAAATTAAATTATCTCAAAACAAAGTACAAAATGATCAAAGGCACGCAGGCCTAGTTATCAAACGGCCAAAAATAATTACCCGAACCATCTCTGTACGGGCGTCCCTGTGGATATTCCTGCTCAAATCTGTTCTGAGCATCCTGCAACGCAGCGGTATTATCATAAATCGGGTGAGGCGGAGGTGGGTTTTGAGGATCCGTGTAATATTGGGGTGTCAGACGTGTCGTCCCATAGTACTGCTCGGGGTTGGAATAAAACAACTCTGAGTTATGGTTATTCCAATCAATACCAAAACTCATCCATCCCTGATCGTGCACTTGAGCAATCTGGCATTGCTCCATTCGTTGCTGACTATCCCACATTTGGTTGTTGTGCGTCCTTTGTTCGTTTGGGCTCAACCTCATGTTATTAACACTACCAACCAAACTGTCCCAACTTGATTGGGACGGATGCCACGGAACCTGATCACCAACGTTAGTCTGTGCCTCCATTTCCGCCTCTTCTTCCTGCTGCTGTTCTTGCTGCACGCCACTGCCACTTGCGCCACCTGCGCCACCTGCCTCAAAAGGTACCAAATGCCCATTTCTATCTTTCATAAGAATTTCAGCATTAATATAAGAAACCTTTTTTAATGGTTTCATGACGTTCGTACACTCCTGTAATCTGCTGAAATCTATGTTAAAATGTCGAGCAAGTCGGGTGATGTAGTGGCCTTCCAGAAGTGGCTTCTGTTGCCGTGTCTCGGTAGCAATGGCCAGGAAATAATTACCGATCAACCCAGGAATGTCGGTATAGCAACCCCGCTTTATTTGGTCCATAATCCATAAATCCAACGTTTTCACTTTCTCGTGACCCTCAACCCTCGCATTAAAAGTGCATGCGATAAGTCTATGAAGCAGTTTATCATCCCGGGCTGCGATTTCATTGTACCTGTGCCTGCTTGATCTAAACTGTGCAGCCGCATTTGGCCTACAAATCCTTCGCCAATAAGAAACATCACTAAATTCATCCCGGCCAACATAATCGGAGGCCCGCAAGTATTCACCTAACTGAGTATCGGTGAGTTCCTCAAAAATACCCAAAACTCGGCATAGCTCAAAACTACTTATACCCCTGTACTCACCCCCTAAACGAAATCGAAGAAAGTCATTTGACAAATAATCGCTGACATTGTTAAATCGCACAGTTGAGTAGAATTCTTTAAGCAGCACCGGATAAATTGGTTCGTTGATGCTGAAAACTTGCTCCCAAGCGTGGGTGACTACTCTACCGTAGGGGATGGCGAGTAAGTTAGAAACATGGCGGCGCATACCCGCCTCTTCCAATGGGCCCCAGATAAAATACCAAGTGGCATTAATAGGCCTACGGTTTATCGTCTCAAATGTTTCTGTGTAGTCTTCGTCGTTTTGAACCTGTGTCAACCAAACTCGAGGATCATTTCGATCCTCCTCTTCTTCTTCTCCTGGCGATGATGATGAATGATGTTGCTGTTGTGGTGGTTGTCGTGGTGGAGCCAAACCTGCTGTCCTTCCTCTCTTTGCCGGTCCTCCTCGGCTTGACTGTCCCTGCAAAACATTAACACCAGACCAAAAGAACATAGAAACCGTTGTGTTAATGTTAGCTAAAACATAACCGAGTAGCAAGAGAACTTAATCATGCCATTTCAAGTTCATAAGTATTATGACTCATTTAAGCAAAAGCGTATGTTCACAATTTTAAACCAAAGTCAACTATAGTCATCATAAACCCGTTAATAACTTTTCAAAAATGAAAATCACAACTTCACAATGTAGCATCAACTTATGACTCAAGGATTCAAGCATGTTGTGTTATAGGTCATAACATTTAAATTTGCATTCTAATGATATTCATCACAAATCATAACACATTTTTCGCAATTTTTGTTCAAATGACCTATTATAACATCATACATTATGGCATTCCATTCCATCAATTTACTTCAACAGGCCCATACAATTGAAAATCAAGCATACATACTTCATAAGTTCATTACAATTCAACAATTTGCTAAAAAATTCAAGAACATTCAAAAATGACCCGGCCAATTTGACATCAATATCACCAACACAATTAAATACTTCACAAGATTCATTAACATCATACACAAACTCAACATCATGAACTAATTACCCTAAATTCGGATTCAAATTCCACAAACCCTAAAATCATGAACAAACCCTTAAAAGCATGTAATCTTTGCAAAACACATTATGGGCAATTAAACTACTAAGGCATGTTAATCTTAACAATAATCATGCAAATCAAACACCCCACACTTATCCTTCACCAATTTATAGATATAAACATACAATTCAAGTAATTGATAAAGAAAAGTGTAAAAATGGAGTATTCATACCCTAGAAAACATGATTTGAAGTTTGGATTTGAAGAAGAAAACGCAAAATTGAGGTAGAAATTAGGGTTTTTGGAGAGTGTTTCGTGTTTGGCAGAGAGAAATGGATAAAAATGTGTTTTTGTGGTTAAGAAATGGGTTGGATAGGTATTTAAAACGTATTTTTTTCTGAGTCAGTCACTCTAGACGGCGTCCAGAAAGGAGGACGGCGTCCAGGTCTTCATTTTGGGACGGCGTCCAGGAGAATGGGACGGCGTCCAGTTCTTCATTTTGGGACGGCGTCCAGGAAATTGGGACGGCGTCCAGGTCTTTAAATGGGGACGGCGTCCAGGAAAATGGGACGGCGTCCCATTGCACTAAAACTCACTGACCCGTTTTTCTGAGTCGCGCGTGTTTAAAGGCCAAACGTAAATCATTTTGTACCAAACTAAAATTTATCGTGCACACATTTCAAACCTATTTACAATTGTGAACCATTTTTTAACGAGTCGTTCACCAAACTCGTCCCCATTTTGATTTATGCTTTGTTCTTGAAGTTGAGGCTAACCTCATCCTCAATTTCTAGGGGACTATCAACATAGTGTTTGACCCGGTGGCCATTCACTTTAAAAGTATCACCCTTCCAGTTTACCATTTCAATTGTACCATAAGGGTACACCTTTCTGACCACAAATGGTCCCGTCCATCGGGACTTAAGCTTTCCTGGTGATAACTTGAAACGGGAATTGTAAACAAGGACACGATCTCCTTCCATGAATTCTTTTGGATGTTTCAATCTTTTGTCGTGCCATTGTTTAGTTTTTTCTTTGTAAATTAGAGAGTTGTCATAGGCTTCGAGCCTCAACTCGTCTAATTCGTTTAGTTGGGTCAAACGTAACCGACCCGCTTCTTGGTAATCCAAATTGCATGCCCTTAGCGCCCAATGCGCTTTGTGTTCAATCTCCAACGGGAGATGGCATGCTTTTCCGTATACCATACGGAAAGGAGTTGTTCCAATTGGTGTTTTGTAGGCCGTGCGAAAGGCCCACAATGCATCATTTAACTTGATTGACCACTCTTTTGGATTTGCACCAACGGTCTTTTCAAGTATGCGTTTTAATGACCGGTTGGTGTTTTCTACTTGCCCACTTGTCTGGGGATGATAGGATGTTGAAATTTTATAGATTACTCCATATCTCTTCAACACCTTTTCCAATTGCTTATTGCAAAAGTGGGTGCCCCGGTCACTTATAAGAGCTTTTGGCGTGCCAAACCTAGAGAAAAGTTCCATCAAAAAGTTTACCACAACTCGGCCATCATTTGTTGGTAGAGGTTTTGCCTCCGCCCATTTGGAAACATAATCTATGGCAACAAGTATGTATAGGTAACAATGAGATTTTGGAAAGGGCCCCATAAAGTCAATTCCCCAAACATCGAACACCTCGCATACTTGGATGCTTTGTTGAGGCATTTCATCCCGTTTAGTGATTTGACTGGCCCGTTGGCAAGCGTCACAAGCCTTACAAACAGTGTAGGCATCTTTGAATATTGTAGGCCAATAGAAACCGGCCTCGTAAACTTTCCTCCCCGTGATTTGGGGACCAAAGTGCCCACCTGTTGGACCAAGGTGACAGTCAAGCAGAATTTCGGTGCATTCTTTCCCCGAAAAATACCGACGAATAATTCCATCCGCACATCGCCTAAATAGATAAGGGTCTTCCCAAAAATAGTATTTTAGGTCACTAAAGAATTTCTTTCTTTTCTGATGTGACCAACCGGTTTCTAGGAATCCACCCGCAAGATAGTTGGCTATGTCTACAAACCATGGATCATCAATTTTCTCAATCTTCATGAGATTTTCGTCTGGAAAGTTATCTTGGATAACAGTCTCATGGAGAACCCCAAGATTCGGGTTCTCAAGTCGAGAAAGGTGATCGGCAGCTAGGTTTTCGGCCCCCTTTTTATCTTTAATATCGATGTCGAATTCTTGCAAAAGCAAGACCCAACGTATTAACCGGGGTTTAGCATCTTGCTTAGCAAGCAAGTACTTCAATGCCGAGTGGTCTGTATAGACAACCGTCTTTGCTAGTACCAAATAGGATCGGAATTTATCAAACGAAAAGACGATTGCCAGGAGTTCCTTCTCGGTGGTAGTGTAATTAAGTTGGGCTCCTTGAAATGTCTTGCTAGCATAATAAATGGGCTTGAAATGTTTTTCAATTTTTTGCCCCAAGACGGCACCAATAGCAAAGTCACTAGCGTCACACATAAGTTCGAATGGTATTGACCAATTCGGTGATATGAGAATGGGTGATTGTGTGAGCTTTGCTTTAAGTAGGTTAAAGGCGGTAAGACACTCGTCCGTAAAGATAAATGGAGCGTCTTTCTCAAGAAGTTTGTTCATGGGGGTTGCAATTTTGGAAAAATCTTTAATGAACCGCCGGTAAAAACCGGCGTGCTCCAGAAAACTTCTTACGCCTTTTACATTTGACGGTGTTGGTAATTTGGCTATGACTTCCACTTTAGCTCTATCCACCTCCAAACCTGCACAAGAAATTTTATGACCCAATACAATGCCCTCTTTTACCATAAAATGGCATTTTTCCCAGTTTAGCACAAGATTTGATTCTTCACACCTAATCAACATACGCTCAAGATTATGAAGACATAAGTCAAAAGAATCACCGAAGACTGAAAAGTCATCCATGAATACTTCCATAAAGTCTTCAATCATATCATGAAAAATAGCTACCATACACCTTTGAAAGGTAGCAGGAGCATTGCATAAGCCAAAGGGCATACGTCGATAGGAGAAAGTACCATAAGGGCATGTAAAGGTCATTTTCTCTTGGTCCTCTGGTGCTATAGGGATTTGGAAATATTCCGAGAAACCGTCAAGAAAACAATAAAAGTTCTTTCCTGCCAACCTTTCCAACATTTGATCAATGTAAGGAAGAGGAAAATGGTCTTTTCGGGTAGCATCATTTAATTTTCTGTAATCAATACATACCCTCCAACCCGTGATAGTCCTGGTAGAAATTAATTGGTCGTCTTCATTTGTGACAACGGTCATGCCACCCTTTTTGGGCACGCATTGGACCGGACTCACCCAAGGGCTATCCGAAATTGGATAAATGAGACCTGCATCTAGGAGTTTGACAATCTCCTTTTTAACAACTTCTTGCATATTAGGGTTGAGTCGCCTTTGTCTTTGTACACATGGCTTATAGTTATCTTCCATTAATATCTTATGCGTACAATAAGAGGGACTTATACCCTTGATGTCATGAATTTTCCATGCTAGAGCCGTTTTATGGGCTTTTAACATGGAAACAAGTTTAGACTTCTCACTTACAGAGAGTTCGGATGAAATGATAACCGGGAGAGTAGAACCTTCTTATAGGTAAGCATATTCCAAGTGTTTTGGAAGTGGCTTGAGTTTTAAAATGGGAGGTTCTTCAATCGATGTTTTACATCGGTACTCATTTCCTAAATCCAACTTTCTGTATTCTTCATCATTTGGCTCATAACCGTTAGCCATCAAGGTGGTCAACATCTCCACTTCTTCCAACATATTCTCTTCATCACCTTCTGCAAAAATGCATTCTCCCGCACCTTGCAATTCTGGAAATTCCTGCAACAACTCCGAATATGTGTCAATGGTTTGCACATAATAACATTGATCATCAGTAGACTCGGGGTATTGTAGGGCATGGTCAACGGAAAAGGTAACCTTCATATCCTCAATACTAAGGGTCAATTTCTACCCATGAACATCTATCATAGCTCTAGCGGTATTGAGGAAAGGTCGACCTAATATAAGAGGCACACGTGTGTCCTCCTCCATGTCCAAAATTACAAAGTCAGCCGGAAATACTAGGGTACCTACTTTTACCAACATATTCTCTAAAATTCCACGAGGGAATTTAACAGAGCGGTCCACTAGTTGAATTGCCATTCGGGTTGGTTTTAGTACCCCGGGGTTTAGCTTAACATATAATGAATAAGGCATTAAATTTATGCTAGCCCCTAAATCCGCTAATGCTTTAATGCATTCCAAATCTCCCAGGAGACATGGTATGGTAAAACTTCCAGGATCTGCTAATTTCTTTGGTATTTTGTTCATCAAAATTGCTGAACAATTAGCATTCATGGTGACGGATGAAAGTTCCTCCATTTTCTTCCGATTAGTAAGTAAGTCTTTTAAGAACTTAGCATACTTGGGCATACCTGAGATTACATCAATGAAAGGCATATTTATGTTAATTTGTTTAAACATATCTAGGAATTTTGACCTTTCGGCCTCTAGCCTTTCTTGTTGTTGTTTTCTTGGGTATGGGAGCGGTGGTTGATATGGTTTCACTACGGGTTTCTCCCGTTCTTCCTTTTCAACCACTTTTTCCGGCTCCTTAACCGGTTCATCATTTCGGTTCAACGGAACACTAAAATCAGAATTTTCGGGCATTTTTGGAGCATCGTACGCTAAACCACTCCGTGTGGTGATAACATTGGCGTGCTCATTTTGAGGGTTCTTATTTGTATCGCCCGGTAAACTACCTGGTTTTCTCTCACTAAGTAAATTAGCTAAACCACTCATTTGTTTCTCCAAATTCTGAATTGAGGCTTGTTGATTTCGAAACTGGTGTTGGTTTTACTCGTTGGTTTGGTTTATATTTGTGACAAGCTGAGTTTGTGATGAAATCAACTTTTCCAACATACTCTCCAAATTTGACTTTTTTTCTTCCTGTTGGGGTTTTTGATAAAAACCCGGAGTTTGTTGTTGGAACCCACTACTTGACCCTTGTTGGTAATTGAAATTTTGACCTTGAGGGTTGTAGGGGTTGTTAAAGTTCCGGTTAAATTGGGCTCTTCCTTGAAATTGATTGTTATTTCTTTGGCTTACGAAAGCCACTTCTTCTTTTTGAGCCATTGTTAAACCGGCATCACAATCTTTTCCTAAATGAAGACCACCACAGTATTCACAACCTACTTTCATACTATGAATTTCCTTGGTGATTTTATCCATGGTTCGAGCAACACCGTCTATTTTAACACTTAGGGAACTAAGGTCATCATAGGCGCCGGCGCTTTGGACTTGAGCATTACGAGTAATTGGGCGTTCTTGATGCCACTCATGAGAATAATCGGCTAGCTTCTCGATTATTTCATAAGCCTCTTGCTCGGTTTTGTCCATAAGATAACCACCGGCCACTTGGTCAATTGAAATTCGGGTTGCTACATCACAACCTTTGTAAAAGATTTGGACCTTTTGAAAGGTATCCAAACCATGGTTTGGACAACCTCTTAGCATTTTGGAAAATCGATTCCATGCTTCGTACAGGGTTTCCATCGGCTTTTGACAGAATTGGGTAATTTCGTGTTGGAGTCTCGCAGACTTGGATGCTGGAAAATATTTCTTAAGAAATTTTTCCAACATACCATCCCACGTTTCTATCGTAGCCTCGGCCAATGAATCTAACCAACTTCGTGCTTCCCCTTGGAGTGTCCAAGGGAAAAGTCTTAATAATATGGCCTGGTCAGTTTCTGGTTTAAGTTTAAAAAGAAGACATATCTCTTGAAAGAGACGAATATGTTCGTTTGCATCTTCATTCGGACCACCACCAAATTGACACCTGTTATTAATCATTTGAAAAATAGGTCCTTTTATTTCAAAAGTTACCTCAACAGTAGGTGGAGTAATAGCACTACCTTGTCCGGTCCGGGTTGCTTTCATCTTTGCTGCCATTGATTGTCGTGGTACCAACGGTCTTTCTCTTTCCATTTCAAAATTTGGGGGTTGAACGGGTTTACCAAAGTCTGAATATCGAGGCTTGGTCGTACTTGATTCTGAATCAAAGGTTTCTTGCTTTGATGAAGATTCAAAAATTTCAAGTACTTCTTTTGAAATCCTACCAAGCTTTCTATCAGGCTCTGTAAACGGTGTAAGTAATGGAGATTCTGAACTTCGGGTATGTGGCATAAGCGACCTATAAACTGTCAATCACACAACTAACAAAAATTATTAAACATACCGATTCTATAAAATTAAAATCAAAGACTATTAAAAATTTAAAATAATTAAGAAACTACTTAATCACAAATCAGTTAATAATTCTATTTTGACACAAAACTGTCCCCGGCAGCGGCGCCAAAAACTTGATGTGCGAGAAGTGTCGTATAAATTGTCGTATAAAATAATATGGAAAAATACCGATTAAAGATTTCTACACACTAACGGGCAGTGTACCCGATCGTGTAGTAGTATAGTAACTGGTTTAGTTCCGTGTATCGTTCCAAGGACAGTTATATTAGCCAAACTAGAATTAGAAACTATATTATGATTAACTAAGTAAATGAAACTTAAAGGTACAAGTTTTATGTTTTGGTGGCCATTTAACGATTTAGCCAAATCAGAGAAGGTTAAATGTAAAAACAATATTTTTGGTCTTTTAAATTTTTAAGATGAAAATAAATGCAAAGAAAGCAAGTAAGATAGTTTTAATTTAAATCAAATAGATGAAATGTTCATCTAGATATTTTACCCTCGGTATTGGATGTAAGTTTTGATATTAAGGCCTGATTGAATAATTATGTGTGTAAGTTATCTAATAGGTTCACTAAGAGTTCTCTTGAATAAACACGCAAACACAATCACAAGATCAAGGGTTCCCTTTTCACTATGGTTCTTGTATTTGTAATCAAATAACTATTATAAGCATGCTAATCACCTAAATCGACCCGTAAAGAGTTCTCTTTAGCGAGTACTCAAACTAGAATTACTAAGTGAGGGTTCCCTATTACTTAGACCTTTTCGTTTATGACTAGTTGATTAGCTAGATCAAAGACTTGAATAACAATTGTCTTTGCGTTCGCTCTACACAATTCATTCCTATTTTTAAAAATGAGTGCGGGTTTCCCGCTATTGGTCAAGCCAATCCCTCCCACGGTACCTAACATTACGAGATGTCGGTAGAAAATAATGTGCTTTAGGAGGATACACATTACGTCCGGACAGCATTGACAATTATGAGGTAATCATCTAATCCGTTAAATCAATCATGAAGATTGAGGTTTATCAGTCTTAAAAGCTGATATTTTACCTTTCTGGAGGTTATCCTTCCGGGGATCTGATAAATCACTAACATTTTATGTATACATGGTGCCCCCCCGTTTTACTAGTTAATCTCCCTCATTGAGATAAACTTTGACTACCAGTTTCCCTGTTTGATGTTAAGGCCTGGTAGATTTCCAGTCGATGTCAGTAATGACTTTTCAAGAGTTTTTTTGTCACCCTACAACTGGTCTGGACTACATCTTCTGAATTGAATCAGTAAGTGTGTCATTCGGAAGACTTTACTTCCTTGAGGATGGAAAAGATACATCCTATTGGTCATATCAAGTGGTCGGACGCAACAATGTCCTTGTTAGGAGAAACAATGAGGACCGTCCTTAGGGTTTTCGATCTGGCGCGAGATCCGGTTTCCGACCACGCTATACAATCACCGCTCTCTCACTGTTTACACTCGTTTTAGTACAAGTGACCTACATGTTAGCTTACTAAACTACTAGGATTTTCATTCAAATAATTGAATGATAGTGCAACTTCAAAGACTATTAATAATTTAAAATGTAAACCAACATTTATTTTCTAGATTTTAAGATCATAATGCGTATAACATGATTTTTGGACTTTTAATCGTTTTTAAGGCTACTTGAAAATTTTAAAATTTTTATAATAAACGCCTTAATTTTAGTGAAACGAGTTCCCGATAAATTTCTATTCCCCACCCCACACTTGAGATCATGCAAGGCCCTCATTGCATGAAATCAGAAAAAGGATTAAATTTAGAGGGTAAAGCGATAGGGTGATTGTAGAAATTTTCAATTTTTAACCTGCAAATCGTGGAACATGTAGACGGATGCCGCTGAACTTACTGCCAGCATAAGAGCATCGTCCATTCCGCGATTATCATCATACACACATCATAATATCAAATGTCGCTGAACTTAATGCCAGTCTTTGAAGTTCAATCACGCTGCACAAATTAACAAACCACACAATTTATAATAAAAAGAACGGTGTTTTTACAACCACAACCGTTCATAAATCCACACAATTAGTCAGTTATTACAAACCAAATATTGTCTAAAATCACACCACACAAATTAAATTGTCTCAAAACAAAGTACAAAATGATCAAAGGCACGCAGGCCTAGTTATCAAACGGCCAAAAATAATTACCCGAACCATCTCTGTACGGGCGTCCCTGTGGATATTCCTGCTCAAATCTGTTCCGAGCATCCTGCAACGCAGCGGTATTATCATAAATCGGGTGAGGCGGAGGTGGGTTTTGAGGATCCGTGTAATATTGGGGTGTCAGACGTGTCGTCCCATAGTACTGCTCGGGGGTTGGAATAAAACAACTCTGAGTTATGGTTATTCCAATCAATACCATAACTCATCCATCCCTGAGCGTGCACTTGAGCAATCTGGCATTGCTCCATTCATTGCTGACTATCCCACATTTGGTTGTTGTGCGTCCTTTGTTCGTTCGGGCTCAACCTCATGTTATTAACACTACCAACCAAACTGTCCCAACTTGATTGGGACGGATGCCACGGAACCTGATCAACAACGTTAGTCTGTGCCTCCATTTCCGCCTCTTCTTCCTGCTGCTGTTCTTGCTGCACGCCACTGCCACTTGCGCCACCTGCGCCACCTGCCTCAAAAGGTACCAAATGCCCATTTCTATCTTTCATAAGAATTTCAGCATTAATATAAGAAACCTTTTTTAATGGTTTCATGACGTTCGTACACTCCTGTAATCTGCTGAAATCTATGTTAAAATGTCGAGCAAGTCGGGTGATGTAGTGGCCTCCCAGAAGTGGCTTCTATTGCCGTGTCTCGGTAGCAATGGCCAGGAAATAATTACCGATCAACCCAGGAATGTCGGTATAGCAACCCCGCTTTATTTGGTCCATAATCCATAAATCCAACGTTTTCACTTTCTCGTGACCCTCAACCCTCGCATTAAAAGTGCATGCGATAAGTCTATGAAGCAGTTTATCATCCCGGGCTGCGATTTCATTGTACCTGTGCCTGCTTGATCTAAACTGTGCAGCCGCATTCAGCCTACAAATCCTTCGCCAATAAGAAACATCACTAAATTCATGCCGGCCAACATAATCGGAGGCCCGCAAGTATTCACCTAACTGGGTAGCGGTGAGTTCCTCAAAAATACCCAAAACTCGGCATGGCTCAAAACTACTTATACCCCTGTACTCACCCCCTAAACGAAATCGAAGAAAGTCATTTGACAAATAATCGCTGACATTGTTAAATCGCACAGTTGAGTAGAATTCTTTAAGCAGCACCGGATAAATTGGTTCGTTGATGCTGAAAACTTGCTCCCAAGCGTGGGTGACTACTCTACCGTAGGGGATGGCGAGTAAGTTAGAAACATGACGGTGCATACCCGCCTCTTCCAATGGGCCCCAAATAAAATACCAAGTGGCATTAATAGGCCTACGGTTTAGCGTCTCAAATGTTTCTGTGTAGTCTTCGTCGTTTTGAACCTGTGTCAACCACACTCGAGGATCATTTCGATCCTCCTCTTCTTCTTCTCCTGACGATGATGATGAATGATGTTGCTGTTGTGGTGGTTGTCGTGGTGGAGCCAAACCTGCTGTCCTTCCTCTCTTTGCCGGTCCTCCTCGGCTTGACTGTCCCTGCAAAACATTAACACCAGACCAAAAGAACATAGAAACCGTTGTGTTAATGTTAGCTAAAACATAACCGAGTAGCAAGAGAACTTAATCATGCCATTTCAAGTTCATAAGTATTATGACTCATTTAAGCAAAAGCGTATGTTCACAATTTTAAACCAAAGTCAACTATAGTCATCATAAACCCGTTAATAACTTTTCAAAAATGAAAATCACAACTTCACAATGTAGCATCAACTTATGACTCAAGGATTCAAGCATGTTGTGTTATAGGTCATAACATTTAAATTTGCATTCTAATGATATTCATCACAAATCATAACACATTTTTCGCAATTTTTGTTCAAATGACCTATTATAACATCATACATTATGGCATTCCATTCCATCAATTTACTTCAACAGGCCCATACAAATGAAAATCAAGCATACATACTTCATAAGTTCATTACAATTCAACAATATGCTAAAAAATTCAAGAACATTCAAAAATGACCCGGCCAATTTGACATCAATATCACCAACACAATTAAATACTTCACAAGATTCATTAACATCATACACAAACTCAATATCATGAACTAATTACCCTAAATTCGGATTCAAATTCCACAAACCCTAAAATCATGAACAAACCCTTAAAAGCATGTAATCTTTGCAAAACACATTATGGGCAATTAAACTACTAAGGCATGTTAATCTTAACAATAATCATGCAAATCAAACACCCCACACTTATCCTTCACCAATTTATAGATATAAACATACAATTCAAGTAATTGATAAAGAAAAGTGTAAAAATGGAGTAACCATACCCTAGAAAACATGATTTGAAGTTTGGATTTGAAGAAGAAAACGCAAAATTGAGGTAGAAATTAGGGTTTTTGGAGAGTGTTTCGTGTTTGGCAGAGAGAAATGGATAAAAATGTGTTTTTGTGGTTAAGAAATGGGTTGGATAGGTATTTAAAACGTATTTTTTTCAGAGTCAGTCACTCTAGACGGCGTCCAGAAAGGAGGACGGCGTCCAGATCTTCATTTTGGGACGGCGTCCAGGAGAATGGGACGGCGTCCAGTTCTTCATTTTGGGACGGCGTCCAGGAAATTGGGACAGCGTCCAGGTCTTTAAATGGGGACGGCGTCCAGGAAAATGGGACGGCGTCCCATTGCACTAAAACTCACTGACCTGTTTTTCTGAGTCGCGCGTGTTTAAAGGCCAAACGTAAATCATTTTGTACCAAACTAAAATTTATCGTGCACACATTTCAAACCTATTTACAATTGTGAACCATTTTTTAACGAGTCGTTCACCAAACTCGTCCCCATTTTGATTTATGCTTTGTTCTTGAAGTTGAGGATAACCTCATCCTCAATTTCTAGGGGACCATCAACATAGTGTTTGACCCGGTGGCCATTCACTTTAAAAGTATCACCCTTCCAGTTTACCATTTCAATTGTACCATAAGGGTACACCTTTCTGACCACAAATGGTCCCGTCCATCGGGACTTAAGCTTTCCTGGTGATAACTTGAAACGGGAATTGTAAACAAGGACACGATCTCCTTCCATGAATTCTTTTGGATGCTTCAATCTTTTGTCGTGCCATTGTTTAGTTTTTTCTTTGTAAATTAGAGAGTTGTCATAGGCTTCGAGCCTCAACTCGTCTAATTCGTTTAGTTGGGTCAAACGTAACCGACCCACTTCTTGGTAATCCAAATTGCATGCCCTTAGCGCCCAATGCGCTTTGTGTTCAATCTCCAACGGGAGATGGCATGCTTTTCCGTATACCATACGGAAAGGAGTTGTTCCAATTGGTGTTTTGTAGGCCGTGCGAAAGGCCCACAATGCATCGTTTAATTGATTGACCACTCTTTTGGATTTGCACCAACGGTCTTTTCAAGTATGCGTTTTAATGACCGGTTGGTGTTTTCTACTTGCCCACTTGTCTGGGGATGATAGGATGTTGAAATTTTATAGATTACTCCATATCTCTTCAACACCTTTTCCAATTGCTTATTGCAAAAGTGGGTGCCCCGGTCACTTATAAGAGCTTTTGGCGTGCCAAACCTAGAGAAAAGTTCCATCAAAAAGTTTACCATAACTCGGCCATCATTTGTTGGTAGAGGTTTTGTCTCCGCCCATTTGGAAACATAATCTATGGCAACAAGTATGTATAGGTAAGAATGAGATTTTGGAAAGGGCCCCATAAAGTCAATTCCCCAAACATCGAACACCTCGCATACTTGGATGCTTTGTTGAGGCATTTCATCCCGTTTAGTGATTTGACCGGCCCGTTGGCACAAGTCACAAGCCTTACAAACAGTGTAGGCATCTTTGAATATTGTAGGCCAATAGAAACCGGCCTCGTAAACTTTCCTCCCCGTGATTTGGGGACCAAAGTGCCCACCTGTTGGACTAAGGTGACAGTCAAGCAGAATTTCGGTGCATTCTTTCCCCGAAAAACACCGACGAATAATTCCATCCGCACATCGCCTAAATAGATAAGGGTCTTCCCAAAAATAGTATTTTAGGTCACTAAAGAATTTCTTTCTTTTCTGATGTGACCAACCGGTTTCTAGGAATCCACCCGCAAGATAGTTGGCTATGTCTACAAACCATGGATCATCAATTTTCTCAATCTTCATGAGATTTTCGTCTGGAAAGTTATCTTGGATAACAGTCTCATGGAGAACCCCAAGATTCGGGTTCTCAAGTCGAGAAAGGTGATCGGCAGCTAGGTTTTCGGCCCCCTTTTTATATTTAATATCGATGTCGAATTCTTGCAAAAGCAAGACCCAACATATTAACCGGGGTTTAGCATCTTGCTTAGCAAGCAAGTACTTCAATGCCGAGTGGTCTGTATAGACAACCGTCTTTGCTAGTACCAAATAGGATCGGAATTTATCAAACGAAAAGACGATTTCCAGGAGTTCCTTCTCGGTGGTAGTGTAATTAAGTTGGGCTCCTTGCAATGTCTTGCTAGCATAATAAATGGGCTTGAAATGTTTTTCAATTCTTTGCCCCAAGACGGCACCAATAGCAAAGTCACTAGCGTCACACATAAGTTCGAATGGTATTGACCAATTCGGTGATATGAGAATGGGTGATTGTGTGAGCTTTGCTTTAAGTAGGTTAAAGGCGGTAAGACACTCGTCCGTAAAGATAAATGGAGCGTCTTTCTCAAGAAGTTTGTTCATGGGGGTTGCAATTTTGGAAAAATCTTTAATGAACCGCCGGTAAAAACCGGCGTGCCCCAGAAAACTTCTTACGCCTTTTACATTTGACGGTGGTGGTAATTTGGCTATGACTTCCACTTTAGCTCTATCCACCTCCAGACCTGCACAAGAAATTTTATGACCCAATACAATGCCCTCTTTTACCATAAAATGGCATTTTTCCCAGTTTAGCACAAGATTTGATTCTTCACACCTAATCAACATACGCTCAAGATTATGAAGACATGAGTCAAAAGAATCACCGAAGACTGAAAAGTCATCCATGAATACTTCCATAAAGTCTTCAATCATATCATGAAAAATAGCTACCATACACCTTTGAAAGGTAGCAGGAGCATTGCATAAGCCAAAGGGCATACGTCGAAAGGGGAAAGTACCATAAGGGCATGTAAAGGTCATTTTCTCTTGGTCCTCTGGTGCTATAGGGATTTGGAAATATCCCGAGAAACCGTCAAGAAAACAATAAAAGTTCTTTCCTGCCAACCTTTCCAACATTTGATCAATGTAAGGAAGAGGAAAATGGTCTTTTCGGGTAGCATCATTTAATTTTCTGTAATCAATACATACCCTCCAACCCGTGATAGTCCTGGTAGAAATTAATTGGTCATCTTCATTTGTGACAACGGTCATGCCACCCTTTTTGGGCACGCATTGGACCGGACTCACCCAAGGGCTATCCGAAATTGGATAAATGAGACCTGCATCTAGGAGTTTGACAATCTCCTTTTTAACAACTTCTTACATATTAGGGTTGAGTCGCCTTTGTCTTTGTACACATGGCTTATAGTTATCTTCCATTAATATCTTATTCGTACAATAAGAGGGACTTATACCCTTGATGTCATGAATATTCCATGCTAGAGCCGTTTTATGGGCTTTTAACATGGAAACAAGTTTAGACTTCTCACTTACAGAGAGTTCGGATGAAATGATAACCGGGAGAGTAGAACCTTCTTGTAGGTAAGCATATTCCAAGTGTTTTGGAAGTGGCTTGAGTTCTAAAACGGGAGGTTCTTCATTCGATGTTTTACATCGGTACTCATTTCCTAAATCCAACTTTCTGTATTCTTCATCATTTGGCTCATAACCGTTAGCCATCAAGGTGGTCAACATCTCCACTTCTTCCAACATATTCTCTTCATCACCTTCCGCAAAAATGCATTCTCCCGCACCTTGCAATTCTGGAAATTCCTGCAACAACTCCGAATATGTGTCTATGGTTTGCACATAATAACATTGATCATCAGTAGACTCGAGGTATTGTAGGGCATGGTCAACAGAAAAGGTAAAATTTCTGCCCATGAACATCTATCATAGCTCTAGCGGTATTGAGGAAAGGTCGACCTAATATAAGAGGCACACGTGTGTCCTCCTCCATGTCCAAAATTACAAAGTCAGCCGGAAATACTAGGGTACCTACTTTTACCAACATATTCTCTAAAATTCCACGAGGGAATTTAACAGAGCGGTCCGCTAGTTGAATTGCCATTCGGGTTGGTTTTAGTACCCCAGGGTTTAGCTTAACATATAATGAATAAGGCATTAAATTTATGCTAGCCCCTAAATCCGCTAATGCTTTAATGCATTCCAAATCTCCCAGGAGACATGGTATGGTAAAACTTCCAGGATCTGCTAATTTCTTTGGTATTTTGTTCATCAAAATTGCTGAACAATTAGCATTCATGGTGACGGATGAAAGTTCCTCCATTTTCTTCCGATTAGTAAGTAAGTCTTTTAAGAACTTAGCATACTTGGGCATACCTGAGATTACATCAATGAAAGGCATATTTATGTTAATTTGTTTAAACATATCTAGGAATTTTGACCTTTCGGCCTCTAGCCTTTCTTGTTGTTGTTTTCTTGGGTATGGGAGCGGTGGTTGATATGGTTTCACTACGGGTTTCTCCCGTTCTTCCTTTTCAACCACTTTTTCCGGATCCTTAACCGGTTCATCATTTCAGTTCAACGGAACACTAAAATCAGAATTTTCGGGCATTTTTGGAGCATCGTACGCTAAACCACTCCGTGTGGTGATAACATTGGCGTGCTCATTTTGAGGGTTCTTATTTGTATCGCCCGGTAAACTACCTGGTTTTCTCTCACTAAGTAAATTAGCTAAACCACTCATTTGTTTCTCCAAATTCTGAATTGAGGCTTGTTGATTTCGAAACTGGTGTTCGTTTTTCTCGTTGGTTTGGTTTATATTTGTGACAAGCTGAGTTTGTGATGAAATCAACTTTTCCAACATACTCTCTAAATTTGACTTTTTTTCTTCCTGTTGGGGTTTTTGATAAAAACCCGGAGTTTGTTGTTGGAACCCACTACTTGACCCTTGTTGGTAATTGGAATTTTGACCTTGAGGGTTGTAGGGGTTGTTAAAGTTCCGGTTAAATTGGGCTCTTCCTTGAAATTGATTGTTATTTCTTTGGCTTACGAAAGCCACTTCTTCTTTTTGAGCCATTGTTAAACCGGCATCACAATCTTTTCCTAAATGAAGACCACCACAGTATTCACAACCTACTTTCATACTATGAATTTCCTTGGTGATTTTATCCATGGTTCGAGCAACACCGTCTATTTTAACACTTAGGGAACTAAGGTCATCATAGGCGCCGGCGCTTTGGACTTGAGCATTACGAGTAATTGGGCGTTCTTGATGCCAGTCATGAGAATAATCGGCTAGCTTCTCGATTATTTCATAAGCCTCTTGCTCGGTTTTGTCCATAAGAGAACCACCGGCCGCTTGGTCAATTGAAATTCGGGTTGCTACATCACAACCTTTGTAAAAGATTTGGACCTTTTGAAAGGTATCCAAACCATGATTTGGACAACCTCTTAGCATTTTGGAAAATCGATTCCATGCTTCGTACAGGGTTTCCATCGGCTTTTGACAGAATTGGGTAATTTCGTGTTGGAGTCTCGCGGACTTGGATGCTGGAAAATATTTCTTAAGAAATTTTTCCAACATACCATCCCACGTTTCTATCGTAGCCTCGGCCAATGAATCTAACCAACTTCATGCTTCCCCTTGGAGTGTCCAAGGGAAAAGTCTTAATAATATGGCCTGGTCAGTTTCTGGTTTAAGTTTAAAAAGAAGACATATCTCTTGAAAGAGACGAATATGTTCGTTTGCATCTTCATTCGGACCACCACCAAATTGACACCTGTTATTAATCATTTGAAGAATAGGTCCTTTTATTTCAAAAGTTACCTCACCAGTAGGTGGAGTAATAGCACTACCTTGTCCGGTCCGGGTTGCTTTCATCTTTGCTGCCATTGATTGTCGTGGTACCAACGGTCTTTCTCTTTCCATTTTAAAATTTGGGGGTTGAACGGGTTTACCAAAGTCTGAATATCGAGGCTTGGTCGTACTTGATTCTGAATCAAAGGTTTCTTGCTTTGATGAAGATTCAAAAATTTCAAGTACTTCTTTTGAAATCCTACCAAGCTTTCTATCAGGCTCTGTAAACGGTGTAAGTAATGGAGATTCTGAACTTCGGGTATGTGGCATAAGCGACCTATAAACTGTCAATCACACAACTAACAAAAATTATTAAACATACCGATTCTATAAAATTAAAATCAAAGACTATTAAAAATTTAAAATAATTAAGAAACTACTTAATCACAAATCAGTTAATAATTCTATTTTGACACAAAACTGTCCCCGGCAGCGGCGCCAAAAACTTGATGTGCGAGAAGTGTCGTATAAATTGTCGTATAAAATAATATGGAAAAATACCGATTAAAGATTTCTACACACTAACGGGCAGTGTACCCGATCGTGTAGTAGTATAGTAACTGGTTTAGTTCCGTGTATCGTTCCAAGGACAGTTATATTAGCCAAACTAGAATTAGAAACTATATTATGATTAACTAAGTAAATGAAACTTAAAGGTACAAGTTTTATGTTTTGGTGGCCATTTAACGATTTAGCCAAATCAGAGAAGGTTAAATGTAAAAACAATATTTTTGGTCTTTTAAATTTATAAGATGAAAATAAATGCAAAGAAAGCAAGTAAGATAGTTTTAATTTAAATCAAAGAGATGAAATGTTCATCTAGATATTTTACCCTCGGTATTGGATGTAAGTTTTGATATTAAGGCCTGATTGAATAATTATGTGTGTAAGTTATCTAATAGGTTCACTAAGAGTTCTCTTGAATAAACACGCAAACACAATCACAAGATCAAGGGTTCCCTTTTCACTATGGTTCTTGTATTTGTAATCAAATAACTATTATAAGCATGCTAATCACCTAAATCGACTCGTCAAGAGTTCTCTTTAGCGAGTACTCAAACTAGAATTACTAAGTGAGGGTTCCCTATTACTTAGACCTTTTCGTTTGTGACTAGTTGATTAGCTAGATCAAAGACTTGAATAACAATTGTCTTTGCGTTCGCTCTACACAATTCATTCCTATTTTGTTTAACCATTTTAATCTAGTTTACTCCCTTGGTCCGGTTTAGTAAACAATCAATCTAAGACAAGTTGATTGTAAATCAATATGATACATCAACAAGAGTTCTCTTTATCAACAACATATCAATTAACTAGATACAAATGATTTTAACAGCAATAAGCATGGTTCTTAATTCAAGCTTTAATCTATCACACATAATACATTCAATCAATAAGATTACATCCAATACCTTGGTTATTAATCTAGACAAACATTATAGAAACTAGCCAACAATCATGGTAACAGACAACATAACAATCAGATTAACAACTGAAATCATTGTTTTAGAACAAGGAATAACCTACAAGAACAAGGAGTTCTTGGATGATGAAGGTTTTGATCTTTGATGTCTTGATGTTGAGCCTCTTCCAAGAGCTTGGAGTTCTCCAATTTTGCTCCTAAAAATCGTCTCTGTACTCTCTGGTTCGTAAGTTATGAAACAGTCCCTCAAAACAGTAGTTTTAAAGTGGAGAAAGTAGGTAAAAAGCACAAAAGTCGGCTGAAACCTACTACGGGACGGCGTCCAAAAAGGCTGGACGGTGTCCCGTCCTTAAGAGCTAGACGGCGTCCTCATATCCAGGACGGCGTCCTGTTTCAAGAGGCTGGATGGCGTCCTATAACCCAGGACGGCGTCCAGATACGCTGAAATCCACTGTTTCGCTTTCTTTTCAATCCTCTTTTATTTGGACGAAGCCTAACACCTTGGAAGCTTTGTTTTACCATTTTAGAGCACTAAATAGACCTTAAGTCGTATCGGGATCAACCAATGTCATAAATCATCAAAACTCTTTGTAAATCACTCTTCCGATACAAATTTGTGCATCTTGGATTATCACTTGTAGAAACGCCTTCATTATCCTCGATTCTAGAGCATTTTACACGATATTGCGATAGATATATATGATGTTATTGAGCAATATCACAGATCATATGGCATCCGACATGAGAAGACAGTTCCACGTACCCCTCAACACAATGGTATAGCAGAAAGAATGAACCGAATAATCATGGAACGTGTTCGGAGCATGCTTAGTATGGCTAAGCTGTCAAAGCCATTCTGGGGAGAAGCAGTCAGAGCCGCATGTTACTTGATCAACCAATCTCCATCAGTACCACTGAATTTTGAAGTTCCGGAGAAACTTTGGTCTGGAAAGGATCCATCATACTCTCACTTAAGAGTATTTAGATGTTTGGCGTACGCACATGTATCCAAGGAGCTCAGGCAGAAGCCGGATGCAAAGACCACTCCATGCATATTCATAGGCTATGGAGATGAAGAATTTGGATACAGATTATGGGATCCAAAGGAGAAAAAGGTGATCAGAAGTAGGGACGTGGTGTTCCATGAAAGCCAGACAATAGAAGATATTGAAAAGCCCACAATATCTCAGAAGACAAATGTTGCTGCTCAGGTGCCAGAGGCAACAACGGAATCATTCATGAGAAATGAATTTTCAGTGCAAGAAGAAATACCAGAAGTAGAAGATAATGAGGAAAATGACGGTGCTGAGCAGGGGGAGCCACAACCCCATCTGCCAGACGTTCCAGAACCATCACAAGGCCAAGATGATGGTGGATCTCCTCGAAATATTCCAGAAGTTCGTAGATCTGAACAAAGCCGGATTCCATCGAGTAAATATCCAGAATCCGAATACCTTCTACTTACTGAAGATGGAGAACCAGAGAGTTTTCATGAAGTAGTAACTCATAAGGATAAAGAAAAATGGTTGCTCGCAATGCAGGATGAGATGGATTCTCTGCAGAAAAATCAAACTTATGAGATTGTAAAACTTCCACGCGGGAAGAAGGCACTGAAAAACAAATGGGTGTTCAAGCTGAAAAAGGATGGTAGTGAAAAAGTGGTGAAATACAAAGCACAGCTTGTAGTCAAAGGATTCCAAAAGAAGAAAGGGATTGATTTTGACGAGATATTTTCACCAGTAGTCAAGATGACTTCAATTAGAGTCATACTTGGATTGGTCGTAAGTATGAACTTGGAGCTTGAACAGATGTATGTAAAGACAGCTTTTCTTCATGGAGATTTACATGAAGAAATTTACATGGAGCAGCCAGAAAGTTTTGAGGTTTTCGGAGATAACCTCGTATGCAAGCTGAAGAAAAGTTTGTATGGTTTGAAGCAGGCACCTAGGCAGTGGTACAAGAAGTTTGACTCGTGCATGGTGAGTCAAGGGTACAAGAAAACTACAACAGATGAGTGTGTCTACATTCAGAAGTTTTCTGAAGGAAATTTCGTTGCTCTTCTACTATATGTAGAAGATATTTTGATCGTAGGGAAAGACGCAACGAAGATCAACCAGCTGAAGAAGGAACTCTCGAAGTCTTTTGACATGAAAGACTTAGGACAGGCTCAACAGATTTTGGGAATGCAAATAACCCGAGACAGAAAGAATAAAAGGTTATGGCTATCTCAGGAGAAGTATATTTTGAACGAGTGCTTTCACGTTTCAATATGAACATTGCCAAACCTATTAGCATTCCATTAGCCAACCATTTTAAGATAAGCAAGAGTTCTTGTCCCTCATCCAAGGAAGAGATCGAGGAAATAAGTTTGATGTATGCAATGGTGTGTACAAAGCCCGATATTGCTCATGCAGTGGGAACGGTGAGTCGTTTTCTCTCCGACCCTGGGAAAGAGCATTAGAATGCAGTAAAATAGATTCTCAGATATCTTAAAGGTATAAAGAATCTATGTCTTTGTTACAGGGGAGCTGATCTAATCTTTGAAGGCTATACAGATGCGAATATGGCCGGAGATCCTGATAGTAGGAAATCTACTTCAGGATTCATTTATACTTTTGCAGGGGGAGCTGTTTCATGGCAGTCAAGACTACAGAAGTGTGTTGCATTATCCACAACTGAAGCAGCGTATATTGCTGCTGCAGAAGCTGGAAAAGAAATGTTATGGTTAAAGCGTTATCTACAAGAATTTGGAATCAAGCAAAAGGAGTACAAGGTACATTGTGACAGTCAGAGTGCTCTAGATTTGAGCAAGAACTCCATGTACCATTCCCGTACAAAACATATTGATATTCGCTATCATTGGATACGCGAGGTAATTGATCGACAACTGTTGAGACTAGTGAAGATACATACAAAGGAGAATCCTGCGAATATGTTAACAAAGGTGGTGACTCGAGAGAAGTTGGAGTTATGCAGAGACATAATTAGAATGTTCGTTGATTCGGCTGGAGGGGAAGAATTGATGGTTTCCAGTGGTTTCCAGCCGTCATCTAGATGGCTCTGTTCCAGTCGTCATCTAGATGTTCAAAGCTGCCGACGTTGACAACGCGTATGGAAGTGGCAAACTTGAACACGATGATGGCCGCCAACCTTCCTCGTTCACACCATTCACCGCCATAGAATTTTTGCTATAAATAGAGATGCAAACTTTCATTGTAAATCATCCTAAAAATCACTCAGAGAAGTGTAATCACAACCAAAAGAGTGTGTGTGAGTTTGAGAGTTTTTTTTTGTAAGAGTTTTGTAATACTCTGTAAATCTATTCTTGTAAGTAATAGAGTTATTTTCTCTCAAATTTATATCTCCCAACGTCCAGGCGATCCTCTCTTCCTAACAGGTTTCCCTAAATGATACTAGAGGTGATGAGACTTCTAAATTTACCTTTGCAAACCTATCTTTCAAGTCTTTAATACATCTTTCCAAATGAACCTCACCTGCAGTTGCTAACACGTGTTCCCCTCTAACAGAAACACTGAACTCTACAAACGGGTATGCATGGTTTAAAAGCCTAAGCCCTTTTATAAGTGTGGCCTAAGCCACACACACACACACACACACACACACACATATATATATATATATATAGATATATATACATATATATATATATATATATATATATATATATATATATATATATATATATATATATATATATATATATATGTATACATATATATATATATATACACACATATATATATATATATATATATGTATACATTATATATAGATATATATACATACATATATATATATATATATATATATATATATATATATATATATATGTATACATGTATATATATATATATATGTATATATATATATATATATATATAATGTACATAACATATATATATATATATATATATATATATATATATATATATATATATGTATATATATATCTATATATAATGTACATATATATATATATATATATATATATATATATATATATATATATATATATATATATATATATGTATATGTATACATATATATATATATATATATATATGTATATATATCTATATATATATATATATATATATAATGTACATATATATATATATATATATATATATATATATATATATATATAATGTACATATATATATATATAATGTACATATATATATATATATATATATATATATATATATATATATATATATATATATATAAACACTGTGTTTAAGTTATATATACAACAAACATACAATATATTGATGTATAAATCTTATCGGTGATAGAATATATGTATGTCAAGACATGTCGGTGTCGATTGTTTCGGATCGGGACACACGATTTACCTCTCAGTTTTGGGGTAAGTTTCATGAGGAGATGGGTACTCAATTGAATTTGAGCACCGCGTATCATCCTCAAACGGATGGTCAAAGCGAACGGACCATTCAAACCTTGAAGGATATGTTGCGAGCTTGTGTTATTGATTTCGGTGGTAATTTGAAACGACTCAAACCGTATAATTTAAAAACCGGCCAAAATACTTTTTTTTAAACAGTACAGGAGCGGCGCACCATGACCAGGTGCGGCGCTCTTGAAGACTTAGAAGCGGCGCTCTTGGCTCCAGAAGCGGCGCTCTTGACGCCTGAAGAAAAACTCCACAAAAGACTGACCAGGAGCGGCGCTTTTAGAACAAAAGCGGCGCTCCTGCACCTGGGAAAAGCTGTTTCAGTTTTTATTAAGTGTCCCAATCCAAATACCTAACCACAAGTGCAAAACCCCCAAAATACATTCGATTTATATAATAAAAGTGTTTAGACATCAAAACGAGCACAACAACCCTCGGGACTCTAATGACCCGTTAAATACATTAATGTGGTTAATTTGACCTAAAAGAGTTTAACTTCCAAACATCTAACGAGCATGGTGTTTGGGATTAAACTACCCCACACTAAGGCCAAATCCAAAAGCGTCCACTATCATGCAAAAGTGGGAGATCTCTAGTCCAAACATATACCCTTGCCCTTGTCCACGCTGGAGCCTAAAAAGGTAAACAACGAGAGGGTAATCATAACGCTTAGTGAGTGCAACAATTATACATATGCATATATAACCTACTTACTTGCAATCACTTACACAATTACCTCATACACGCTAGCATTTTAATTAGCATACCGTCGCAAAGTATAACGCTAAATCTCCGATAATATAAGCTAGCACAACATTAGCATATAGCACGAATAATACAATATGCTACACTACAACACATAAAATATTGATGTTCACAACATCCATTAGTATTCAAGGCTAGCCCAACGAGTGGTATCGTCAACATCGAACTTATTTCCCATTCGCCCTAATTAATGTGGTATCGTCAACATCGAACTTAAACCCACATATGAGGTATCGACAACATCGAACTTAAACCCTCATCGAATGAATTAATGTGTTATCGTCAACATCGAACTTAAACCCACACATGAGGTATCGTTAACATCGAACTTAAACCCTCATCAAAACAAACAATATGCTCTAGGATATGGTATCATCAACATCGAACTTAAACCCACATCCCACAAGTAAATAAATCATATACATACACACATAATTATTCCACTCACCTTAACGCCTTCGGTGAATGTTAAGCCAAGCTCGCAACCTTCAATGTAACGTACCTATTATATTATGTATATAATCAATCACACTATCAAGTTAGTCAACCAACTCACTTACCGTCCTAGTGTCATTTTGACCCATAGTGCAAATGTGACCCATTTGCACCATCAACCCACATGCTGGGTCAAGATTACACCAAAACCCCAACACTTATCAATTATAATCTTAATACACTTATTAACACAAGGTTAGTGCATTTTCACACTCATTAGGCAATTTAGGCCACCCAAGACTCCTTTGACCCATTTCAAGGTTACACACCCATTTGGGTCATCCACCACTCAAATAACACCCATTCACTACAACACAAAGTGTGCTAGTGATTTACTAACCAATTAAGACCCATAAACACAAATCATCACCTCAAAACCCTAGGTTGGTCATTATTGGGTTCTCATAACCCAACTTACCCAAAATCCCTAAAAATCACCAACAAATGGGTTTTATGTTCATCACTAGCCCAAACCCTAACCCTTAATCAAATCAAAATAAAGGAAATCAATATTAGAACATACCACCATAATCAAAATGTAGCTAGTGACTAGATGAACAACTTTAATACTCGCACTGGGACCCGAATCAAGCTCCGTCCTCCTTGATTTGAGCTTTCTCACACAAAAACTCTTTCTCACTCTAAAATTGAAGTTGAAAAGATAAGGTAGGTGAAGATGGAGTAAATGGCACTCTAGATCTGATCTTGGGGTCTTAAATTCGTCCCACAAGTGAAAATACCAAAATGCCCTTCCTTTATTACAATTTAATTTAAGAGACCCATTTATTTCCCCATCCAGGAGCGGTACTCCTGAACCTAGGAGCGGCGCTCCTAGTGTCTTTTCAAAATATGTTTTGGCTCGTTACATAATTGGGATGAGCATTTACATTTGGTGGAATTTTCCTACAACAATAACTTCCATGCGAGTATTGGAATGCCACCATATGAGATGCTCTACGGGAGGAAGTGTCGAACCCCGTTTTATTGGGGTGAGGTAGGTCAACGAGAAATTGGAGGTACCGATTCTGTTTTAAAGACAAACTAAAAGTTTGAGATTATTCGGGGTCACCTTAAGGCGGCACAAGATAGAAAAAAATCTTATGCAGATAAACGAAGGCGATCGATTGAGTTTCAAGAGGTACCAATTGTGGCACGTGTTGGTGAAATTGCCTATCGATTGGAGTTACCCGGAGAGCTTGCGGGGATTTATAACACATTCCATGTTTCAACAATAAAATCTATATACATACAACACACGTAAAATATATTAATGTATATATGTTATATTTGATAGTAAAAGTGTATTGTAAAACATTTTGGTGCCCATACGTGTTCATTCGTACTCATAAATTCGATAAATCTCAATTATAAAAACATCTATCTCAAATCCGTCGCTAATTACCGATGGGTTATGTAACGACCCGACTTTTTCGACTTGCTTTTGTGCCTTGTGTTTTAGCGAAACTGTGTATTTGTGCGTACCGTGCTACTTTATACTCTGGAACCTTTATATACATGGTTTACTTTCATTTATATGTTAAAACGTGCCTTAGAGTACGTAGGATACTTAACTTGTTCACCGGAAGCCTTTATAACCGTTAGTGTTACTTGACGTTTCGAATAAACCGCGAACTGCGCGCACGTTTGACTTTTGTCGTAACCGGAATATTATGACTGCGAAATATTAATTATTATTTTATAATAATAATTACTTGGGCTTTTGGATGCTGAATTTCATTTAATTATTTACTAGATCACACTAGTTAGTCTTGTTGGACTTTCTACCTTGTTGGGCTTAAGCCCAACCTACTCTAGCTAGTGGCCCAATTAATTAGCCTACTTATTAATTACTAGTGACCCATTAATATATAAGACAATTATCCATTTAATTAGAGGGAACATGCTAGCAAAAATGTCAAGTATTATCCATAATGTTACATGGGATCCTAGCATAAGTACCTACTTTAGACAACCATTAACCAAAAAGTAGCTTTTTGTCCCCCCTTTCCCCCCCCTCAAAATTTTGGCCACCACCACCATTCCCTCCCTCATTTCACTATAAATACTAGCCATAATCCATTCATTTAACACTTGCTCTCATTTGAATTTCACACACACTTGCTCTCTTATTTCCTTTCTAGTCTTTCTCACTCTAGAAATTTGTAAGTTTTGCTTTTTCTTCTTCTCCTTCTCCTTTCTATTTCGTGGTCATCATCATCATTAAAGATCAAGCCTTTTAGCTTTGATCTTGATTAGATCTTGTTGATTCAAGCATTAATCCTTCAAGAACATGGAAGATTCAAGCTTTCTAGCTTTGAATCTTCACCAACTATGTAGATCTAGATTATTTTAGCTTTAATCATGTTATTTTGTTAAAAAGATTCAAACTTGTGTTTGTAATCTTCATGTAACTTAAAGATCCAAGCTTTATGCTTCAAGATCTTCAAGAACAATCAAGATTCAAGCTTTCTAGCTTGAATCTCCATATCTTTTTGTTAGATCTAAGTTTTCTAACTTATGATCTTGTTATTTTGTTAAAAATATTCAAACTTGTGTTTGTTATCTTCATGTAACTTAAAGATCCAAGCTTTATGCTTCAAGATCTTCAAGAACAATAAAGGTTCAAGCTTTCTAGCTTTGCAACCTTGTAACTTGTGTGAATAGGATCCAAGATCTCTAGCTTAGGGTTCCATCACCTCATTTGACTTAGATTGTATTCATACTTGATTGATTTATGTAAAGTTTTTAGCTTTAGTTGTAAATGTGACTTAAAATTGTGTTAAGACTAAGGATATGATGTAACCTTGGTTCATCATCCATCTAAGACTCATAAATGAGTTGTGTTCTTACTTGGTCTTAACATATTGTGTATTGATGGTGGAATCTTAGTTAAGGTGATGCTAACCCATCAACGAGTTGTACACTTAAAGCTACAAGCATCAAGGATGAGAACCGTGATAAGCATCAAGTACCAAGAACCCCACCGGAGCACTTGTCCACTGATTTTCGTATCTGATCAGGCCACCTGGGCTACTGGAAAGTTGATTTTTAGTTAGTTTGGTTCAATTAGATGATTTTCCGTTTAGGCCTCGTCTTAATCCGAGTTACAGTTTAGGATTTATGGCCCTCCGAGAGTCACTACACCCTATTAACGTTGTGCTGAAATTTCTGACCTACTTGCACTTAAACCGTCGCCACGGTCAAAAGAAGACGTGTTAGGTTCTGAAAATTGTCAGCTGTTAGGGGACTCATATACGGAGCCATAGCCACTGACTATGTGTCTTTTCGATTTACGTAGAGGTCGTAGCAGCTGACCGAATTCAGCCTATTATTTCGATCTTTATTCTTGTCAAACTTACTTAGCTTTTATGATGATGAATGATGATGATGATGACACTTAAACTTATTTTATGCACTATTAGAACTTATGTGGATAACATACTGACCTAGTAACCTTTGACTTAGGTTGACGACCTTTCAGACCGACTTACTACTTGCATTCTTTCACTATCGACTTTACCGCTTTTATCACTGTGAGTTATAGCATCCCTTTTTACTTTAACTATTTTGGGACTGAGAATACATGCACTTTTTACGTTTTACATACTAGGCACGAGTACTTAAACTTTATATGTGTGTGGGTTATACAACGGCATAAACGTTAACGTTTAGTCACTGGTTTTTGAACCGGTGAACGTGAATCTTAGATATGGATCCATAGGGTTTGACATCCCCACTCGGGCTTGTCGCGCTAGCATTTAACGGGTGTTTAATACTTCGTGAACATACGCACTCACCAAGTGTACTTTCAGGGGGTTATAAACGTTAAGTCTAGTTACCGGGTACCCACGGTTATACATATACTTTTCATACTGTTTTGTTACACTGAAATCTCGTGGCCTACCTTACGTTACTGTTACAACTTAAACTATAGCTCACCAACATTCGTGTTGACTTTTAAGCATGTATTTCTCAGGTGCCTAGAGGTTTCTTGCTTCCGCTGTTAGATTTGCTGTCTTGCTGTTAAGGACCTGCTGTATTAGTTATCCGCTGCATTACTAGAGATGTCTCATTCATGGAACTTTTCTTTTCCATTCATAGTTTATGTTAATTTCAAACAATGGCTTTGTAACGACCTTAGGGTCAAATACTTATGTTTATGCTCCTATTCGTAGGATGCATGTTATCTTTTGTAAAACGCTGTCTTTTTATGAATGCAAAGTGGTTTTTAAACAGCATATAGTGTTTGACCGTGTGAAGATCCTGTTGTTGACGAATCGTACACGATGGTTTTGTACGGGGCGTCACATTTGGTATCAGAGCATTGGTTGTAAGGAATTAGGTTGCATTAGTGATTATAGACCGGACCTAAGTAGGATTCACTAATAGGACTAATCTACAACTTGCTAGTTTACTTGTTTCTGCGAAACTTACTGCATGTTTTTGTCTACTTTTTCAGCTGTATGATCTTACCGCATGCTATTGCTTATCTTCACTGCCATGCGAACTTGTTGTATGCTTATTTCCGCTATTGCATGATTACTATCTGCTTTCACACGTTATTTCTGTTTAGCACTCTTATTATTACTGCCATGCTAGGTTGCTGTAGTGCCTAATACTGTAGTGACCCGAACTTTTCCATGTTTATATATATTAATTGAGATTGATATTTACATGATTAAATGTTTTCAACATGTTAAGCAATCAAACTTGTTAAGACTTGATTAATTGAAATATGTTTCATATAGACAATTGACCACCCAAGTTGACCGGTGATTCACGAACGTTAAAACTTGTAAAAACAATATGATGACATATATATGGATATATATATAGTTAACATGATACTATGATAAGTAAACATATCATTAAGTATATTAACAATGAACTACATATGTAAAAACAAGACTACTAACTTAATGATTTTTAAACGAGACATATATGTAACGATTATCGTTGTAAAGACATTTAATGTATAAATATCATATTAAGAGATATTCATACATGATAATATCATGATAATATAATAATTTAAAATCTCATTTGATATTATAAACATTGGGTTAACAACATTTAACAAGATCGTTAACCTAAAGGTTTCAAAACAACACTTACATGTAACGACTAACGATGACTTAACGACTCAGTTAAAATGTATATACATGTAGTGTTTTAATATGTATTTATACACTTTTGAAAGACTTCAATACACTTATCAAAATACTTCTACTTAACAAAAATGCTTACAATTACATCCTCGTTCAGTTTCATCAACAATTGTACTCGTATGCACCCGTATTCGTACTCGTACAATACACAGCTTTTAGATGTATGTACTATTGGTATATACACTCCAATTATCAGCTCTTAGCAGCCCATGTGAGTCACCTAACACATGTGGGAACCATCATTTGGAAACTAGCATGAAATATCTCATAAAATTACAAAAATATGAGTAATCATTCATGACTTATTTACATGAAAACAAAATTACATATCCTTTATATCTAATCCATACACCAACGACCAAAAACACCTACAAACACTTTCATTCTTCAATTTTCTTCATATAATTGATCTCTCTTAAGTTCTATCTTCAAGTTCTAAGTGTTCTTCATATATTCTACAAGTTCTAGTTACATAAAATCAAGAATACTTTCAAGTTTGCTAGCTCACTTCCAATCTTGTAAGGTGATCATCCAACCTCAAAAAATCTTTGTTTCTTACAGTAGGTTATCATTCTAATACAAGGTAATAATCATATCCAAACTTTGGTTCAATTTCTATAACTATAACAATCTTATTTCAAGTGATGATCTTACTTGAACTTGTTTTCGTGTCATGATTCTGCTTCAAGAACTTCGAGCCATCCAAGGATCCGTTAAAGCTAGATCCATTTTTCACTTTTCTAGTAGGTTTATCCAAGGAACTTAAGGTAGTAATGATGTTCATAACATCATTCGATTCATACATATAAAGCTATCTTATTCGAAGGTTTAAACTTGTAATCACTAGAACATAGTTTAGTTAATTCTAAACTTGTTCGCAAACAAAAGTTAATCCTTCTAACTTGACTTTTAAAATCAACTAAACACATGTTCTATATCTATATGATATGCTAACTTAATGATTTAAAACCCGGAAACACGAAAAACACCGTAAAACCGGATTTACGCCGTCGTAGTAACACCGCGGGCTGTTTTGGGTTAGTTAATTAAAAACTATGATAAACTTTGATTTAAAAGTTGTTATTCTGAGAAAATGATTTTTATTATGAACATGAAACTATATCCAAAAATTATGGTTAAACTCAAAGTGGAAGTATGTTTTCTAAAATGGTCATCTAGACGTCGTTCTTTCGACTGAAATGACTACCTTTACAAAAGTGACTTGTAACTTATTTTTCCGACTATAAACCTATACTTTTTCTGTTTAGATTCATAAAATAGAGTTCAATATGAAACCATAGCAATTTGATTCACTCAAAACGGATTTAAAATGAAGAAGTTATGGGTAAAACAAGATTGGATAATTTTTCTCATTTTAGCTACGTGAAAATTGGTAACAAATCTATTCCAACCATAACTTAATCAACTTGTATTGTATATTATGTAATCTTGATACCATAGACACGTATACAATGTTTCGACCTATCATGTCGACACATCTATATATATTTCGGAACAACCATAGACACTCTATATGTGAATGTTGGAGTTAGCTATACAGGGTTGAGGTTGATTCCAAAATATATATAGTTTGAGTTGTGATCAATACTGAGATACGTATACACTGGGTCGTGGATTGATTCAAGATAATATTTATCAATTTATTTCTGTAGATCTAACTGTGGACAACTAGTTGTAGGTTACTAACGAGGACAGCTGACTTAATAAACTTAAAACATCAAAATATATTAAAAGTGTTGTAAATATATTTTGAACATACTTTGATATATATGTATATATTGTTATAGGTTCGTGAATCAACCAGTGACCAAGTCTTACTTCCCGACGAAGTAAAAATCTGTGAAAGTGAGTTATAGTCCCACTTTAAAATCTAATATTTTTGGGAAGAGAATACATGCAGGTTTTATAAATGATTTACAAAATAGACACAAGTACGTGAAACTACATTCTATGGTTGAATTATCGAAATCGAATATGCCCCTTTTTATTAAGTCTGGTAATCTAAGAATTAGGGAACAGACACCCTAATTGACGCGAATCCTAAAGATAGATCTATTGGGCCTAACAAACCCCATCCAAAGTACCGGATGCTTTAGTACTTCGAAATTTATATCATATCCGAAGGGTATCCCGAAATGATGGGGATATTCTTATATATGCATCTTGTTAATGTCGGTTACCAGGTGTTCACTATATGAATGATTTTTATCTCTATGTATGGGATGTGTATTGAAATATGAAATCTTGTGGTCTATTATTATGATTTGATATATATAGGTTAAACCTATAACTCACCAACATTTTTGTTGACGTTTTAAGCATGTTTATTCTCAGGTGATTATTAAGAGCTTCCGCTGTTGCATACTTAAATAAGGACGAGATTTGGAGTCCATGCTTGTATGATATTATGTAAAAACTGCATTCAAGAAACTTATTTTGTTGTAACATATTTGTATTGTAAACCATTATGTAATGGTCGTGTGTAAACAGGATATTTTAGATTATCATTATTTGATAACCTACGTAAAGCTTTTTAAAACCTTTATCTATGAAATAAAGGTTATGGTTTGTTTTAAAAATGAATGCAGTCTTTGAAAAATGTCTCATATAGAGGTCAAAACCTCGCAACGAAATCAATTAATATGGAACGTTTTTAATCAATAAGAAAGGGACATTTCAGTTGGTATCCGAGCGTTGGTCTTAGAGAACCAGAATTTTACATTAGTGTGTCTTATCGAGTTTGTTAGGATGCATTAGTGAGTCTGGACTTCGACCGTGTTTACTTGAAAAATGATTGCTTAACAAATTTTGTTGGAAACTATATATTTTTAACATGTGAATATTATGTGATATATTAATCTCTTAACGCGTTTGATATTATGTGATAGATGTCTACCTCTAGAACAAGTCCCATTGACTCACCTAATAATAATGAAGAGTCAAATGTAAATTGGAATGATTCGTGGACTGATTCACAAGTTCCCGAAGAGGAACCGGAAGAAGAGTCGGAACCGGAAGAAGAATCGGAACCGGATGAAGAATCGGAACCGGATGAAGAAATAGAACCGGTGGGGGAAATAATAAAACGGTTAAGTAAAAGAAAATCCTCAACCAACCGACCAAGGTTAATTATGGTCAATGGTGTTTCCGCCAAGGAAGCAAAATATTGGGAGGATTACCAATTCTCCGATGAATCGGATTCCGACGAGAATTCCGATGATGTTATAGAAATTACCCCAACTGAATTTAAAAAGGCAAAAGAAAATAATAAGGGAAAGGGCATAAAAATAGAGAAATCTAATTCCAACCCCGATGAACTTTATATGTATCGTCAACCCCCGAAGTCCTTAAGTTGTAACAATGACCCGGGAACCTCCAAACCACCAGGTTTTTCTAAACCAATGTGGATAACGACGGCTCGTATTAGGGGAACATCATATATCCCTAGAAACTTGGCAAAATGAACAAAAACCGAAGAAGAAGAAACAAGCGAGTCGGAATAAGATAGTTGTATTCGTGTGGTGTAATATAAGTAATATAGTGTGCTTATGCTTTATGATATATGTAAAAATTGCTTGTATTAATAAGTATTTTTTTTTATGAATCTAACTCTTGTCTATTTTACAGTATAAAAACACAAAATGGATAGACAACCCAATATTTTAAGAGACCTACCCGGAGACATGATTGATGAAATCTTGTCTAGAGTCGGTCAGAATTCTTCGGCACAACTATTTAAGGCGAGATCAGTTTGTAAGACATTCGAAGAATGTTCCAAGAATGCCTTGGTTTATAAAAGGCTTTCGTTCGAAAGATGGGGGATATCACATTGGGAAATCCATAAGTTACGATGTGTTTACTTTGACGCATATATTGCGGGGAACCCAAATGCTATTTTACGCAATGGGTTAAGAAATTATTTTGACTCAATATATCCGAATATTGGACTTCGTGATTTAGAAAAAGTGGCTAACATGCAACATAAAGAAGCATGTTATGCTTACGGATTAGTAATGTTCGCTTCTCACCAAAGTGAGAACAAGAACATCGGGCTACAACTATTAAACAAAACGTTTCCACAAGTGACGGAGTCGGTAATTGGGGTAAGAAATGAGGTTTTTAGATTGTACGGGACTGTTGGACATTACATAACCCTCGTCCCTTTGACGACGTTACAACACGCTGTCTTATCAACGGCCATAACGGTTATGTTCCACAAGACCAAGGATGGGAAGTAATCTTAGTAAAACCAGAATGCATGACTTGTTTCTGGACGTATGAATTACGTGTCTTTATTGCCTTTGCTGAACGACTTGTGTACTAGCTAGAATTATCTTCACAACCATCTTGTATCAAATTTATTATGTGCTATATTTCATGCTATATGTAAAATAAGCGGTATTGTAAGTTTGTAAAATATTGTGTAAAAGTTTGAACGCGAAATATTATTATAATCAGTTTTTCATATAGAATTGTAGTAGTTGAATTGTATATTAGCTACTAAGTATGAACTTAACGGGTAGGTACTACCCGAATTTAAACTTATAAAACGCTAATATGAAGAAAAAGCTTGTATAAATGAGTTCATATTATGCTACGAAATACTATTAACTACTCTTAATATTCTGTATGATTAACTTGTTCCATTTGACTATTTTGAAGGAAATGGCACCGACTACTCGACACACCGTGAATATGAATGAAGAGGAATTCCGTACTTTTCTAGCTTCAAACATAGCCGCAGTACAGGCTGTGCTACATACCAACAATAACCTTGGATCTAGCAGTACAGGAAATCGTGTAGGATGCACCTACAAAGAATTCACTGCCTGCAAACCTTTGGAATTTGATGGAACCGAAGGACCGATCGGATTGAAACGGTGGACCGAGAAGGTCGAATCGGTGTTTGCCATAAGTAAGTGTACTGAAGAGGACAAAGTAAAGTACGCTACGCATACCTTCACAGGTTCTGCGTTAACATGGTGGAATACCTATCTAGAGCAAGTGGGACAAGACGATGTGTACGCACTACCGTGGTCAGCATTCAAGCACTTGATGAACGAGAAGTACCATCCCAGAACCGAGGTCAATAAGCTCAAGACAGAACTTAGAGGGTTACGAACCCAAGGATTTGATATTACCACGTACGAAAGACGATTCACAGAATTGTGCCTATTGTGTCCGGGAGCATTCGAAGATGAGGAAGAGAAGATCGACGCGTTTGTGAAAGGATTACCGGAAAGAATCCAAGAAGATATAAGTTCACACGAGCCCGCCTCCATACAACAGGCATGTAGAATGGCTCACAAACTAGTGAACCAGATTGAAGAAAGAATTAAAGAACAGACTGCTGAAGAGGCCAATGTGAAGCAAGTCAAATGAAAGTGGGAGGAAAACGGTGATAAGAATCACCAATACAACAACAACAACAACAACAACAACAACAACAACAACAACAGCAATTACAACAATAATCGCAATAATTATCCCAACAATCGCAACATCAATCACAACTACAAGAAATGGCCCAACAACAACAACAACAACAACAGCAACTACAACAATCATCCCAACAACAATAATAACCGCAACAACAACAACAATCAGAAACAGCTATGCCAAAGGTGTGAAAAGTATCACTCGGGGTTCTGCACCAAATTTTGCAACAAGTGTAAAAGAAATGGTCATAGCGCGGCGAAGTGTGAGGTCTACAGACCAGGGGTTAATAGAACGAAAGGAACAAATGGTGTCGGAACGAGTAATGGCGGAGCAAGTAGTGTCGGAGCAAGTTATGCCAATGTAGTTTGTTATAAATGTGGAAAACCAGGCCACATTATTAGAAATTGCCCGAACCAGGAGAACACGAATGGACAAGGCCGCGGAAGAGTTTTCAATATTAATGCGGCAGAGGCACAGGAAGACCCGGAGCTTGTTACGGGTACGTTTCTTATTGACAATAAATCTGCTTACATTTTATTTGATTCGGGTGCGGATAGAAGCTATATGAGTAGAGATTTTTGTGCTAAATTAAGTTGTCCATTGACGCCTTTGGATAGTAAATTTTTACTCGAATTAGCAAATGGTAAATTAATTTCAGCAGATAATATATGTCGGAATCGAGAAATTAAACTGGTTAGCGAAACATTTAAGATTGATTTGATACCAGTAGAGTTAGGGAGTTTTGATGTGATAATCGGTATGGACTGGTTGAAAGAAGTGAAAGCAGAGATCGTTTGTTACAAAAATGAAATTTGCATTATACGAGAAAAAGGAAAACCCTTAATGGTGTACGGAGAAAAGGGCAACACGAAGCTACATCTTATTAGTAATTTGAAGGCACAAAAACTAATAAGAAAAGGTTGCTATGCTGTTCTAGCACACGTCGAGAAAGTACAAACCGAAGAAAAGAGCATCAATGATGTTCCCGTCGCAAAAGAATTTCCCGATGTATTTCCGAAAGAATTACCGGGATTACCCCCACATCGATCCGTTGAATTTCAAATAGATCTTGTACCAGGAGCTGCACCAATAGCTCGTGCTCCTTACAGACTCGCACCCAGCGAGATGAAAGAACTGCAAAGCCAATTACAAGAACTTTTAGAGCGTGGTTTCATTCGACCAAGCACATCACCGTGGGGAGCTCCTGTTTTGTTTGTCAAGAAGAAAGATGGTACATGTAGTGACCCGTCCAAATCCATCTGGACGAACACTTCATTCATTGATTTCATCGCGAGGTTTTGACCTCTATGTGATACGTTTTGTAACATTGCATTCGTTTGAAAAGGTATTTCATAAATGAATATATAAATTCCAGGTTTTTAACATCTGATAATTCCTACGTATAGACAATCACCATTTAAATGGTTTACAATAATACATCTGTTGACAATACAGTCAAAATAATGTACATGGTAATGGTTTGGTGAATGCAAGTTTCTTGTATATAGCATGTATGACTCCCAGCACATAACTTGTATCACGTATAAGCAAACAGCGAAAGACTTCTAGAAACCTGAGAATAAACATGCTAACAAGTGTCAACACAAAGGTTGGTGAGTTCATAGTTTTAATATTACACATAATCCGTATATCAATGTGGATTACAAAAGTTCAGTTGTTTTATCCAAAACGTTTATCAGGTTTGTGAGTTAATGTTTCACATCATCTGTATATAAAAGTAAACCATAATGTTCCAGTTGTTTCATCCGAAATGTTTATTAGTAGGTTTTACATAAAAGGTGGACCACAAGATTTCAGTTGTTTCATCCAGAAACGTTTATCAATCAGTTCTACAAAGTTGAGCACCCTGGTAACCAAGCCTTAACGTTTATAATAAGTACCCCTCGTTTAACATGCAACCAACATGTACAATACACGCAATCCAATGTGTACTAACTTCAAATAGCATACGTCTGTTTTATAGTTCAGGCTAGAGTTTCTTTCTATACCTGGAACAGACGGGGATGTCAAGCCCTATGGATCCATATACTACTACTCGCGCCCACCAGTTCTTATAACTGGCAGTTACTAGTTACCAAAGCTAAGGGATTTTAGGTTCAAACTTGGTGTAGAATTTAGTATGTACTTGTATCCATTGCGTTTAAAATAAAGTGCATGTATTCTCAGCCCAAAAATATAAATTGCAAAAGCAATTAAAAAGGGAGCAAATGAAACTCACTGTTTAATATTGATATACAATATTGTAGGAAAGCACGTAGACGCATCGGAGATGATAAACACGAGGTTTGCTTCACAAAAATATCCCCGAACATTACCCATAACCTCCTTGGTAATGACCCATATTTTTCTTAGCTCTAGCTCGCTTGGAAACTCGTTTTGAAAATTACTTGGACAGCACTTCGTCTTAATATTTTATGTACATTATTATTTTTGTATTGCAAAAATAATAACACTAATAATAAAAATAATAAGATTAATAATAATCTTATTAATAATAATAATAATAATAATAATAATAATAATAATAATAATAATAATAATAATAATAATAATAAATATTATACGGAGTAATATATATTTGAGTATGTGTGTGTGATTTTTTCATTCGAGCAAAACACCTGAATTTATAGTACCTGGCCTGGAATTCCCCTCCATGCGATCGCATGATTTTGTAGAAGGATTCCCATGCGATCGCATGGGCTCCTTTTCCAGCTCACAAAACTTTTGTATTTTTTTGTCGACATAATAAATAAATATATAATATATATAATTTAAATAATTAATTATATATTATATTAAATTCACATGCATAGTTGATTTGTAATTTTAGTTCCGATAAGTCGTACGTCATCACTCGACTTATGTCCCGGTTCCGGTTTTTCGAACCTATTTTCGTACGTTTAGAAAACTTGCATTTTACGTTTCGTGACACGTACCTTTGTCAAAATATAGACTTAAACTATCCATAAACTATGTCACTCAAAGTGTATCTTATACGTTTGAGTATTTTGGTCATTTACTTCTATAAATCATCGTTTCACTATTTGTTAAAATACATTTTTAAAATAGTGTTTGACTTGGATTCTGATATGTCGAAATCAGAATATGTAATCGAGTTCGTATGGAAACGGTTGTTCTTGGGTGAATGGATACGTATATCTGTAGGTTTGAGCAGTATAGTTAATGATTGCTGAATCATATTTGAAGAATGTATAGTGTAACATTTTACTGTAGCAATTCACTGTAGCAAAGTAAATTTTACTGTAGCAAATAGTGATTTTCGAAAACACTGTAGCATTTTGGGTACTGTAGCAATTTGAAAATACTTTAGCAAATTAGTGTTTTACTGGTTCATCTTAAACGTTTTAGTTAACTTATCTAAATATCAATTGAATCAATAATCGAATGTTATTATCGTTTACTAAATAACTTGAGATCATATATATTCAAATAGATATATAAACCAATAAGTTTAATGTACGGTATCATTTTCATAACACTTTGTTACGTTTTCAAGTTATAGCATATGTATCTATTTACATATAATTGTTCGCGAATCGTTGAGAACAACCGAAGGGTATTTGAATAGTTCAAAATTTTGAGATTCAACTTCATAGGCTTTGCTTATCGTGTCGAAATCATTAATCATTTAAGATTAAGTTTAAATTTAGTCAGAATTTTTCGGGTCATCACAGTACCTACCCGTTAAAGAAATTTCGTCCCGAAATTTGAGTGAGGTCGTCATGACTAACAATAGAAATGTTTTCATGCCGTATATGTGTTGGTAAATAGAATTTTATCACCATTGAATAATACAGATAAAACAATCCGATTACTTGAAGCGTATGAGAGAAGTTATCGTAATAGAGTGAAATGGAGAATAGAGATGCGTCTTATCTCTTGACGTAGTAATGATTGATTTCCGGAATTTAAGGAATAGAAAATCTTCATAATCTAAATAAGATTTAATTCTTCAGAATTTGCGAAAATTAGGATTTTCTTTGATTAAATGTGTAATCTGCCTTGATTGCTATGTCTGATATTTCGCTATAAATTGACCTCTTCCGTTTCATTTATTTTCACCACTCGTACTTTCTTTCCCAATTAATACATTCAAAAGATTGTGAAAATGCTCAATCCAGTTCTGGTTCTTGACCTAATATTGACGTTTGCCACAATCATCCTTCTTTTCCAGCTCCCACCAGAAGAATCTGTTTATTTCTATTATGCTCTAGGGATTGTTGTATTTATCATTCTCCCGTGTCTTTATATTGCTATACGCATTGATATACACGGTTTGTAAATTTCGGGGTTATTATCGGGCTTATATTCTCCATTATATTTCAATGTCCCTACTTCTGTTTTCTATAATCATTGTCATTCACAGATAATACTCCCTCCTATTTGCTGCGATTTATACTCCAATTTCTATTTCGGAGCTTTGTACCTTCGTTTCTTCTTCTTGCGATTAGGCATCTCTTGTAATGGTCTCGAATTCGTAGGTATACATTTCGGAATGAACATAGTTAATGTTCTAAGAAGGTAATCGTAATGGCACGATCTTGATTTGTCAAATTATCAGAATATCCTGGAAAAGACCGAATCATCAAGAAATATTTTCTTGATATTTTAGAGATTAAGTAGGATACAAGAGTCGTGTAACATGGCACATGATGATGTTATAATCTGTGAATCATCACGTTCCATTAGAAACTCAGCATGACTTACTGTAATATAATCACGTTGATCAAGTGTCATTATATTATACTAACTCATGCTTCAGCTCCCAACACTACTTCAAAAACATTCTTATTTTAAACTCGAAGGTTTCAGAATTTAGAAACTAAAATAGTTTCTTTTATGATGTAACACAGATATCGCAAGGAGAAAATTGATTTCTGATAAGAATGATTATGGAATTATCTCCAGAAATATGGAGGATATTTATAATGAAAGATACGATGATATCTTAGAATTTCTAATATCAGAGGATGATGAAGAATATTTGTTCGTAACGGATTTTGAGTCAGGAGCAAGGTATTCGTTAATGACTTCAGCAGATACTGAATCATTTGTATTCTTTGAAGGCAGGTTTAGTCTTTGTGATTTGTCCACAGCCTCCTTCATGGTCTGCTCAATCCATTTTCCAATTTCAAACCTTCTCTTTTTCTCAGCTTTACCACCATACTATTCTTTATCATCAAACTTTTGACTGTTAAGATCATTTACAGTTTTTGCTGCTTCATCAGCATTGTTCCAATTTCAGAGAACTAGTTTCATAGTTTGGGGTGTTTTTCGGAAACTTCAGATTCGAAGTATGTAAGTCCAGGAGGTAGACGTTATATGTACGCATATAACTGTTGGCGTAGAACTGTTGCGAAAATCGAGACGTAATGATTGATGATTCCCGGTGTGTGGTATAACAATTATCGTTACAATGCGATAATGAGTACATAATCAAATTTCAAGGTATATATAGTGATTTCGGAGAGATTCAAATTACAGAGTGACGGAGTCGCTGGTACATTTACTGCTAATATGGTGGGATATAAAAGGTTCCCCGGTAACAACAATAGAAAGGGCAATCGTATATGTCAAGGTTTAATTAAGGTTTATCCAAATGAAAAGTCAAAGTTGACTTGTTGCAGTTGTGACAAAACTGGATACTTGAAAAGGAATTGTAAGGTTATTTTCAATAATAAGAATGCCGAAGGATTTATCACAGATACGTGTTAAAGTTTTACTTAGGTTTCGAGAGCTTTCCAGATGTATGATTATAAGTATAAATCTTTCTTCGTGTAGTTGGTTCGTCTTCTCGTTCAATCTTGACTTGGATTCTGATCTGTCGAAATCAGAATATGTAATCGAGTTCGTATGGAAACGATTGTTCTTGGGTGAATGGATACGTATATCTGTAGGTTTGAGCAGTATAGTTAATGATTGCTGAATCAGATTTGAAGAATGTATAGTGTAACATTTTACTGTAGCAATTTACTGTAGCAAAGTAAATTTTACTGTAGCAAATAGTGATTTTCGAAAACACTGTAGCATTTTGGGTACTGTAGCAATTTGAAAATACTTTAGCAAATTAGTGTTTTACTGGTTCATCTTAAACGTTTTAGTTAACTTATCTAAATATCAATTGAATCAATAATCGAATGTTATTATCGTTTACTAAATAACTTGAGATCATATATATTCAAATAGATATATAAACCAATAAGTTTAATGTACGGTATCATTTTCATAACACTTTGTTACATTTTCAAGTTATAGCATATGTATCTATTTACATATAATTGTTCGCGAATCGTTGAGAACAACCGAAGGGTATTTGAATAGTTCAAAATTTTGAGATTCAACTTCATAGGCTTTGCTTATCGTGTCGAAATCATTAATCATTTAAGATTAAGTTTAAATTTAGTCAGAATTTTTCGGGTCATCACAGTACATTCAGGTTGTGTATCGACTACCGAGAGTTGAACAAACTTACCATCAAGAACCGCTACCCACTACCGAGAATCGACGACTTATTTGATCAACTACAAGGCTCGTCTGTTTATTCAAAGATTGACTTACGTTCCGGGTATCATCAAATGCGGGTGAAAGAAGATGATATTCCAAAGACTGCTTTCAGAACACGTTACGGTCATTACGAGTTTATGGTCATGCCATTTGGTTTAACTAATGCACCAGCTGTGTTCATGGACCTTATGAACCGAGTGTGTGGACCATACCTTGACAAGTTTGTCATTGTTTTCATTGATGACATACTTATTTACTCAAAGAATGACCAAGAACACGGTGAACATTTAAGAAAGGTGTTAGAAGTATTGAGGAAGGAAGAATTGTACGCTAAGTTTTCAAAGTGTGCATTTTGGTTGGAAGAAGTTCAATTCCTCGGTCACATAGTGAACAAAGAAGGTATTAAGGTGGATCCGACAAAGATAGAAACTGTTGAAAAGTGGGAAACCCCGAAAACTCCGAAACACATACGCCAGTTTTTAGGACTAGCTGGTTACTACAGAAGGTTCATCCAAGACTTTTCCAGAATAGCAAAACCCTTGACTGCATTAACGCATAAAGGGAAGAAATTTGAATGGAAGGATGAACAAGAGAAAGCGTTTCAGTTATTGAAGAAAAAGCTAACTACGGCACCTATATTGTCATTGCCTGAAGGGAATGATGATTTTGTGATTTATTGTGACGCATCAAAGCAAGGTCTCGGTTGTGTATTAATGCAACGAACGAAGGTGATTGCTTATGCGTCTAGACAATTGAAGATTCACGAGCAAAATTATACGACGCATGATTTGGAATTAGGCGCGGTTGTTTTTGCATTAAAGACTTGGAGGCACTACTTATATGGGGTCAAAAGTATTATATATACCGACCACAAAAGTCTTCAACACATATTTAATCAGAAACAACTGAATATGAGGCAGCTTAGGTGGATTGAATTGTTGAATGATTACGACTTTGAGATTCGTTACCACCCGGGGAAGGCAAATGTGGTAGCCGATGCCTTGAGCAGGAAGGACAGAGAACCCATTCGAGTAAAATCTATGAATATAATGATTCATAATAACCTTACTACTCAAATAAAGGAGGCGCAACAAGGAGTTTTAAAAGAAGGAAATTTAAAGGATGAAATACCCAAAGGATCGGAGCAGCATCTTAATATTCGGGAAGACGGAACCCGGTATAGGGCTGAAAGGATTTGGGTACCAAAATTTGGAGATATGAGAGAAATGGTACTTAGAGAAGCTCATAAAACCAGATACTCAATACATCCTGGAACGGGGAAGATGTACAAGGATCTCAAGAAACATTTTTGGTGGCCGGGTATGAAAGCCGATGTTGCTAAATACGTAGGAGAATGTTTGACGTGTTCTAAGGTCAAAGGTGAGCATCAGAAACCATCAGGTCTACTTCAACAACCCGAAATCCCAGAATGGAAATGGGAAAATATTACCATGGATTTTATCACTAAATTGCCAAGGACTGCAAGTGGTTTTGATACTATTTGGGTAATAGTTGATCGTCTCACCAAATCAGCACACTTCCTTCCAATAAGAGAAGATGACAAGATGGAGAAGTTAGTGATGAAGTGCGAGGTGTATATAAAATAGTTATTATTTTACTAGAAAATACTATTAAATACGATACAATTTTACACAAGATATTTATTTATTTATAGAATGGATATACTTAAACCTTGCTACAACACTTATAGGCAGTGTACCTAATCGTACAGTAGTGTAGTTTTTAGTAAGTCCGGTTCGTTCCACAGGGAAATCTTTAAACAAAGCTCAACGCTATATTAGTTTACTTTTATAAAAATACAAATATATATATAAGTGATATTATTATTATAAAGGGGGGTTTTTACCGTTTAATGACCGGTTTGTCGATTTTAAAACTTTAGTCGCAGTTAAAACCTAATGTAAAATATAAAATAAATACAAGACTTTAAATTAAAGCGTAAAGTAAATAACGATAATGAAATTGCGAATAATAAAAATGCGATAAAATTAAATTGAGATAATTAAAAGTACGATAATTAAAAGTGCGATTAAATAAAATAACAATAAATAAAAGTGCGATAATTAGAAGTGCAATTAAATATAAAATAAAGGAATTTAAATATGAAATAAATGAATTATGCTTATTTAAACTTCCGTAATCATGATGTTTGACGTGTTGATTTTAGTTTTATGCCCATGGGTTAATTGTCCTTTGTCCTGGATTATTCAATATGTCCGTCTGGTTTTTGTCCATAACAGTCCATCAGTCATAAATATAAATTGCAAGTGTCCTTGTCAAATTATTATTATACCCGAAGATAAATATTCCAACTAATTGGGGATTCGAATTGTAACAAGGTTTTAATACTTTGTTTAATGAATACACCAGGTTATCGACTGCGTGTAAACCAAGGTTTTACTACTTTGTTAACAATTACACCAATTACCCTTGAATGTAATTTCACCCCTGTTTCAATTATTCTAGTGGCTATTAATCCATTCCCGTATCCGGTTAAATGAACGATTATTCGTACATATAAATACCCCGCCCATCGTGTCCGATCGAGTGTATATGGTAATTTATAGGGACGCCCAATTGTAAATCTTTATATTAACATTAACAAACTTTCATTTAGTTAAACAAATATAAAGCCCATTAATAGCCCATAGTCTAGTTTCCACAAGTGTCGTTCTTTTGTCCAAACCCCAATTATGGTACAAAGCCCAATTACCCAATTTTAGTAATTAGCCCAACATCATGATTACTTCGTTTTAAATAAGCATAATAATAACTTAGCTACGAGACATTAATATAAAAAGGTTGAACATAACTTACAATGATTAAAAATAGCGTAGCGTTACACGGACAGAATTTCGACTTACACCCTTACAACATTCGCTAACATACCCTTATTATTAGAATTATAATTAAAATTAAAATATAAATTATAAATATAAATATATTACGTATATATTGAGAGAGAGATTGAGAAATAAGATGATAAATTCGATCAGAATTCGGTTGGCTTTATAGCCAGAAGTGAAATTTGGGGCTCCGCGACTCGCGGCAAAATGGCCTTAAAACTCCGCGAGTCGCGGAGAGGTATTTACAGTTCACACCCTTGGAGTTTCTGGCTGCCGACGGTTTTTAATATATATATATAATATATATATAATTAATATAATTAATTATATATTATATTATATTTATATACATAGTTAACTTGTAATTTTTAGTCCGTTGCGTCGAGCGTTAAGAGTTGACTCTGGTCCCGGTTCCGGATTTTCGAACGTCCTCGCGTACAATTTAATATCTTGTACTTTGCGTTTTGAATCTTGTACTCTTGTGATTTCGAGACGTTTCTTATCAATAATTGGAACCTTTTTGATTGTCTTTTGTTCTTTTGAGCTTTTTGGTCGTTTGCGTCTTTAATTCGTCGAATCTGTCTTTTGTCTTCACCTTTTATTATTTAAACGAATATCACTTGTAAATAGAACAATTGCAACTAAAAGCTTGTCTTTCTTGAGGAATAATGCTATGAAATATATGTTCGTTTTTAGCATTATCAAATATTCCCACACTTGAGCGTTGCTTGTCCTCAAGCAATATTGTCTTGAAATACTAGAATCACTTCTTTATTCTTCACACTTTGTACATCAGTGATTTCTATATGGCGGTATAAACAATGGTAGTAACGATATGGTTTACAGTCCCACATGACTATAAAAATTTAGATCCATTAAGGAAATTGGATCTTTATGAAAACATTTGATCTTTTGAAATCTAGTTTTTACCCTAGATAAGTTTTCCGGAATAACCCTTTACCGGTGTTTGCAAAATATTTTTGTGGGTTTGGTGGGTTTCAGATTTGAAAATTTTAGCTCAAAACTTGCGGTTTTGTGTCACCCACTTGCTAACCTTGTATTTGGAAAGCAACACGTCCAGTTTACTTGTTCCGTATATTACCTTTCGGCAAACTACCGTCCGGTTGTAAAGGAAAGCGTTGAACAAGCAACTGTTAAGGCAATGTCCCGTGACATGCTTTTGATTATGGTCTATAACGTGTCGGACGCAATTACTATCCTTGGTAGGAGCAATAGTAAAGCTCACCCTTATAATTTTTTCGGTCTGGCACAAGGTCCTGTCTTTGACCATGCTATGCAACCACCGTTCTTACGGTTGACACCCGATTTAGTTCAGGTGACCTAATGAATTCCAGGTGAATTCCTAGGATTTTACGTTCAATGGTAATGAACGCATTGAAAATAGGGTTTTCAGAAAACAAATCGGTTTGTATTTTTGATCAAAATATTTTCTCGTTCAAGCTCGAGTTTAGATATCATCGAATTCCATGAGTTTGAATTCTCAATCCTTAAGGTCAATCTCTAGGATTGAGTAATATCAGTCTTGAAAGCTGATTTTTAATCTTTAAGGAGATTATCCTTTCTGGGGATCTGATTCATTAGTCTTATCCAGCTAATTTGCACGGTGCCTCCCCATTGTACGAGATAAATCCTTCTCATGGTTAGGATAAATCTGACCACTTGGCGACCCTGTTTAATGCTGAGGTCCGTGGATTTCCAGCTGATTTTAGTGATGACTTTTCTAGATTTTTCGTCAACCTACAGCTGGTCTGGACGACAACTTCATGACCTAAATCAAGAAGCGCGTGTCTTTTTCGGAAGACTTTACTTCCTTTTAATGATGGAATTGATTCATCGTGTAGATCCATCTCTTCTTTTCTTTCATCGGGTAAAACAGTTTAGTTTAGTCCAAAGCAAAAGTATTTTCAGTTATTTGTTACAAATATATGTGACATATGTTTAAAATAACTTGGTAAATTTTCCCACACTTGGCTTTTTATTTTTCTTTTTATCGTCCTCTATTCCATTTTAAATGAATTTTGACGTTTTAGTTTGTTTCTCAATTTATGTCCTTTTTTGAGGTAACAATAATTTCGGTGTTAAAACCTAGTTTTATCGTTCATAAATATGTATAAACATGATTTTGAATTCATTTAATTGAAAATTTTGAAAAATTTTACTAGAATTGGGTAGTCAGTATATAAGACCAGGGCTGTTCTTTATTATCAGAGAGCACTAGATTCTAATACAACTACTGCTTTACTAGTATTTTTAATGGTAACCAAGTGTTTAATATAAAAATTTTAAAATCCGAAAGAATTTAATCCCTTCCCACACTTAAGATCTTGCAATGCCCTCATTTGCAAGAAATCAGTAACAATTTAAATTATTGAGGGTGATTTGTGTGAAAATGATTAAATTTTTACCAAAGTTTCCAAATATATTGGCGTTTGTTTGCTGAATGATAAATGGTGCACGTCATTTGTTCATTCCATCTTGTTGTTATTTCACATACATTTTGCATCATTGTCGTCAAAATTACTTGCTTTTGCTGAACTTAATGCCAGTCTTTGAAAATGCGTTGTTTTACCCTGTTGTGTACATAAGATAAACTGCAAACATATATACATATTTTTGAAGTTTGGTTTATTACCCCACATTCAAAAATTATTAAAATCTAAGAATAAAAGTTAGATAATTATAAAAATGATTACAATATTAACAAAAATATTAAATGTATCAATAATTACAAATTACAAAATAATAAAAAATAATAAATAAACTAAGGATGATATTGGTACCAATAGGGGTTCCACGCATAACCATAAGTGCTATAGAATGCTTCGGCAGGGTCATACGTAGGATATGGTGGCTGCATCTCTATCGACCAAGGAGGGAAGACGGGTTTCGGTGTAGGAATATAGTTTCTACCTATATGTTGGCAATGCGCTATGATCTGGTTCTGATGAACTTGCCAATCTTCAAATGCTCTCTGTCTAGCATTTTCGTATTCCTGAGAAGCTATAAACCTATGCATTTCTTGCATCTCATTCCCCCCTCCTACATTACCTTGTTCCTGGTTTCTCTCTACCTGTGGATGTCTACCATTGTATCGTACTGCGGCGTTATTTCGCCGCTTCAAAACTTTTGCACCATGGTATACATTTAAACCTATAGTGTCGCGGGGTTCCGGCTCTTCTACTAATAATCCCCCCCGACTTATATCCACACCGAGATATTCACCAATCAAAGTAATAAAAATACCACCTCCTATTATGCTATGTGGATGCATCCCCCGAACCATAGCTGATAAATAATATCCCACACAATATGGTATACTTACAGCGCTGTGTGGGTCTCGAATACACATATGGTAAAACAAATCTTGTTCATTTACCTTTTCTTTGTTTTTACCCCTTTGTGTAATCGAATTAGCTAAAAACCTATGTAATACTCTTAATTCGGCTCTATCTATATCCAAATAAGAGTAGTTTCCCCCCTTGAAACGGTGATGGCTTGTCATTTGACTCCACACACCGTGTGTATCAAAATTCTCATCTATCTTTCTACCGTTTAATATCAATCCTCTACAATCGGCAGACGCTAACTCCTCAGGCGTATATATACGTAAAGCCTGAGCCATGTCCAGTAAAGACATGTGGCGCATCGAACCGCCTAACAAAAATCTAATAAAAGAATGATCGGTTAAACTAGCTACCCGATCATTCAACTCTATACTACATAACAACTCTTCACACCATACTTTATATACAGGTCTGCGTATGGTGAATAAACATATCCAGTCATTAAAAGAAGAATTACCATACCTCTGTACCAGTAATTCCCTAATTGGCCCGGCCAATTCTACAGCTTCCAAGGGTCCCCATTCTATGACCCTCGGTACCTCAACAACCTTAGAGTGAAGAGTATGCAAACCCCGTTGATATTTTGGATAATCTATCCAAAGTCTGTCAAATCTCAGGTTCGGGTGCAACTGTTCCAAGTACATATCTGAAAAGGTCATGACTGGATGAGGTACATCCTGCTTGTAGTAGTTATCTACCTCCTGTTGTTCCAAGTTCTCAGCAGGAGCATGGCGGGCTTGGGATGAAGATTCACCCCTTTCATTCTGCAAAACACATTAAACACAAATTTTGTGCATCCAAATATGCATTAGTGTCAGCAAAATCATCAATCAAAATAATTACAATGACATTATCAATTTACATCAAACTTAAGCTTATTTTCATATTTTTATCAAATCTACACTTTTTCAAATAAGCATATACGAAAATTTTCGCCAAGTTCATAAGCATTCAACTCAAATAACATGTCAAAATAATCATTACTAGCAATCAAACAAGTCTCAAATGGCATTATCTTTCAAAAATCAAGTTCATGAATTTTGGACTTTAAAAAAAAATCCACTTTTAATACTCAAAATCATGTTTAGGCTCAAAGTTTTGATCATTTAACTACCTAGACATGTTACACTACTCAATTTAGCAATAATTCATGACAAAAATCGGCCATAACCTGTTTATATCAAAAAGCCCCAAATTGCTCAAGAACACAAACCCTAGATTATTCAAAATTTGAAGTTTAAGGCTTCTAATCATGTTAAACAGCATCAATCTAGGTTATACAAGCATAATACATAAACAATTTAAGTCTAATTACACTAAAAAGCATCAAAATCAAATTGGGGAAAAATAGCTCAAGAACACTAAAATTCGAATTAAATGGTGTTTAGGTGTAGAAATTTACCGTTTTTCTTGAGTAGTTCTTAGATATCATCCTTCTCAACATGATTTTAGCAAAAAATTTGGTGATTAACGGTTAAAAATTGAGATTTTTGGGGGTGATTTTCGCAGTATTTCGGGGTCTTTTTTCGCAGTATTTGGGTGTTTATGTGTGTGGGTGAGTGAACTGATCGTGCAGCTGGTTATATTTTTTTTCTGTAATTTTGTCCCTCCGCGAGTCGCGGAGGTTTTGTACTGAAAACTCCGCGGGTCGCGGAGTTTACCCTTTTTTTTTTTTTTTTTTTTTTTTTTTATAATCTTTAACTTATAAAACAATTAAGAAATTAATTTTAAAATTTTGTTTCCCTTGTTATTTAGGACGAGGTCGTTTCGGATCGATGTCCTAGTCCGTCCCTCGACAAAATTTTAAAATTTGTCTTTTTGTAGCGATTGTTTTAAAAGCTAAGATTTTTGGGTTTTTTAATGTTTTTGGCATACTTTAAATCAATAAGATTAAAAATAATGATAATAAAAGTTCTCGTCCCTCCCTCGGGTAAAGCAATTTCGGTTCAAAGACCTAGTCTTCAACTTACGACGAATTTTAAAAATCATATTCTTAACTTAATGAGATAAAGTAAATTTTTGTTTTTAAATTCACACAACTTAAATATAAAATTCAAAATTAAAAATTAAAAATTAAAAATTCACACCAAATTTAAAATTTGAAATGCATAAAATTAAAATTTCATATTTTAAAAATTAAAAATTCACACCAAAATTAATTTAAAAATTCATATTATAAATTCATACCAAACTTATATTAATTTTTCAAATATTTACAATTTTAAAAATATTGTTTTTACAAAGTTTACAATATTAATTTAAGATTTAAATATTAATTTTAAAAACATGGTAAAAATAAATTTAAAAATCTTTTTGTCTTTTTATCCCACTTTAATCAATCAAATATTATCAAAAATATGCGCCCCTCTTTTCGGTAAAGTAATTTCGGTTCCAAGACCTAATTTGACTCATGACGAATTTTTGAAATATTTTGGGTTGATTGATTAAAGATATTTATACCTTAAGAATAAACGTTAAATTTCGCAGTGATGTAATAAATTTTTGAAGGATATCAATAATTTCGGTCGCCAAACCTAATTTTATTTAATACCAATTTAATACTTTTTAGCGAACAAATTAGCGTTTATTATCAAAAGGTTAAAAAAATAAATAAAAATAAAAACTGTACAGACATACCTGTGAAATAGATTTCTTAGTTATATGATCTATTATATTCATAAGATAGTCGGTTTAATTGGTTTTCCATGGCTGCATAGGCGTAACCTCGAGCATTCATTGTCTTTTCTTCTAAACATATGAACGGTCCGTCTCTGCATAAAGTAACAAATTCGGTATTTGAATAGGTTTGATTATTTGAACATTTACCTCCATGTGACCATTTTCCGCATTTGTGACATCGTTCTAGGTGTCGTGCTCTTCTTTTCGCTGCGGATTTTGATTTTCCTTTACCAAATTGTAACTTATTATCTTCGCATCTGGATCCTTTTCTAACTCTGTCCATTCTTTCTCTGATTACTGATACTATTTCGCTCGGTAGTATGTCATTATTACGTTTAGTGATCAAAGCGTGTAGCATTAGACCATGGTTTAGTTCACAGGCAGTCTTCATTTTGTAAAAACCTAAAGAAAATAAAAATTCAGAATGGGGGGAGAAGACTAGTTCTTTAGGGTCTGCTAGGGAAAGACCATACGTGTTCCATTTTCGAGAACTACACGAAAACAGATAATCTAACTCTAACAGAAATACATATTATCCTTTAAAGACTTGATTCTCCCCACACTTAGTTAGCTGTGGTGTCGAAATTGTGATTAACTTCGTTGTCGACTTCCATCGGACCATGTATGTAATGTTTAACTCTGTGACCATTAACTTTAAATTCAATCCCATTTGAATTTATTAATTCTATCGTTCCGTATGGGAAAACTCTTTTGACTATGAATGGTCCAGACCATCTTGATTTCAATTTTCCAGGAAATAGCTTGAATCGTGAATTGAAAAGAAGAACTCTGTCTCCTTCTTTAAATTCTTTTGAACTTCTGATTCTTTTATCATGCCATTTCTTCGTTCTTTCTTTATAGATTAACGAATTTTCGTATGCTTCATGTCTTAATTCTTCTAATTCGTTTAGTTGACTTAATCGTAGACGTCCGGCTTCTTGTAAATCAAGATTACATGTCTTCAAAGCCCAAAATGCTTTGTGTTCAATTTCTACTGGAAGATGACATGCTTTTCCATAAACAAGTCTAAAAGGTGTGGTTCCAATTGGAGTTTTGTAGGCTGTTCTAAAAGCCCAGAGTGCATCCTCCAATTTAATGGACCATTCCTTCGGATTTGATCCTACGGTTTTCTCTAGAATACGTTTTAAAGCTCGGTTGGTATTTTCAACTTGTCCACTTGTTTGTGGATGATATGCGGTGGAGATTTTATGAGTTACTCCATATCTTTTAAGAACTTTCTCAAGTTGATTATTACAGAAATGAGTACCCCGATCACTTATTAAAGCTTTCGGTGTTCCAAACCTTGCAAAAAGACGTTTCAAAAAGTTGACTACAACTCGTGCATCGTTAGTTGGGAGAGCTTGTGCTTCCGCCCATTTAGATACATAATCAATGGCTACGAGTATATATAGATTATTATGAGATTTTGGAAATGGACCCATAAAGTCAATACCCCAAATGTCAAATACTTCACATACTTGGATGACATTTTGTGGCATTTCATCACGTTGACTTATTTTTCCGGCCCTTTGACATGCATCACAAGATTTGCAAAGAAGGTGCGCGTCTTTGTAAATTGTAGGCCAATAGAATCCAGCTTCATAAACTTTTCTTGCTGTTAGTTGAGGCCCATAATGCCCTCCTGTTGGTCCTGTGTGACAATGGTTTAAAATTTTACTAGCTTCATCTCCAAATACACATCGGCGTATTATTCCATCGGGACAACTTTTAAACAGATGTGGATCTTCCCAGAAATAGTGTTTTATATCACTGAAGAATTTCTTTCGTCTTTGGTACGATAATCCTTTTTCAAGGAATCCACAAACTAAGTAGTTTGCATAGTCTGCAAACCATGGGATTTCTTTATAATCTATCTTCAATAGATATTCATCAGGAAAGTTGTCTTGTATGGCCGATTCATTCAGAACTTCTAATTCGGGATTTTCAAGACGAGAAAGATGATCAGCGGCGAGATTTTCTGCTCCTTTTTTATCTCGGATTTCAATATCAAACTCTTGTAAGAGTAAGATCCAACGGATTAATCTTGGTTTAGCATCTTGTTTTGAAAATAGGTATCTAAGAGCAGAATGGTCGGTATAGACCACCGTTTTTGCTAGAACGAGATATGATAGAAATTTGTCAAAAGCAAAGACAATAGCAAGGAGTTCTTTTTCAGTAGTTGTATAGTTCGTTTGTGCTCCTTGTAATGTCTTACTAGCATAATATATAGGTTGAAATCATTTTTCAATCCTTTGTCCTAAAACGGCTCCCATTGCAAAATCACTTGCATCGCACATTAGTTCAAATGGTAGATTCCAATTTGGTGTTATCATGATCGGTGCATTAGTGAGTTTCTCTTTAAGAATATTAAAAGATTTGATACACTCATCTGTAAAGATGAATGGTGCATCCTTTTCTAGGAGTTTATTCATAGGAGTGGCAATTTTTGAAAAATCTTTTATGAAACGTCGGTAAAAACCGGCATGCCCTAGAAAACTCCTAACTCCTCTAACATTGGTGGGATGTGGAAGTTTAGCAATTACATCTACTTTAGCTCTATCCACTTCAATTCCTTCTTTTGAAATTTTATGTCCAAGAACGATGCCTTCTTTAACCATGAAATGGCATTTCTCCCAATTAAGTACTAGATTTGATTTTTCGCATCTAATTAGCATTCGTTCCAGATTAACTAGACATGATTTAAATGTATCACCGAAGACTGAAAAGTCATCCATGAATACTTCCATGCATTCTTCTATCATGTCATGAAAAATCGCCATCATACACCTTTGAAAGGTTGCAGGGGCGTTACAAAGTCCAAATGGCATTCTTTTGTAAGCAAAAGTACCATAAGGGCACGTGAATGTGGTTTTCTCTTGGTCCTCGGGTGCTATTGGAATTTGAAAATATCCGGAAAATCCATCTAGAAAACAATAGTAACTATTTCCGGCTAATCTTTCCAACATTTGATCTATGAAAGGTAAGGGAAAGTGATCTTTTCTGGTGGCGTCATTTAATTTTCTATAATCAATACATACACGCCATCCTGTTACAGTCCTAGTAGGAATAAGCTCATTTTTCTCATTTGTAATGACAGTCATGCCACCCTTCTTCGGCACGCATTGAACTGGGCTTACCCATGGGCTATCAGAAATTGGATATATCAAACCTGCATCTAGCAGTTTAATAATTTCTTTCTTAACTACATCTTGCATATTAGGATTTAGTCTTCGTTGGCGTTGCACATACGTTTTATGACCTTCTTCCATAAGGATTTTATGTGTGCAATACGAAGGACTTATTCCTTTAATATCATGAATCTTCCATGCAATGGCTGGTTTATGAGCTTTCAACACAGAAATGAGCTGTGATTTCTCATTTTCAGTAAGAGAAGACGATATTATTACAGGTAATTCAGATTCACCATGTAAATAAGCGTATTCCAAATGGTTTGGAAGTGGCTTTAACTCTAATTTCGGAGGTTCTTCTATCGATGATTTATATCGATATCTGTCTTCTTCTTTTAGCATTTGAATTTCTTCTGTTGTTGGTTCATATCCATTAGCTATAAGTGTAGCTAACATTTCAGCTTCATTAATTGGTTCATTACTTTCTCCTAAAGAACATTCTCCTGTTCCTTGTAATTCTGGAAATTCTTCTAACAATTCTGCATGTGCATCTATAGTTTGAATATAATAACATGTATCATCTGCAGATTGTGGTTGTTGCATGGCTCTATCCACTGAAAAGGTAACACTCTCATCCTCTATACTTAGGGTCAGTTTCTTACCGAACACGTCTATCATTGCTTTAGCCGTGTTTAAGAATGGTCTTCCTAATATGAGAGGAACTTGAGAATCTTCTTCCATGTCCAAAACAACAAAATCTACTGGAAATACTAAAGTACCAACTTTAACTAGCATGTTCTCCATTATCCCTCTAGGATATTTTATTGATCTATCGGCTAGTTGTATGCTTATTCTGGTTGGTTTCAATTCTCCAAGGTCTAGTTTAGCGTATAGTGAATACGGCATTAGATTTATACTAGCACCTAAGTCTGCCAATGCTTCTATTGAACTAAGACTACCCAGAAAACATGGAATTGTGAAACTTCCTGGATCAGATAGTTTTTCTGGTATCTTATTCAACAGCACTGCTGAACAATTAGCATTCATAGTAACAGCCGAGAGTTCTTCCATTTTCTTTCTATTCGTGATTAGATCTTTCAAGAATTTAGCATACCTTGGCATTCCTGAAATCACATCAATGAAAGGAAGATTTACATTTATCTGTTTAAACATATCCAAGAATTTGGATTGCTCGGCTTCAAGTTTTTCTTTCTTCATTTTACTCGGATAAGGAAGTGGTGGTTGATATGGTTTAACATAAGGTTTAGCCTTAACTGTGTTATCTTCATCAACCTTTTCAACTACCGGTTCTTTTTCCTTATCTTGATCAGGTTGTGGTTCTTGTGGAGTAGGAATAGTTTCATCAGAAGTTACAGGTATTTCAGGTGTTTTAAGTGTTGTACCACTTCTTGTGGTAATAGCTTTAGCTGTTTCATTCCGGGGGTTAGCATTTGTATCGCTTGGTAGACTTCCCGGTTTTCTTTCACCTATTAACCTTGCTAGGTTACTTACTTCTTGTTCCAGATTTTGAATAGAAGCTTGTTGATTTCTAAATGCTTGAGCATTTTGTTCATTGGTTTGTTTTTGAGATGTGAAAAACTGCGTTTGAGTTTCAACTAGCTTCGTCATCATATCTTCTAAATTCGGCTTTTTATCATCGGTTTGTTGTGGTGGTTTGTTTTGAAAATTAGGTCTTTGCTGATTGTAAGTATTATTGGATACTTGTTGATTGCTAGGACCTTGTTGGTTGTTGTATGGAATATTTCGGTTATAATTCTGGTTTTGATTGTAAATCGGTCTTGGCGGTTGATAATTATTCTGATAATTATTTCCAGGCCTTTGGTTTATGTATGAAATATTCTCTCTTTGTTCCATTGTTAATTCAATACTTAGACAATCTTTTGTCAAATGTGGTCCTCCACACTGCTCACAACTAATTCGTATTGCATGAATATCTTTAGTCATCTTTTCCATTCGTCTTTCGAAAGCATCTATCTTTGCCGAAATGGAATCTAAGTCATGGCTAGAATCGGCTCTAGCTACTTTAGATGATCTAATGATATCTTTTTCTTGGTGCCACTCATGTGAGTGGGAAGCAGTATTATCAATAATTTTGTAAGCATCAGTTTTGGTTTTCTTCATAATCGAACCACCAGCTGCTATATCTATGTCTTTTCTTGTAGTGATGTCGCATCCTTGGTAGAATATTTGTACTATTTGACAGGTGTCTAAACCATGTTGCGGACATCCTCTTAATAACTTTCCATATCTTGTCCACGCCTCATATAGAGTTTCATTTGGTTTCTGTGTGAACGTAACAATTTCTGCTTGAAGTCTTACGGCTTTAGATGCAGGAAAAAATTGTTTAAGAAATTTATCAATTAAAACGTCCCATGTATCGATCGCCCCTTCAGGTAACGATTCCAACCAATCTTTGGCTTCTCCCTTTAAAGTCCAGGGAAATAACATGAGATATATCTGTTCATCCTCCACTTCTCGTATTTTAAATAGTGTGCAGATCCTATTAAAGGTACGTAGATGTTCATTTGGATCTTCCTTCGGCGCACCACTAAATTGGCATTGATTAGTCACCATGTGTAGAATTTGTCCTTTGATTTCATAATCTGGCGCATTAATGTCTGGATGAGTAATTGCGTGACCTTGGCCAGTGCGTTTAGCTCTCATTCGGTCTTCCATACTTAAAGGTTCCAGATTCTCCATAATTGAATTTGTTGACTCGGTATCACTAGATGGTTCTGATTTAATAGTTCGTTCCTCAACAATCTCTGTTTGAATGATTGGTGGTTCCGGAGGAAAGTTTAGTGGTTCAGGATCTACGAACCGTTCCTGAATATTTTCTGGATTCTCAATTGTGAGGTTTGTTTCAAAAACTGGATTATCGGAAATTTGAACTGAAGTACTTGGTCGACTGGATGACGATTCTAAAGAAAAGTCAACGGCGGTTATATTTGTTAAACAATGTCTTGATCGAGTTAAAGGTGGTGAACGTACAAAAGGTGGTGAACGTCTTGCTCGGTGCATTCACAGAATATCCTATTAGTTTTTAAAAGGAAAGAAAAATTATAATAAGTTATCCAATCAATAGACTTTTCTGATTTTGCCCACGTTTCGAATAGCCAAAAGATGCAGCAGAGGGGCAGGATTCGTTTGGTCTCAATATAATTGAGGACTGTTTGGCTCCAATAACCCGGTCCACGTACAAATCCAACTATTACTACGAACCAGAAAATTTTGATGTCTATTAATTTAACCACTTAAAATAAATTTTCGTAATTTTAAGAAATTTAGATAAGAAGTAGAAAAAATTCTAAGTCCTAAAACTAGAATAGCGAGAAATAAGAGAGAAAAAGAGTTCGTCGATAAAGGTTGAAAAAGAAAAATGGTTGAAAAATAAAAGGTGACGGAAAAATAAAAGAAACTTATAAAAACTTAAAAATACTTAACTAATTTAACCTTATTACTACAACTAACTTAAAATTATAATCGCAAATTGAAATTACTAATTGAATCAATAATCGAATGTTATTATCGTTTACTAAATAACTTGAGATCATATATATTCAAATAGATATATAAACCAATAAGTTTAATGTACGGTATCATTTTCATAACACTTTGTTACATTTTCAAGTTATAGCATATGTATCTATTTACATATAATTGTTCGCGAATCGTTGAGAACAACCGAAGGGTATTTGAATAGTTCAAAATTTTGAGATTCAACTTCATAGGCTTTGCTTATCGTGTCGAAATCATTAATCATTTAAGATTAAGTTTAAATTTAGTCAGAATTTTTCGGGTCATCACAGTACATTCAGGTTGTGTATCGACTACCGAGAGTTGAACAAACTTACCATCAAGAACCGCTACCCACTACCGAGAATCGACGACTTATTTGATCAACTACAAGGCTCGTCTGTTTATTCAAAGATTGACTTACGTTCCGGGTATCATCAAATGCGGGTGAAAGAAGATGATATTCCAAAGACTGCTTTCAGAACACGTTACGGTCATTACGAGTTTATGGTCATGCCATTTGGTTTAACTAATGCACCAGCTGTGTTCATGGACCTTATGAACCGAGTGTGTGGACCATACCTTGACAAGTTTGTCATTGTTTTCATTGATGACATACTTATTTACTCAAAGAATGACCAAGAACACGGTGAACATTTAAGAAAGGTGTTAGAAGTATTGAGGAAGGAAGAATTGTACGCTAAGTTTTCAAAGTGTGCATTTTGGTTGGAAGAAGTTCAATTCCTCGGTCACATAGTGAACAAAGAAGGTATTAAGGTGGATCCGACAAAGATAGAAACTGTTGAAAAGTGGGAAACCCCGAAAACTCCGAAACACATACGCCAGTTTTTAGGACTAGCTGGTTACTACAGAAGGTTCATCCAAGACTTTTCCAGAATAGCAAAACCCTTGACTGCATTAACGCATAAAGGGAAGAAATTTGAATGGAAGGATGAACAAGAGAAAGCGTTTCAGTTATTGAAGAAAAAGCTAACTACGGCACCTATATTGTCATTGCCTGAAGGGAATGATGATTTTGTGATTTATTGTGACGCATCAAAGCAAGGTCTCGGTTGTGTATTAATGCAACGAACGAAGGTGATTGCTTATGCGTCTAGACAATTGAAGATTCACGAGCAAAATTATACGACGCATGATTTGGAATTAGGCGCAGTTGTTTTTGCATTAAAGACTTGGAGGCACTACTTATATGGGGTCAAAAGTATTATATATACCGACCACAAAAGTCTTCAACACATATTTAATCAGAAACAACTGAATATGAGGCAGCTTAGGTGGATTGAATTGTTGAATGATTACGACTTTGAGATTCGTTACCACCCGGGGAAGGCAAATGTGGTAGCCGATGCCTTGAGCAGGAAGGACAGAGAACCCATTCGAGTAAAATCTATGAATATAATGATTCATAATAACCTTACTACTCAAATAAAGGAGGCGCAACAAGGAGTTTTAAAAGAAGGAAATTTAAAGGATGAAATACCCAAAGGATCGGAGCAGCATCTTAATATTCGGGAAGACGGAACCCGGTATAGGGCTGAAAGGATTTGGGTACCAAAATTTGGAGATATGAGAGAAATGGTACTTAGAGAAGCTCATAAAACCAGATACTCAATACATCCTGGAACGGGGAAGATGTACAAGGATCTCAAGAAACATTTTTGGTGGCCGGGTATGAAAGCCGATGTTGCTAAATACGTAGGAGAATGTTTGACGTGTTCTAAGGTCAAAGGTGAGCATCAGAAACCATCAGGTCTACTTCAACAACCCGAAATCCCAGAATGGAAATGGGAAAATATTACCATGGATTTTATCACTAAATTGCCAAGGACTGCAAGTGGTTTTGATACTATTTGGGTAATAGTTGATCGTCTCACCAAATCAGCACACTTCCTTCCAATAAGAGAAGATGACAAGATGGAGAAGTTAGTGATGAAGTGCGAGGTGTATATAAAATAGTTATTATTTTACTAGAAAATACTATTAAATACGATACAATTTTACACAAGATATTTATTTATTTATAGAATGGATATACTTAAACCTTGCTACAACACTTATAGGCAGTGTACCTAATCGTACAGTAGTGTAGTTTTTAGTAAGTCCGGTTCGTTCCACAGGGAAATCTTTAAACAAAGCTCAACGCTATATTAGTTTACTTTTATAAAAATACAAATATATATATAAGTGATATTATTATTATAAAGGGGGGTTTTTACCGTTTAATGACCGGTTTGTCGATTTTAAAACTTTAGTCGCAGTTAAAACCTAATGTAAAATATAAAATAAATACAAGACTTTAAATTAAAGCGTAAAGTAAATAACGATAATGAAATTGCGAATAATAAAAATGCGATAAAATTAAATTGAGATAATTAAAAGTACGATAATTAAAAGTGCGATTAAATAAAATAACAATAAATAAAAGTGCGATAATTAGAAGTGCAATTAAATATAAAATAAAGGAATTTAAATATGAAATAAATGAATTATGCTTATTTAAACTTCCGTAATCATGATGTTTGACGTGTTGATTTTAGTTTTATGCCCATGGGTTAATTGTCCTTTGTCCTGGATTATTCAATATGTCCGTCTGGTTTTTGTCCATAACAGTCCATCAGTCATAAATATAAATTGCAAGTGTCCTTGTCAAATTATTATTATACCCGAAGATAAATATTCCAACTAATTGGGGATTCGAATTGTAACAAGGTTTTAATACTTTGTTTAATGAATACACCAGGTTATCGACTGCGTGTAAACCAAGGTTTTACTACTTTGTTAACAATTACACCAATTACCCTTGAATGTAATTTCACCCCTGTTTCAATTATTCTAGTGGCTATTAATCCATTCCCGTATCCAGTTAAATGAACGATTATTCGTACATATAAATACCCCGCCCATCGTGTCCGATCGAGTGTATATGGTAATTTATAGGGACGCCCAATTGTAAATCTTTATATTAACATTAACAAACTTTCATTTAGTTAAACAAATATAAAGCCCATTAATAGCCCATAGTCTAGTTTCCACAAGTGTCGTTCTTTTGTCCAAACCCCAATTATGGTACAAAGCCCAATTACCCAATTTTAGTAATTAGCCCAACATCATGATTACTTCGTTTTAAATAAGCATAATAATAACTTAGCTACGAGACATTAATATAAAAAGGTTGAACATAACTTACAATGATTAAAAATAGCGTAGCGTTACACGGACAGAATTTCGACTTACACCCTTACAACATTCGCTAACATACCCTTATTATTAGAATTATAATTAAAATTAAAATATAAATTATAAATATAAATATATTACGTATATATTGAGAGAGAGATTGAGAAATAAGATGATAAATTCGATCAGAATTCGGTTGGCTTTATAGCCAGAAGTGAAATTTGGGGCTCCGCGACTCGCGGCAAAATGGCCTTAAAACTCCGCGAGTCGCGGAGAGGTATTTACAGTTCACACCCTTGGAGTTTCTGGCTGCCGACGGTTTTTAATATATATATATAATATATATATAATTAATATAATTAATTATATATTATATTATATTTATATACATAGTTAACTTGTAATTTTTAGTCCGTTGCGTCGAGCGTTAAGAGTTGACTCTGGTCCCGGTTCCGGATTTTCGAACGTCCTCGCGTACAATTTAATATCTTGTACTTTGCGTTTTGAATCTTGTACTCTTGTGATTTCGAGACGTTTCTTATCAATAATTGGAACCTTTTTGATTGTCTTTTGTTCTTTTGAGCTTTTTGGTCGTTTGCGTCTTTAATTCGTCGAATCTGTCTTTTGTCTTCACCTTTTATTATTTAAACGAATATCACTTGTAAATAGAACAATTGCAACTAAAAGCTTGTCTTTCTTGAGGAATAATGCTATGAAATATATGTTCGTTTTTAGCATTATCAGTTAGCACGACTGTATTTGAAGGAATTCGTCTCCAGACATGGAATACCAATCTCTATTATCTCTGATAGGGATGGCAGATTTATTTCAAGATTCTGGCAGACATTACAGCAAGCATTAGGAACTCGTCTAGACATGAGTACTGCCTATCATCTACAAACTGATGGGCAGAGCGAAAGGACGATACAAACGCTTGAAGACATGCTACGAGCATGTGTTATTGATTTCGGAAACAGTTGGGATCGACATCTACCGTTAGCAGAATTTTCCTACAACAACAGCTACCATTCAAGCATTGAGATGGCGCCGTTTGAAGCACTTTATGGTAGAAAGTGCAGGTCTCCGATTTGTTGGAGTGAAGTGGGGGATAGACAGATTACGGGTCCGGAGATAATACAAGAAACTACCGAGAAAATCATCCAAATTCAACAAAGATTGAAAACCGCCCAGAGTCGACAAAAGAGCTACGCGGACAGTAAAAGAAAAGATATAGAGTTTGAAATTGGAGAAATGTTCATGCTTAAGTTTCACCTTGGAAAGGCGTTGTTCGATTTGGTAAACGGGGGAAACTAAATCCAAGGTACATTGGACCATTCAAGATTATTGATCGTGTCGGACCAGTAGCTTACCGACTTGAGTTACCTCAACAACTCGCGGCTATACATAACACTTTCCACGTCTCGAATTTGAAGAAATGTTTTGCTAAAGAAGATCTCACTATTCCGTTAGATGAAATCCAAATCAACGAAAAACTTCAATTCATCGAAGAACCCGTCGAAATAATGGATCGTGAGGTTAAAAGACTTAAGCAAAACAAGATACCAATTGTTAAGGTTCGATGGAATGCTCGTAGAGGACTCGAGTTCACCTGGGAGCGTGAAGATCAGATGAAGAAGAAATACCCGCATCTATTTCCAGAAGATTCGTCAACACCTTCAACAGCTTAAAATTTCGGGACGAAATTTATTTAACGGGTAGGTACTGTAGTGACCCGAACTTTTCCATGTTTATATATATTAATTGAGATTGATATTTACATGATTAAATGTTTCCAACATGTTAAGCAATCAAACTTGTTAAGACTTGATTAATTGAAATATGTTTCATATAGACAATTGACCACCCAAGTTGACCGGTGATTCACGAACGTTAAAACTTGTAAAAACTATATGATGACATATATATGGATATATATATATATATATATATATAGTTAACATGATACTATGATAAGTAAACATATCATTAAGTATATTAACAATGAACTACATATGTAAAAACAAGACTACTAACTTAATGATTTTTAAACGAGACATATATGTAACGATTATCGTTGTAAAGACATTTAATGTATAAATATCATATTAAGAGATATTCATATATGATAATATCATGATAATATAATAATTTAAAATCTCATTTGATATTATAAACATTGGGTTAACAACATTTAACAAGATCGTTAACCTAAAGGTTTCAAAACAACAGTTACATGTAAAGACTAACGATGACTTAACGACTCAGTTAAAATGTATATACATGTAGTGTTTTAATATGTATTTATACACTTTTGAAAGACTTCAATACACTTATCAAAATACTTCTACTTAACAAAAATGCTTACAATTACATCCTCGTTCAGTTTCATCAACAATTCTACTCGTATGCACCCGTATTCGTACTCGTACAATACACAGCTTTTAGATGTATGTACTATTGGTATATACACTCCAATGATCAGCTCTTAGCAGCCCATGTGAGTCACCTAACACATGTGGGAACCATCATTTGGCAACTAGCATGAAATATCTCATAAAATTACAAAAATATGAGTAATCATTCATGACTTATTTACATGAAAACAAAATTACATATCCTTTATATCTAATCCATACACCAACGACCAAAAACACCTACAAACACTTTCATTCTTCAATTTTCTTCATATAATTGATCTCTCTTAAGTTCTATCTTCAAGTTCTAGGTGTTCTTCATATATTCTACAAGTTCTAGTTACATAAAATCAAGAATACTTTCAAGTTTGCTAGCTCACTTCCAATCTTGTAAGGTGATCATCCAACCTCAAGAAATCTTTGTTTCTTATAGTAGGTTATCATTCTAATACAAGGTAATAATCATATTCAAACTTTGGTTTAATTTCTATAACTATAACAATCTTATTTCAAGTGATGATCTTACTTGAACTTGTTTTCGTGTCATGATTCTGCTTCAAGAACTTCGAGCCATCCAAGGATCCGTTAAAGCTAGATCCATTTTTCTCTTTTCCAGTAGGTTTATCCAAGGAACTTAAGGTAGTAATGATGTTCATAACATCATTCTATTCATACATATAAAGCTATCTTATTCGAAGGTTTAAACTTGTAATCACTATAACATAGTTTAGTTAATTCTAAACTTGTTCGCAAACAAAAGTTAATCCTTCTAACTTGACTTTTAAAATCAACTAAACACATGTTCTATATCTATATGATATGCTAACTTAATGATTTAAAACCCGGAAACACGAAAAACACCGTAAAACTGGATTTACGCCGTCGTAGTAACACCGCGGGCTGTTTTGGGTTAGTTAATTAAAAACTATGATAAACTTTGATTTAAAAGTTGTTATTCTGAGAAAATGATTTTTATTATGAACATGAAACTATATCCAAAAATTATGGTTAAACTCAAAGTGGAAGTATGTTTTCTAAAATGGTCATCTAGACGTCGTTCTTTCGACTGAAATGACTACCTTTACAAAAGTGACTTGTAACTTATTTTTCCGACTATAAACCTATACTTTTTCTGTTTAGATTTATAAAATAGAGTTCAATATGAAACCATAGCAATTTGATTCACTCAAAACGGATTTAAAATGAAGAAGTTATGGGTAAAACAAGATTGGATAATTTTTCTCATTTTAGCTACGTGAAAATTGGTAACAAATCTATTCCAACCATAACTTAATCAACTTGTATTGTATATTATGTAATCTTGAGATACCATAGATACGTATACAATGTTTCGACCTATCATGTCGACACATCTATATATATTTCGGAACAACCATAGACACTCTATATGTGAATGTTGGAGTTAGCTATACAGGGTTGAGGTTGATTCCAAAATATATATAGTTTGAGTTGTGATCAATACTGAGATACGTATACACTGGGTCGTGAATTGATTCAAGATAATATTTATCAATTTATTTCTGTACATCTAACTGTAGACAACTAGTTGTAGGTTACTAACGAGGACAGCTGACTTAATAAACTTAAAACATCAAAATATATTAAAAGTGTTGTAAATATATTTTGAACATACTTTGATATATATGTATATATTGTTATAGGTTCATGAATCAACCAGTGACCAAGTCTTACTTCCCGACGAAGTAAAAATCTGTGAAAGTGAGTTATAGTCCCACTTTTAAAATCTAATATTTTTGGGATGAGAATACATGCAGGTTTTATAAATGATTTACAAAATAGACACAAGTACGTGAAACTACATTCTATGGTTGAATTATCGAAATCGAATATGCCCCTTTTTATTAAGTCTGGTAATCTAAGAATTAGGGAACAGACACCCTAATTGACGCGAATCCTAAAGATAGATCTATTGGGCCTAACAAACCCCATCCAAAGTACCGGATGCTTTAGTACTTCGAAATTTATATCATATCCGAAGGGTATCCCGGAATGATGGGGATATTCTTATATATGCATCTTGTTAATGTCGGTTACCAGGTGTTCACCATATGAATGATTTTTATCTCTATGTATGGGATGTGTATTGAAATATGAAATCTTGTGGTCTATTATTATGATTTGATATATATAGGTTAAACCTATAACTCACCAACATTTTTGTTGACGTTTTAAGCATGTTTATTCTCAGGTGATTATTAAGAGCTTCCGCTGTTGCATACTTAAATAAGGACGAGATTTGGAGTCCATGCTTGTATGATATTGTGTAAAAACTGCATTCAAGAAACTTATTTTGTTGTAACATATTTGTATTGTAAACCATTATGTAATGGTCGTGTGTAAACAGGATATTTTAGATTATCATTATTTGATAATCTACGTAAAGCTTTTTAAAACCTTTATCTATGAAATAAAGGTTATGGTTTGTTTTAAAAATGAATGCAGTCTTTGAAAAACGTCTCATATAGAGGTCAAAACCTCGTAACGAAATCAATTAATATGGAACGTTTTTAATCAATAAGAACGGGACATTTCAAATACGAGCTTGCTTTATGACTTACTGACATGGAAAAGTTATTTTTCCTTGTTCAGATGTCGGATATTCCACCTGTCATCATTTTGGGCAGCGATTCAGACTCTTCAGCCACTTCACCTGCCACTGTTGCCGATCCTCCGATCCCGTCGGCGACACCCACCAGTGACCCCGGCGCTTCATCCTCCGGAACCAGCAGCCATACGCCTACCCCAGTGGTTACCTCAGACGGAGCCCAGGACCCCCCGGAGATTCCAGCTCTACTTGCCCCAGGACCCTCGGAGCCACAGCCCCGCTCCGGTGGTGTTGTGATTCCCGCGGAATTTGGGGAAGGTCCGTTCCATAATCAGTATCGCCATTGGTGCTGACGCGCTCCTGATGGACGTCTCGTGCCGATCGGACCTGCCAGATACCGACAGATGATGGCCGCCCGAGGAGAGCCAGTACAGCCACCCTTGCAGCCACCTCCACATGATTCGGACGACCCATCATCCACTGATTCATCATCCGACGACTCATCCACAGACGACTCTAGTGACGATGACTCCGACGAGGAGGACCCTGATGATGCACCTGTGCAGCCACCCTCCACCCCGCCGAAGAAGCGGTACCATTTCGACGACACCGTTATTCCGGGGATCAATGGAGGTCGAGTGTTCACTGACTCACATGGTCAGCGTCGTAGGGTTACCGCCCGTAAGCAGGTTGTGCCTTACCCTGCTGATCCTTTCATGCGTAAGCCTTACTGCTATGCAGCATCTACTTCTGGCGCTGGACCATCTGCACCACCTGCACCACTTGTACCGACTGCACCGCCTGCCCCACCATCTCCCTCAGTCGAGGAACTGGCGAGGGAAGTGGAGATCCTCCGTGCTCGGGTAACTGAGCTCGAGGACCAGATGACCCACGTAATGGACATCCTTTACCCACCGTCACCATAGGGCGATTGTAGTAGATTTCATTATGTAATCTCGTTTGTAGTTTCATGTTTTACTCATGTATTGTGCGAACTTATGCAGATGTATGCAACTTATTATTAATGAATGGAACTTAGTGTTGTTTACTTTTGTACGGTGTTCTATATTACGTTACTGTATGGTGTTTTTGTGGTATCTGTATCTGGTTGCATTGCTTAGTTAACATGTGTTGCGTTGATTCCATGTTGGTTGCTATATACTATATTACTACTTATTGAATGCTGGATTTTGACTTAAGTCAAAATTTCTGTTTAGAAGAGCAATGGCAAACGGACGAGCAGCACCCACAGCAGCACAGATTGAGGAAACGATCGCCGAGAGAGTAGCCGCAGCTATTTCAGAAATCAACCCCCAAGCTCCACCAGTTAACCAGCCCATTCGTAACGGGTGCACATACAAGGAGTTTCAAAGCTGCAAACCCCACAACTTTAGCGGTACTGAGGGGCCAGTTGGTTTGACTAGGTGGTTTGAGAAATTAGAGGCTGTGTTCCGTGTAAGCAACTGCGCAGAGGAGGACAAAACCAAGTATGCCTCATGTACGCTATCAGACAACGCCCTAACCTGGTGGAACACACTGGCTCAAGCTAAGGGTATTGATGAGGCTTATGCCATTCCGTGGGAAGAATTCAAGGGGGCCATGATCGAAGAGTACTGCCCCAGGACAAAGATACAGAAAATGGAGGCTGAGTTCTGGGAGTTAAAGGTTGTGGGCAACGATCTTGATGGTTACAATCGTAGGTATCTGGAATTAGCGCTGATGTGTCCCACGATGGTCACTCAGAATTTAAGAGAATGGAACGCTACTTGTGGGAACTTCCCAAGTCTATTCAGGGGAATGTCACCTCTTCTAATCCACCCAACATCCCGGCAGCTATGCGCATGGCGCATAACCTTATGAACCAAATTATCAGCAAAGAACCGAAAAAGGCTAAATTCGAATCGGGAGCCAGTGGTGAGAAGCGTAAGTGGGACTACAACAACAAGGGGAGAACCTATGATCAAACCCCCGCTAAGAGGCCTAACGACGGAAGGAATCCCAACCCGAACACTAGCTCGAACCCCAACTACAAGGGTAGTCTACCACAGTGCAAGAGGTGCTACAAGCACCATACCGGGTACTGTAATGCGGTCTGTGAAAAGTGCAACAGGATCGGGCACGTTGGTAAGAACTGCAAGATTCCCATCCCAGCTATGAGGACAAACCCAAACGGACCAAGGAAATGCTATGAGTGTGGACAGCAGGGCCACCTTAGGAATGAGTGTCCCAACAAGCGAAAGGACAGAGGACCACCGCGTGGAAGAGCTTTCAATGTGAACACAAGGGATGCGCGTGAGAACCCCGACTTGGTTACAGGTATATTCACTATCAACAATCTATTAGCCTCTGTCCTATTTGATACTGGTGCCGATAGAAGCTATGTCTGTAGAAACTTTTGCTCTAAGATAGATTGGTCATTAGTGCCTTTAGAGGAGAATATACTAGTTGAGGTAGCCAATGGGAAACTTGAGAAAGTTGACCAAATTGGCCGAGGAGCTATTATTAACATAGCTGGCGTGGATTTCGAAATTGACTTGATACCCATCAAATTGGGAAGCTTTGACGTGATTGTCGGCATGGACTGGTTGACTAAAGTAAGGGCCGATATTATCTGTGGAGATAAAGCTCTTCGTATACCACAAGGAGACGGTGAGCCACTGACTATTTACGGAGAGAGATGTAACTCGAAGCTGAACCTCATTAGTTGTATGAAAGCACAAAAGATCGTGAAGAAAGGACGTCTTGCTGTTTTAGCACATGTGAAGGCTTTAGAAACAGAAGAGAAGAGCGTGAATGATGTGCGAATCGTGAATGAATTCCCCGACGTCTTTCCGGAAGAACTGCCTGGATTACCGCCACCGAGAGCCGTGGAGTTCCAGATCGATCTAGTGCCGGGAGCTGCACTCGTAGCTCACGCACCTTATCGACTAGCACCTTCCGAACTGCAAGAGTTGCAGAGTCAACTGCAGGAATTGCTCGACCGAGGGTTTATCCAACCAAGCTCGTCGCCTTGGGGCGCGCCCATTTTATTCATGAAGAAGAAGGACAGATCCTTCCGCATGTGTATCGACTACCGTGAACTCAACAAATTGACGATCAAGAATCGATATCCTCTTCCCCGAATTGACGATCTTTTTTATCAGCTACAAGGATCGAGCGTGTACTCTAAGATCGATTTGCGATCCGGTTACCACCAGCTGAGGGTGAAAGAGAGTGATGTGATGAAGACTACATTTAGAACCCGCTATGGTCATTACGAGTTTCTCGTGATGCCGTTCGGATTAACCAACGCACCAGCCGTGTTCATGGACCTCATGAATCGTGTCTGTAAGCCTTATCTGGATAAATTCGTTATCGTCTTCAATGATGATATCCTCATCTACTCCAAGAGCGAAGAAGAACATGAGCAACATCTTCGGTTAGTGCTTGAACTCTTGAGACGAGAGCAGCTTTATGCCAAATTCTCCAAGTGTGAATTTTGGCTAAAGGAAGTCCAATTTCTGGGTCATATTGTGAGTGATCAAGGTATCAAAGTTGACCCCGCCAAGATTGAAGCTATCAGCAAGTGGGAGACACCCACTACTCTGACTCACATCCACCAATTTCTAGGTCTTGCCGGTTACTACAGAAGGTTTATTGAAGGTTTTTCGTTGATTGCGCGTCCTTTGACCGCACTGACTCACAAAGGAAAGAAGTTCGTTTGGGAAACCGAACAAGAAGCAGTATTTCAAACCTTGAAGCAGAAGTTAACCACCGCACCTATCTTATCTCTTCCCGAAGGCAGTGACGACTTCGTTGTGTACTGCGATGCTTCGAAAAATGGTTTTGGTTGCGTATTGATGCAAAGAATGAAGGTCATTGCTTATGCTTCTCGTCAACTGAAGATACACGAGCAAAACTACACTACCCATGATCTTGAACTTGGAGCCGTTGTCTTCGCTTTGAAGTTGTGGAGACACTATTTTTATGGGACAAAGAGTACCATATTTACCGATCACAAAAGCCTCCAGCACATCTTTGATCAGAAGCAGTTGAATATGAGACAACGTCGATGGATCGAGATGCTGAACGACTATGATTGTGAACTCCGTTACATCCCGGCAAAGCCAATGTTGTAGCCGACGCCCTGAGCCGGAAGGAGAGGATGGTACCTCTTCGTGTTCGGGCTCTGAACATCACCATTCATTAGAACCTCAACATCCAGATCCGAGTAGCCCAAGAAGAGGCTCTCAAAGAGGAGAACATATCCCGTGAATACTTGAACATTCTCGTTTCACGATTCGAAGTTAAGGAGACTGGACTTCGATGTTATGCCGGAAGAATTTGGGTACCTCGTTATGGAGATTTACGAAGCCTTATACTTGATGAAGCCCACAAGTCAAGATATTTGATTCATCCAGGAGCCGGAAAAATGTACCACGATCTTAAGGAACAGTATTGGTGGCCAAATCTTAAGAAGGATGTTGCAACTTATGTTGGGAGGTGTTTGACTTGTTCGAAGGTTAATGCTGAACATCAGAGACCATCTGGATTACTTCAACAACCGGAAATCCCACAATGGAAATGGGAAGCAATTACGATGGATTTCATCACGAAGCTACCAAAGACGGTGGGCGGATACGATACAATCTGGATTATCGTTGACCGTCTTACCAAATCTGCTCATTTCCTAGCAATGAAAGAAACAGATACAATGGAGAGACTTGCTCAACTGTACATCAAAGAAGTTGTGTCTCGTCATGGTGTACCCCTATCAATTATCTCAGATCGCGATCCCTGTTTTGCTTCCAGATTCTGGCGTTCTTTGCAAGAAGCCTTGGGAACTCGTCTCGACATGAGCACTGCATATCACCCGCAGACTGACGATCAGAGCGAACGAACGATTCAGACTTTAGAGGACATGTTGCATGCCAGTGTTATTGACTTCAGAAAGTCTTGGGAAAGGCATTTGCCGTTAGCCGAATTCTATTACAACAACAGTTATCACTCGAGTATTAATGCCGCACCTTTTGAAGCGTTGTATGGCCGCAAGTGTCGTTCTCCAATTTGTTGGGCCGAGTTAGGCGAAGTGCAAATCACCGGACCCGAGATAGTCCATGAAACGACGGAGAAGATTTCTCAGATTTAGGCGAGACTTAAGACGGCCCGCGATCGCCAAAAGAGTTATGCTGATCTTAAACGTAAAGACTTCGAATTCAACGTGGGTGACCGAGTAATGTTGAAGGTCGCATCTTGGAAAGGTGTAATTCGTTTTGGAAAGCGCAGAAAGTTAAACCCGTGATATATTGGTCCTTTTGAAATTTTGGAACGTGTTGGACCCATTGCTTATCGTCTGGATCTTCCGACTCAGTTGAGTACTGTTCATCCTACCTTCCATGTATCAAATTTGAAGAAGTGCCATGCTCCACCGGAACTTGTCATACCATTGGAAGAACTTACGATTGATGACAAACTCCACTTCGTGGAAGAGCCTGTCGAAATTATAGACCGTGAGGTCAAAACTTTGAAACGAAACAAGATTCCGATCGTCCGAGTCCGATGGAATGTGTGACAACCCGGAAATTTTTGACCAAATTTAAACTTTATCTTTAAATGATTTAATATTTTTGACATGATAAGCAAAGTCTGTAAAGTTGAATCTCAAAATTCTTGAACTATTCAATTACCTTTCGATTGTTCTCGACGATTCATGAACAATTATATGTATGTATATATATATGTACAAGTAAAAATGACTTTGCTACAGTAAAACACTATTTGCTACAGTAAAAATGACTTTGCTACAGTGCTACAGTGAAAACGACTTGCTACAGTAAAAATACTATTTACTACAGTAAACACTATTTGCTACAGTACACTATTTGATGTCGACGAACTAGCAAACAAAAACGGATAAGGCGGCCATGCGATCGCATGGCAAAAACACTGAAAACTCATGCGATCGCATGGGGTACTGTTTCAAGTCACATACTATAAAAGGCGAGCTGGTTCCAGTCTGTTTCTCCAATTCATTTTTACTCCGTATTTATTTTATTATTATTTATTATTATTTATTATTATTATTATTATTATTATTATTATTATTATTATTATTATTATTATTATTATTATTATTATTATTAATATTATTATTAATCTTATTATTATTAGTAGTATTTGTATTATTATTAGTATTGTACATAAAATACTACGACGAGGTTATGTCCAAATGATTTCAAAACAAGTTTTCGAGCAAGCTAGAGCTAAGGAAATTATGGGCTATAGCTATGGAGGTTATGGATAATGTTCAAGGGTATTGTTCGCAAGTCAAACCTAGTGTTTATTATCTCTGTTGCGTCTACATACTTTCCTGCAATATTGAATCACAATATTGATACGTGAGCATTCATATCTTATCTTTTATACATTAACTGTGTATCCATGTCTAGTGCTCGAGTATATACGTTTATGTATGCTTGTATGCTAAATTTCGTCGTTAAACAGTTTATAATGAATCACGAATTAAATACATATATTATTGGTAAAAGGTATATGATATACATGTTTTTGGAAAACTATCGAAAAATCAATAACTTTTCATTTAGATATCGAATAATTTCGATGAACGGATTAAAAGATATGATCAACTGAATTATGATTGACGCTAATAGAAATTGCTTTTGAATCTGCAATTAAGATTTAAACAACTTGTTTACGAAATTGATAAATTGGATTTTTGAATACTACCAACCGAGTAAATGAATCCTTATATAAGGTTTGTCTCGTTTTGTTGAACTTTTGTCAAAATTGACTTTTTGAAACAACCTTGGATAACTTTTGTATGTCGATCTCGAGCATTAGGATTGTGATACACTATGACCCAACCTAGCTTATTAGACATGTATTGACCAACATATGTTCTCTAGGTTGAGATCTACGGTTAATTTTGCATTCCGAGTTACGGTCACTTTTTGATGAATGACCTTATGTGCTGCTAAGGTGAGTTTCATTTGCTCCCTTTTTAATTGCTTTTGCAATCTATATTTTTGGGCTGAGAATACATGCACTTTATTTTAAACACAATGGATACAAGTACATACTTAATTCTACGTCGAGTTTGAACCGAAAATCCCTTAGCTTTGGTAACTAGTAACTGCCGGTTATAAGAACTGGTGGGCGCGAGTAGTTATATATGGATCCATAGGGCTTGATATCCCCGTCCGAGCTAGAGCAGTAGCCTTTTAACGGACGTATGCTATTTGAGAAGCGTACACGTTGGTTTGCGTGTATTATTAAGATAATTATACAAAGGGTACAAATTATATATACGTTACGTTTAGTTACCAGGGTGCTCAATCTTGTAGAATATTTTGATAAACGTTTCTGGATGAAACAACTGAAATCTTGTGATCCACCTTTATGTACAGATTATGCAAAACATTAAAACTATGAACTCACCAACCTTTGTGTTGACACTTGTTAGCGTGTTTATTCTCAGGTTCCCTAGAAGTCTTTCGCTGATTGCTTATATGTTATACAAGCTATGTGCATGGAGTCTTACATGGCATATTTTTCAAGGAAACGTTGCATTCAACAATTCATCACCATGTATCTTATTTTGACTGCATTGTCAACGGAAGTACTATTGTAAACTATTATTTACGGTGATTGTTTATATGTAGAAATCATCATATGTCGATAACCTTTGATTTAAATATTCATTTATGGTGTGCCTTTTCAAAAGAATGCAATGTTTACAAAATGTATCATATAGAGGTCAAATACCTCGCAATGAAATCGATGAATTACGTGTTCGTCCATATGGATTTGGAGTGATCGTCACAGTTGGTATCAGAGCGTTGGTCTTAGTGAACCAGGTCTTGCATTAGTGTGTCTAACTGATAGTTGTTAGGATACATTCGTAATTCTGGACTTCGACTCTGTCTGCATGTCAAAAGTTTTGCCTATCATTTCTTGTCGGAAATTACCTGTCTATCATCTTAAGTCTAAATGCATCTTATTGCATTGATTGCATAGATAGAGTATAGACAAAATTCATATCTTGGCATATCTATTACAGTAAACTTTGCCTGACATCTTCCGTAAAATCCTCCGTAACTTATGGGATTCTGGTATTATAAACACATATGTAAACTATGTATTGAGGAGTACCAAATTAGTCCTATAATCTATTTCATTCCAAAAATCTTTTCCTTGATTACACAAAATGGATCTTGTATCTAGTTCAAATTCCTTAGATTCCGACAGCTATTCCGATATGGATTTCTACTCAAGTTCCGAAAACAGCATAATCGGAATGGATCAACCAATTAGCCATCATCTATTCTGGATGAATTGGGGATGAGTTTGTAATCTACTTAATCATTGGAGACAAGAAGAAGGCGATCCCTTCCATCCACCACATTCACCTCTTGGCGAAGAACCCGAATCACTTACCGGCGAACCTGTTCGTAACACCATTTTCATCCTCATTTCCAGAACAGCTCGCAACGACTACGTAATATCCAATATTCTAAATCTTATTCATCCGCTTATCCGAACCGCCAATCATCCCAGTATAATAGAAGAAGTCAACGAGCTCCGCGCTCGGGTAGTGAGTTTGGAGAATATGGTGCAAGGATTACAAACACCAGCAGCAGCACCAACAGCATAACCAGTATCACCATCATCAACACCAACAGTACCATTACCACCACCAACAACAACATCCCCATCACACGCCTCAACATCACAATCTGTACCTCGGATATCAACATCATACGCACCATAGGTACCAAGGAGTACCAACAACAATAAACGATGAAGTATTGATTCATAACTTCATCGGAAAAATATTCTACGACGATTAGGTAATCTCTAAAATCTTAGAGATTATTTATCCCAGTTCTAACCGTAAATCAGATGAATAGAGATGATAGAAGGAAGAATAGAAAACCTAACAAGAATAGTGCGTAAGGTACAATCTAGACTTGTTTTACCAACAACATCAATAGTACCCTTAGCCTCACCAGCACAGTCAGTGCTGTCAACATCGCCTCTAACATCACAAGCTCTGCCAATTCAAGAAGGCACTGTGGATATTATTACGAGTCAACAACGAGTATATTGTATCAATGAGTTATGAAGTAATAACTCAATCCCTCTAAAGAATTTATATGTATATCTTATATATATAAATTTTAAATCTTTTCGTACTAAGCTATTATGTAAGAATTGAAAAAGGGTAAATACTACTCGGTTAATTCATATTACTAATATGCTATAATGTACATCTTTCGTTAACAACTTAACCTTCGTTAACTACAATCTCTGTTTCAACTCAATGAATTCCATTTCCTAATAAACCAAGTGTATTATTCAATTACATAATTGATTTTACATTTTCATTTTCGATGTACTCGAAATTTTTCAGAAAACATCATCTGTGCCTTATAAGGTTCACAAAAATTCCACGAGTACCAACATCCTTCACCAAGCAATATCAATAAGAATAAATAATGAAGTATTGATTTCATTAGCGAAATACTCCGCAAATATTATGTAATCTTTAATATTTTAAAGATTAATCATTTCTAAGTCAAGCTGAAAATTAAATGAGCTTAATATGATATTAACTCATTAAATCTGTATTACATCTGAAGAAAATATACATACATATATTTTCATAAAGACGGTAATAAAAATTCTTTTGTGCAAAATATTAATTGTGAAACCTTTAACGGGTAAGTAATACTCGGGAAATATATAAGTTCACAATTAATATGTTATACTGAACATTCTTCAACTTTGATTCAAAAAAAAAAAAAATTTTTTAACAATACTCACAATGATATACAATCGTTTTCATACAAATTCAATTACATATTCTGATATTGACGGATCAGAATCCAAGTCATAACTCTGAACCGGTGACATCATTCTTAGATCTCTACATCTTTCAAAGCTATACTTTGACTTCAAAACTGTGCAAGATCCTTTAGCGATGTTTTTACCGAAAATAATCTTGCAATCCCTTTTCAAAGTATCCAGTATTATCAACCATTCAACCATTCAACCTCGACTTTTCAGATTAGCCTTATTATAATCTTGACATATACATTCTTGTTACCGGGGAACCTTTCATGTTCCACCACATTAGCAGTAAATTTACCAACAACCTCATTGATCCTTGATCTTTCGAAAAATCCTTATACTCATTGAAACCCTATCATGTACTCATCTACATCTTGTAACGGCAATTGCCATACCAACTACCGGGAATTAGCAATCAGTATTTCGAATTTTGCAGCAATTCTACGCCAACAGTTATATATATACATATAATGTCTATATTCTAGACTTACATACTTCGAATGTGAAGTTTCTGAAAAACATTCCAAACTATGAACTAGTTCTCTGAAATTGGAACAATGCTGATGAAGCAGCAAAAACTGTAAACGACCTTAACAGTCAAAAGTTTGATGATAAAGAATAGTATGGTGGTAAAGCTGAGAAAAAGAGAAGGTTTAGAACTGGAAAACGGATTGAGCAAAGTATGAAGGAGGCTGTGGATAAATCACAAAGACTGAACTTGCCTTCAAAGAATCCAAATGATTCAGTGTCTACTGAAGTCATTAGCAAATACCTTACTCTTTACTCTAAAACCTTTGCGGATAATATTCTTCATCATCATCTTATCTTAAATATTCTAAGATATCATCGTATCTTCCATTATAAATATCCTCCATATTTCTGAAGATATTTTTTTTCATACCCATTTTTATCTGAAATCATTCATCTCTTCGCGCTATCTGTGTTACATCATAAAAGAAACTATTTTAGTTTCTAAAATCTGAAAAATTCAAAAAATGAGTGTTTTGAAGTAATGTTGGGAACTGAAGCATGAGTTAGTATAATATAATGACACTTGATCAACTTGATTATATTACAGTAAGTCATGCTGAGTTTCTAATGGAATGTGATAAAGGTTCACATATCCCACCCTCATCATGAACCATGTTACATAACTCTTTTATTCTATTTAATCTCTAAATATATCAAGAAAATACTTTTCTTGATGATTCGGTCTTTTTCAGGTATTCTGGTAATTTGACAAGTCAGATTGTGCCATTACCGTTTCTTTCTTAGAACATTAATTATGTTCATTTCGAAATTCATACCAACGAATTCTGGACCATTATTCGCTTGACTTAAAATCGGGAAGAGAAAATGAAAGCATGAAACTCCGAAATATAATGGAAAATATAAAGCCCGAAAACAACCCCGAAATTACAAACCGTGTATATCAATGCGTATAGCAATATAAAGACAAGGGAGAATGAAAAACAATATAACCCCAAGGTAATAGTATAAGAAAATAACCTCCTCTGGTGGCAGATGAAAAAGAAGAATGAATGATATGATAGCCAAGAAAATATCAAGAATCAGAACTGGATGAAGCATTTTTCACAAATCTTTTGTAAGTATGAAATAAGAAAGAAGATTATAGGAGTGGGGAAAATAAATGAAACAGAAGAGTTTAATTTATAGCAAAATATCAGACATAGCAATCGAGGCAGATTACGCATTTAATCAAAGGAAATCCTAATTTTCTTAAATTTCGAAGAATCAAATCTTATTTAAATTATGAAGATTTTCTATTCCTTAAAATTCGGAAATCAATCGTTACTACATCAAGAGATAAGACGAATATCTATTTTCCATTTCACTCTATTACGATAACTTCTCTCATACGCTTCGAGTAATCGGATTGTTTTATCCGTATTATTCAATGGTGATAAAATTCTATTTACCAACTCATATTCGTCATGAAAACATTTTTATTGTCAGCCATGACGACCTCACTCAAATTTCGGGACGAATTTTCTTTAACGGGTAGGTACTGTGACAACCCGGAAATTTTTGACCAAATTTAAACTTTATCTTTAAATGATTTAACGTTTCCGACACGATAAGCAAAGTCTGTAAAGTTGAATCTCAAAATTCTTGAACTATTCAATTACCTTTCGATTGTTCTCGACGATTCATGAACAATTATATGTATGTATATATATATATATATATATATATATATATATATATATATATATATATATATATATGTACAAGTAAAAATGACTTTGCTACAGTAAAACACTATTTGCTACAGTAAAAATGATTTTGCTACAGTAACACTATTTGATGTCGAAGAACTAGCAAACAAAAACGGATAAGGCGGCCATGCGATCGCATGGCAAAAACACTGAAAACTCATGCGATCGCATGGGGCACTGTTTCAAGTCACATACTATAAAAGGCGAGCTAGTTCCAGTCTGTTTCTCCAATTCATTTTTACTCCGTATTTATTTTATTATTATTATTTATTATTATTATTATTATTATTATTATTATTATTATTATTATTATTATTATTATTATTATTATTATTATTATTATTATTATTATTATTATTATTATTATTATTAAGATTAAGATTAATATTATTATTAATCTTATTATTATTAGTAGTATTTGTATTATTATTAGTATTATACATAAAATACTACGACGAGGTTATGTCCAAATGATTTCAAAACAAGTTTTCGAGCAAGCTAGAGCTAAGGAAATTATGGGCTATAGCTATGGAGGTTATGGATAATGTTCAAGGGTATTGTTCGCAAGTCAAACCTAGTGTTTATTATCTCTGTTGCGTCTACATACTTTCCTGCAATATTGAATCACAATATTGATACGTGAGCATTCATATCTTATCTTTTATACATTAACTGTGTATCCATGTCTAGTGCTCGAGTATATACGTTTATGTATGCTTGTATGCTAAATTTCGTCGTTAAACAGTTTATAATGAATCACGAATTAAATACATATATTACTGTTAAAAGGTATATGATATACATGTTTTTGGAAAACTATCGAAAAATCAATAACTTTTCATTTAGATATCGAATAATTTCGATGAACGGATTAAAAGATATGATCAACTGAATTATGATTGACGCTAATAGAAATTGCTTTTGAATCTGCGATTAAGATTTAAACAACTTGTTTACGAAATTGATAAATTGGATTTTTGAATACTACCAACCGAGTAAATGAATCCTTATATAAGGTACGTCTCGTTTTGTTGAACTTTTGTCAAAATTGACTTTTTGAAACAACTTTGGATAACTTTTGTATGTCGATCTCGAGCATTAGGATTGTGATACACTATGACCCAACCTAGCTTATTAGACATGTATTGACCAACATATGTTCTCTAGGTTGAGATCTACGGTTAATTTTGCATTCCGAGTTACGGTCACTTTTTGATGAATGACCTTATGTGCTGCTAAGGTGAGTTTCATTTGCTCCCTTTTTAATTGCTTTTGCATTTCGAGTTACGTCGAGTTTGAACCGAAAATCCCTTAGCTTTGGTAACTAGTAACTGCCGGTTATAAGAACTGGTGGACGCGAGTAGTTATATATGGATCCATAGGGCTTGATATCCCCGTTCGAGCTAGAGCACTAGCCTTTTAACGGACGTATGCTATTTGAGAAGCGTACACGTTGGTTTGCGTGTATTATTAAGATGATTATACAAAGGGTACAAATTATATATACGTTAAGTTTAGTTACCAGGGTGCTCAATCTTGTAGAATATTTTGATAAACGTTTCTGGATGAAACAACTGAAATCTTGTGATCCACCTTTATGTACAGATTATGCAAAACATTAAAACTATGAACTCATCAACCTTTGTGTTGACACTTGTTAGCATATTTATTCTCAGGTTCCCTAGAAGTCTTCCGCTGATTGCTTATATGTTATACAAGCTATGTGCATGGAGTCTTACATGGCATATTTTTTTAAGGAAACGTTGCATTCACCAAATCATCACCATGTATCTTATTTTGACTGCATTGTCAACGGAAGTACTATTGTAAACTATTATTTACGGTGATTGTCTATATGTAGAAATCATCAGATGTCGAAAACCTTTGATTTAAATATTCATTTATGGTGTGCCTTTTCAAAAGAATGCAATGTTTACAAAATGTATTATATAGAGGTCAAATACCTCGCAATGAAATCGATGAATAACGTGTTCGTCCATATGGATTTGGAGCGATCGTCACAGAATGCCAAGCGTGGACCTGAGTTCACCTGGGAACGAGAGGATCAAATGATGCAGAAACATCCTCACCTCTTCTCGACTTCGACACCTGCCTCAGCTTAAATTTCGGGACGAAATTTCCAATAACAGGTGGGTAATGTAACGACCCGACTTTTTCGACTTGCTTTTGTGCCTTGTGTTTTAGTGAAACTGCGTATTTGTGTGTATCGTGCTACTTTATACTCTGGAACTTTTATATACATGGTTTACTTTCATTTATATGTTAAAACGTGCCTTAGAGTATGTAGGATACTTAACTTGTTCACCAGAAGCCTTTATAACCGTTAGTGTTACTTGACGTTTCGAATAAACCGCGGACTGCGCGCACATTTGACTTTTGTCGTAACCGGAATATTATGACTGCGAAATATTAATTATTATTTTATAATAATAATTACTTGGGCTTTTGGATGCTTAATTTCATTTAATTATTTACTAGATCACACTAGTTAGTCTTGTTGGACTTTCTACCTTGTTGGGCTTAAGCCCACCCTACTCTAGCTTGTGGCCCAATTAATTAGCCCACTTATTAATTACCAGTGACCTATTAATATATATAAGACAATTACCCATTTAATTAGAGGGAACATGCTAGCAAAAATGTCAAGTATTATCCATAATGTTAAATGGGATCCTAGCATAAGTACCTACTTTAGATAACCATTAACCCAAAAGTAGTTTTTTGTCCCCCCTTGTCCCCCCTCAAAATTTCGGCCACCACCACCATTCCCTCCCTCATTTCACTATAAATACTAGCCATAATCCATTCATTTAACACTTGCTCTCATTTGAATTTCACACACACTTGCTCTCTTATTTCCTTTCTAGTCATTCTCACTCTAGAAACTTGTAAGTTTTGCTTTTTCTTCTTCTCCTTCTCCTTTCTATTTCGTGGTCATCATCATCATTAAAGATCAAGCCTTTTAGCTTTGATCTTGATTAGATCTTGTAGATTCAAGCATGAATCTTTCAAGAACATGGAAGATTCAAGCTTTCTAGCTTTGAATCTTCACCAACTATGCAGATCTAGATTATTTAGCTTTAATCATGTTATTTTGTTAAAAAGATTCAAACTTGTGTTTGTGTTTGTAATCTTCATGTAACTTAAAGATCCAAGCTTTGTGCTTCAAGATCTTCAAGAACAATCAAGATTCAAGCTTTCTAGCTTGAATCTCCATATATTTTTGTTAGATCTAAGTTTTCTAACTTATGATCTTGTTATTTTATTGATTCAAACTTGTGTTTGTTATCTTCATGTAGCTTAAAGATCCAAGCTTTATGCTTCAAGATCTTCCAGAACAATAAAGGTTCAAGCTTTCAAGCTTTGCAACCTTGTAACTTGTGTGAATAGGATCCAAGCTCTCTAGCTTAGGATTCCATCACCTCATTTGACTTAGATTATGTTCATACTTGTTTGATTGATGTAAAGTTTGTAGCTTTAGTTGTAAATGTGACTTGAAATTGTGTTAAGACTAAGGATATGATGTAACCTTGGTTCATCATTAATCTAAGACTCATAAATGAGTTGTGTTCTTACTTGGTCTTAACATATTGTGTATTGATGGTGGAATCTTAGTCAAGGTGATGCTAATCCATCAACGAGTTGTACACTTGAAGCTACAAGCATCAAGGATGAGAACCGTGATGAGCATCAAGTACTAAGAAACCCACTGGAGCACTTGTCCACTGATTTTCATATCTGATCAGGCCACCTGGGCTACTTTAAAGTTGATTTTCAGTTAGTTCGGTTCGAGTAGATGATTTTTCATTTAGGCCTCGTCTTAATCCGAGTTACGGTTTAGGATTTATGGCCCTCCGAGAGTCACTACACCCTATTAACGTTGTGCTGAAATTTCTGACATACTAGCACTTAAACCGTCGCCACGGTCAAACGAAGACGAGTTAGGTTCTGAAAATTCGTCAGCGGTTAGGGGACTCATATACAGAGCCATAGCCACTGACTACGCGTCTTTTTGATTTACGTAGAGGTCGTAGTAGCTGACCGAAGTCAGCCTATTGTTTCGATCTCTATTCTTGTCAAACTTACTTAGCTTTTATGATGATGAATGATGATGATGATGACACTTAAACTTATTTTATGCACTATTAGAACTTATGTGGATAAGATACTGACCTAGTAACCTTTGACTTAGGTTGACGACCTTTCGGACCGACTTACTACTTGCATACTTTCACTATCGACTTTACCGCTTTTATCACTGTGAGTTATAGCATCCCTTTTTACTTTAACTATTTTGGGACTGAGAATACATGCGCTTTTTACGTTTTACATACTAGACACGCGTACTTAAACTTTATATGTGTGTGGGTTATACAACGGCATAAACATTCCCCTTAGCACGGTAACGTTTAGTCACTGGTTTTTGAACCGGTGAACGTGAATCTTAGATATGGATCCATAGGGTTTGACATCCCCACTCGGGCTAGTCGCGCTAGCATTTAACGGGTGTTTAATACTTCGTGAACATACGCACTCGCCAAGTGTACTTTCAGGGGGTTATAAACGTTAAGTCTAGTTACCGGGTGCCCACGGTTATACATATACTTTTCATACTGTTTTGCTATACTGAAATCTCGTGGCCTACCTTACGTTACTGTTACAACTTAAACTATAGCTCACCAATATTCGTGTTGACTTTTAAGCGTGTATTTCTCAGGTGCCTAGACGTTTCTTGCTTTCGCTGTTAGATTTGCTGTCTTGCTATTAAGGACCTGATGTATTAGTTATCCGCTGCATTACTAGAGATGTCTCATTCATGGAACTTTTCATTTGCATTCGTAGTTTATGTTAATTTCAAACAATGGCTTTGTAACGACCTTAGGGTCAAATACTTATGTTTATGCTCCTATTCGTAGGATGCACGTTATCTTTTGTAAAACGCTGTCTTTTTATGAATGCAAACTGGTTTTCAAACAGCATATCATGTTTGACCGTGTGAAGATCCTGTTGTTGACGAATCGTACACGATGGTTTTGTACGGGGCGTCACAGGTTAGGGACGGAAATATAGTTATATATTTTTTTTTTATTACGATTTAGATGAAAACGTGTAGACACTCATTCATGAATGCATCTATATTAGGTAATACACATTTTAAAAATATTAAGTAACGTATAAATGCAAACACACGTACGAGTATACATATATTCACTAACAACGATTATGGAACTTATATATGAATACACTATATCAAATGTATACATCCAACAAACGTATAAATATTGATGAATATATGTTATATTTGATGGTAAAAGTGTATTCTAAGATATTTTGGTACTTACACGTGTTCATTCGTGCTTGCAAACTCGTTAAAATCTCAATTATAACAAACATCCGTCCCAAATCCGTAGCTAATTACTGACGGATTAGGGACGGTCGTATTTTTATATTTTTTTTAAATTACGAGTTAGATGAAAACGTATAGACACTCATTCCTAAATGCATCTATATTAGTTAAAAACATTTTAAAAAATATTAAGTAGCGTATAAATGCAAACATAGGTACGAGTATACATATATTCACTAACAACGATTATGAAACTTATATATAAATACACTAAATCAAATGTATATATCCGACAAACGTATAATATATTGATGAATATATGTTATATTTGATAGTAAAAGTGTGTTGTAAGACATTTTAGTATTTATACGTGTTCATTCGTGCTCGTAAACTCGATAATCCTCAATTATAAAAACGCCTGTCCCAAATTCGTCCCTAATTACCGACGGATTAGGGTCGGCCATATATTTCATAATTTTTTTTACATTAGTATTTAGACGAAAACGTATAGACACTCATTCATGAATGGATCCATATTAGTTAATAAACATTTTAAAAATTCTAAATAGCGTATAAATGCAAACACGCGTACGGGTATACATATATTCACTAACAACGATTATGGAACTTATATATAGATACACTATATCAAATGTATACATTCAACAAACGTATAATATATTGATGAATATATGTTATATTTGATGGTAAAAGTGTATTCTAAGACATTTTGGTAATTATACGTGATCATTCATGCTCGTAAACTCGATAAAATCTTAATTATAAAAAAATTCGTCACAAATCCGTCTTTAATTACCGACGAATTAGAGATGGCCATTTATATAAAAACACTAGAATGCATGACCGTCGGAAATCCCTCGCAAAACATAATATTTAGGGACGGATTAGGGATGACCATATATTTTATATTTTTTTTTAAAATTAGTATTTAGACGAAAACGTATAGACACCCATTCATGAATGCATCGAATACCAAATAGCGTATAAATGCAAACACGCGTACCAGTATACGTATATTCATTAACAACGATTATGGAACTTGTATATAAATACACTATATCAAATGTATACATTCGACAAACGTATACTATATTGGTGAATATATGTTATATTTGATGGTAAAAGTGTATTCTAAGACATTTTGGTACTTATGTGTGTTCATTCATGCTCGTAAACTCGATAAAATTTAAATTATAAAAATAATCCGTCACAAATCTGTCCTTAATTACCGACGGATTAGGGATGGCCATTTATATAAAAATACAAGAATGCATGACCGTCGAAAATCCGTCGCAAAACATAATATTCAGGGACGGATTAGGGACTGATTTCTGGGCATAGCTAATCCGTCGGTAATCTGTCGCAAATGTTATATTTAAGGACAGATTACCGACAGAAAAGTTATCGTAGTTAATCCGTCGCTAAAACGTCGTAAATGTGTGTTAAATTTAGTTTTTATGAATTGGTTGGAAAGTCGTCGGAAATCCGTCGGTATTTAGGGACGCAATTATATGCCGTCGAAAATCCGTAGCTAATTTCAGATTTTCTAGTAGTGTAACGTTGCGATTGCGTTCTCGTACAAGGTCTTGATCGGTAATGTCCACATGTTTATTATGCCAGCGGGTTTATTATTTGTTTGAGAGATGAATAAGGTAGATGGATTTGTGTACGGATGGATAGCTTGGGTAATGGATGACGTGCTGCGTGTGTGTTTGGGAAAATTGGCTTTTTAAATTTGTAATACTTAAAGTACTAAACACCAATGCACGCCTACGGGCAGTGGACCCGATAGCCGTAGTATAGTGATTGGTAAGTTAAAGTTTGTTTTACAAGGAGGCGGAGTGTTTAAGGCTAGTGATTGACAATTTATATTATTCTCACAGTAACAGATACTTGGTGGTTTTTATGGTGATAAACTGAAATAATAATAAAGAGACAAATAAATAATAAAACGAGTATTGACTTGGACGTTACTTCCCCTGGCTTTTGGACTAACGATGAAAACCATTAAACACAATGCATCAATTTTAACCATATGAAGATTATAGACCGATCTTCATACCTTTGAAAACAAAGTTAAGTTTAAACCAAACAATTTGGCATAAATGACATATAGTAATTGGTGTGATTAACCAATCGTAGCTCGATTACTAGTCGCAACTACCACAACTTCTTAGATTCGGCTAGGTTTAAAACACGCAGGTTAGGAGTGTACTGAACAAGTCATCGTCAAATTTTCCGTTCCACTAGCATGTTAAAAAAGTTTAAACTTGTTTCCTTGATAAAACGATTACTACACTTTTAAGAAAAAGAGTTTAACCGAAACGGTGTTTTGAATAATACGCGTACAAACACAAATTAAAATACATTTTATTTAAACTGAATTCGGTTTTCAAGTTGAGTATGAAGCCGTTGGATGATTATTAGTCAGTTGGTGGCTTCTTCCAAGTCTAGCCGGCGGCTAGGTAAAACCCAATCGGCGATTGAAAGTGAACAGAATACCATCTTTGTTAGAATTCCGGAGTTCATATTTTCAAGTAAATACTAATAATTTGGTCTATAATCGTGACAAAAATAACAATATAAATAAAAGACGTGAATATATGCATAAATAAAAGTAAGAGCAATTACCTTAATGATAAAATTGATGAAGATTAAACAAGAACTTCAAACTTGTAATAAATTCTAAATAAGTGCAGGAATTAGGAGGTTGGGGCAAGAGGTGTGCAATTCTTCCCTAAAATTAAACAAATAAACTATCTAAACTACTAATGTTTCTACTCTAAAATATAAAAGAATTAAGAGATTGGAGAATGAGATAATTCTAGGAGAAATGTGTATGGAAAAGTGGTGAAAAGGGCTTCTATGAGGCTTGTGGTCAAAGTGAATAAATGGAAAATTATATGTCTTAAAGAATTTTCATGACGTTTTATATGAAATAAAGGTCTTTGTTGCCCATTGACCATGGTAGTTAAACACTTTGACTTGGGCAAGAAGTTCTGAAACTTTGACTTTGTTGTTGACCCAGAATGGCTTCAGTTGCCGGCTTGGATGGGTCAAGCCGCCGACTACTGTTGATTCAGCCAAAACCCTTCAAATGAAAGTTGTAGAGCTCTATTTACGGACATCTGGCATTTAGCTTCAATTCACCCTAATCGGAGTCCGGATGAGTGAGTTATGGACAAAACAATACATCATGCAGGTTTCTTTTCTTCCAAGCCATAAACATACGACGGTTGACTTCCTAGCCGGCGGCTCTTGTGCACTTAGCCGGCGGTTAATGTCTTCGGTTATAACTGATGCTTTGAATGCAGGAATTAGCCGGCAGCTGTGATGCTTGAGCCGACAGATGTTTTGGCGAGAGTCAAATGATCTTTAATTGTCTTCTGACACTCCTACCATTTCAAGACTAAGCCGGTGGCTAGTCTTTTAATCTGGGCGGGAATATAATTTCTTCATACGGCAGTTAAACTGAATGGGAGCTGGCGGCCGAAGATAACTTACTTTGAGTTTACACTTATGCTCCAACTTTAGCTGTTCCATCCCCCTTTTTACCTACTTCAACATATTTTTTTCACTAAGTGCATAAGAAATTTTTTTGTTGGATTTTACATATAAGTATAAGATATGGTGATAAAAAAATAGATAAAGATATTGCCCCAAAAGTAGTGTGAAAATATGTATAATGTGGGCAATATCAATGGGGTCGATGGAGTCGGGTCGGACTCCAACCCGTTATTACATACACTAAGGAGATAGTTGTATCCAAAGAGAGATTCTTTGTCCGAAGCGAGTGGCATTGATCAAATTATTGCTCAGCGATACTTTTTGTTGTTCAAAGACTTCCTTCCCTCGTAGGATAATGATGTGGAAGTGCGGCGTGTTTCAGGTCGCTAATCTGATGATATCAAAAGGAGTCGTAATCAGCGGGGCAGAGGCAGATGTTGTTGTGGGATGGTATGATCGAAAGTAAGGGAAGAAGCTGGTTTTGCTTAAAATCTTTCAGGGGAGATTGTTGAGATGAAGAATTCAAACAAAACAGAGAAACAAGGTGCATGGCACCCCTCGTGGATCTCGAGGTTACTGTCACGAAAGAAGATCACTGATGTCAAGACGTGAGAATAGTAGCCGAACGTTTGAAGCCCGGAGGTTTCAAGAGCCTCGTGGATCGCGAGGGACGGCTCGCGAAACGCAACCTTGGCGCGTTGTTTCTTTATTTTGTATACTCTATAGATAAAATAAAACTCTGACTTCTTGTAACCTTAATACCTACAATAATTAATAAGAATTTTTCTTTGGTTGACAGTGGATTAAACCAATAGCAATATTGGACATAACCACGTTAAATTCATCGTGTTGTTTACGTTTCTTGCATTTATTTTCGCGTTCCCTTTGTGATTACATGTTTGTTGTGTTCTGGGTGATAACTTAGACATGTTAAGTTCCTATTGGGGCTCGGTAAATTCCTAACATTTTCCTTAATATACTTTGAATTCGATTTTTAGTTAAACCAAATTCATATTTTAAATATCAAAAATCAAATTCAAATTCATTTTAGATTCACCTCGATCGTAAAATCACTTTCAAATTCATTTTTTTTTTCAGTTTAATTTCATTTCGATATTCAGATTAAACAATTTTATATATCCAATATCGTGATACACCCATAGTTAAAACGATCAACACAAAATATGGTATGTTTCGTCGATTCCTTCTACTTTTTTTATCTCGCAACAGTTGTCATTCAACTTGACAAAATTTGCGACTCTTAGGTTTACCCCACCCGATTAAAGATTGTCAAATTCTGCAAATCTAAACCAACACATGGATGAAAAAATGCAATTTACTCTAAAAGGTACATTACACTCGTTATAGTGAGATTGAGTATTGTTGTTGTAGTTTAGAAAGCAAGTTGTGAGGCAAACACACTGGAGGCTGCACTTGTAATTATACATAACAATCATTCGATGATCAATCGTGAATCGACAACGCACACTCATGTAGCTAAATGTTCCTTTATTCTCTATGTCATGGGAAACACAATTGATTGAATGATACTATATCCTAAGAGAAAAGTAGGAACCAGATTGAACGTGTGGCTGTCTATACTGCTATGTGGGGCAAGTGTCGTTCAATGGAGATCGAATAGCTAAGTTGACGAAAAAAATCGATAAGGATTAGGACAAGAAGAAACCAACAAGAACAACACACCTAAAGTTTTCTATTTAGTACTATATTGAATTTCATTTCATTTATACAGCTGATCATAAATCATAAGTAGTACGTACTACGACTGATATATACCTGTTCCATTTTACAAGTTTTTTGTATTAGTCTTATTTTCATCTCTTTACGGTTGTACATGACATAATCTTTATAAGGATACTCGAGAGTGATTCAAATTGAACTACCCAAAACCTGTAAAGTATATTGTAAATTGCATTGAGTAGTGACCAAATAAACTTTGGTATGGTTTTGATTTTGATTTTTGTTTTGGGTTGCTTATTTTTTATGCATTCATTAAAAGTCATAAACTTTCAGAAATCATTTAATTTTAGGTAACGTTTCAAGCTCATGATTTTCGTTACTTGCTCTTTCTTAGTTTGATTAACTTTGGTAACTCTAGTGCAACTGTGAAAATCCTAAATTTGCATTTTGCTATTTTGTGACATTTTTAGCTGATATGATGCCTCTGAACACATGGATGAACATCCAAAATCGACCAATTTACACATGTGAATGGCCATTTTTATGTCTACCCCATAAATCCTTATGATTCATCTGATAACATGCACTAAAACTTGTACAGGAGGCTGCACTAATGATTGAATCAACTCAGAGGAAAAGGTGAATCGACAACACGCACGACACACCATGTTTATGACAACCAAGTTAATAACCACAAAACCTTGCTCTAAGATCAATAAAATGATGAGTTAACACCATGTGTTAAACGTTTTAAAAATCAGCTGCACTCAATCATGAAAAACTTCGACAAATTCCAGTTCTTCATGGTTTAGGAAAATCAAGAAGCACGTTGAACGTGCGGTTGTCTACATTGCTATGCGGGGCAGGTGTCCGACACTGGATGACCAAAGAATGATACTTAGGACAGTAAGAAACTAACAAGAAAGACACCTAATGTTTTTGCTTTAGTACTATTTGTGGACACCTATGTGCACATTCATTGATGCTTTAATGAATTTCATTTAAACAATAACTGATCATAACTAGTATTTTTGCTTATTAAGGATTAAGGATACTTGTCAAATTTACAATTTTTTTCCCATTCATTCTGCACTTGAACTAATCTTTATAACGATCCTCAAGAGTGGCTCGAATTTATCTACTCTAAACCTGTTAACTATGTTTCGAATTGCGTTACTAAGTGCCTAATTAACTTCGGTTTGGTTTTTCTTTTGGGTATAGTAGCACACTCTTTATCCAAAATATATAAAAAGTCATAAACTTTCATAAATCAGTTCATTTTGAATAATCTTCCTAACCATCACAAGATGCCCTAGTAGTTAGCTCCACATAAGAGAAAAGTCAACATGGTCAAAGTTACCAACAAGGCGGCTATCATGTCAATTTAACTGGCTATTGGCTAACCAAGTTAGTTCATGACTTACATACAACTACTGAGAACAAAGACAATTACATTTCATGCAATTATATACAAAACCTTATATGAACCTATATCTCATACGATGAATCAAGCAACATATTCATCTTGATTTGAGTGATCGAAGAACTAGATTAATATATATTTGCAGTAGCTATCTAATACAATTCATAAATATATAGATATAGATACACACTCTCCCATAGATACATACATGTATTGGTATAAACATTGTACTTCTGTTAAGAAGATGATCTTAAAAGATATATACTAAGTTCTTGGCTAGTACTATGAGGATTAGAGACGGATCGTCCATCCTGGTCTGGATTTATCATATGAAACGATTCTGAGTTCGATGATCCAATGATTCGGTGAAAACTGGCTCTGAGGTACATGATACCGTTATTCCCATTAGTACGATGTTCATTTTCTGCTGGCAAAACCCCTGCTCCAACTGAGATGGATTGCATACGGGTAAGTGTAGCTGAATCAGCAGCTGTCATCTTACGTCTAGTCGCATAACCAACTTTTCGTCCGTTGCAGTACATAGACCAAACTGGGACTTCAAATATCCCACCATCATTATTTTTTGGTTGTTGTTGTTCCTCCACAAGAGCAATACGTAAGAGACCGTGTTGCATTTCCTTTGCTAAATAAGATGTAGGAATTGCAAATTCCAAAAGTAGAAGAGGGTGTGAAAATGATGCCAAGGTGGTGGTTGTCAATCTTCTTGATGGTGTTCGACGGTGATGATGGTGGTGAATGTCGTCCTGGAGACAAAAACTAACACGTCCGTTTTTCAGCCCAAAGAATGTACCTTTTACGGTTGTACAAGATGATGACAACGAACGATTCTAAAAAATTCAAACCGTTCACAGAGATTAAAATTATTTAAAGATAAGAGACTAGTGTGCTCATTACCCTAGTTATATGGGTGATGATCCGTACCCAACTTAACTAAACCTGCATTATAATTATAATGTTGTATTGGACAACCTTTTAAAACATTTTTAGTGGTGTATGGATAAAATTTGATGGTGTGCGCTGCCCTATTTATGTACACGGATAGTTAAAATTTGAACCCACAAGCTCTTTGTTGACAAACCACGCAAATACCGCTAGACTTTCGAAAAAATAGTAAGTTTACAAGATTTTGTATTAGCAAATGAAATGATGCTTACAGTGGTCAATGCGGATGATGGCGACGGTGAATCTGTGTCACTAGAGAAAGCTGATGAAGAAGAACAAGAATCAGGAGAATAATTGGAACCCTGATCAGGATGAGGTTCAAAACCAGCACCACAACAAGCCGGAACTATGCAATCGAGCAGGGACCGAAGAGACCGGCGAAGTCCAACTTCCCTGTTGCTGCAGTCCATGGTAGTTGCTGTGGTAATCATCTGCATTCCCATAGGTCCCCTTTCCCTTCCCAAGTCTATCATAGTTCTCATTTTGAACCACAAATAAAACTAAGTGTGTATGTGTGGACATGTAGGTGTAGGGGTGGTATGTAAAGGCTAAAGAACTCACTGTATTATATATAGATACTTAGGGAAATGTACAACTTTGAATGGAACAGTGGGGTCTAAAATGTCATATTTGAATGCATGACCTATATGTAATTCTAATACACGATCGAAAAAGTTATTACGTGTAAAGGTAAGAACATAATGAAGAAGAATAACTGTAGATTAGACATAAGGTGGTGACGGTGACTATACATGTTTGTTGGTTGCAAAAGGTAGCCAACCATGAGTGACTGATTAATCCTTTATGATGTTTAAATGTTGATTTTTATTCATATCTCGTCTAGTTCTAGTTTACATATGCCGTACGCAAGTGTAGCATGAACGAAGGTAATTATTTAGGTTACAAGATTAACGTAAGTGACCGAGTATATCATGATGAGGTCAGCAAAAAGGGTTAGAAACGGTCACCCGATACCCGGATAGGTCGCGTACATCTAATCTCGAGGTAGCCTGAACAGAAAAAAACTTTTATCTGTCTACGTACATTATGAGTATAATAACTAGAATACTACTATAAAATAGAATCTGCAAGTATTAAAACAAAAGGGTAGGGCAGGTCAGTGCATGTTTGTGACTTTTTAAGCAGAAGAAAAGTGAAGAAATGTTGGCTGAACACTAATTGAGACCAACCAAGCATGCACATAGTGATGAGTGAGTGAGATCAGTTTTGAGAAAAGCATGATCAACTTGAATAATTGGACCCCTACCCACCCTTCAAAAGAATCAAACTTAATTTTGGTACCAAATTATAACCTTTGTGGGGCTAGAGTGTATGTTAAAGAGACCGAGTTTGATCCAAGAATAGAAAGGGCATCTAACTTTAATTAGCACCTATCTTTCTATTCATTCATGCTTAATTGTTTAATATCAAATCATCTATATATGCCTTGATTTAAGTAAATTGGATACATAATTGTGGTGTTGAATACACCATTAGCAATTTAATATCAAATAATTGTGACAATTGCTTTAGTTTAATGGGGCCATGCCACCACTAAAACACATAAGTTTGAAGGTTTTGATGATGTGAATTAGCTTTTTCTCGAAGTGCCACCAAATTAAGTGTATAGTTATGGATGCTTTTAAGTATTAAATTTGAATGCTGTTGTGGTCAACAATCATCAAAAGATTAGTTTTGAGAAAGTAATTAAGTAGTACTCCTCCGTCCCACTTAAAGTGTCCACATTTCTATTTTGGAACGTCCCATATCAAGTGTCCACTTTGTGTTTCAACCAATCAGAAGAGCTTATTCTGGAGAGAGAATATTTCTGATTGGTGGAGAATGGAGTTAGTGGGATTTTCTAAAACTGTGTGTAAAAAGTAAGTGGACACTTGTAATGGGACGGAGGAAGTAGTTGATTGCAATGATGGGGATGAGTCATTAGTGAATATAAGAGAGGCATTTGATTTTGTGTTGGTACCTTTTTACCTTCTTCAAGGCTTTTTTCCAACAAGAGAATATGATTTGTTTTTGCATAAGTGGTGGAGGCCTACTTTTGTATTAAATAATATAAAGGGTTGTTAGTAACAACTCTATGTTGTGCATATCAAAAGAGTTTTTATAAATATTTAGTTGATTAATACATTTTCATTACAAATAACCTTATTTTATATATAATATAGGCATAAGATTATAAGTTACATAATAAAATAAATTAGTTCCGAGATTGTTGTGAGAGCAGATGGAAGTAAATAAAAAGGGTACGTGTGAAATTACGAAAATACCCTTTAACAATAAAATATCGGAGTGAATAGTAAAGGCTTGTAATGATATAATTATAATATAAGATTTTAAGTTACATAATAAAATAAATTAGTTAACTAGGACTATCAATACTAAACCATAATCAGTGATATGAATTTTAAGATATAATTGCAATGAATCATTTTAGAAGATGACCAATTTCAATGTACGTGTGTAGGAATAACTATGTTTTAGTCGGGTTCAGATATGCTAGAACCAACTGGTCTGCAATATGCAGATGACATTCTAATTTTTTGTGAGTGGCTGACAATTAATATCCTAAACCTAATTAGAATTTTAAACTTCTTTGGTGAGTTCCTGGAATGTGATAGTAAATAGATTAAAGAAAAGCTCGCAATTTGGAAGGCGGACATGTTTATCAGTAGGTGGGCGCTTGAATTTGACAAAATCAGTTCTTGGAAGCTTGACGATGTATTATATGGCGTTATTCAAAGCCCCTAACAAAGTTATCAGCTCCTTGGAATCGATTAGAAGAGACTTTTTGTGGAATACTCTTGATAAAAAAAAAAAGGCCTCCATTGGATATGTTGGAAAAAGGCTTTAGCTTCAAAAAAGATGGAGCTATGGGAATAGTAGGGGGTTTAAAAGCGAAGAATATAAGCTTATTATGTAAATGGTAGTGGCGATTCAAGCATGAAAAAAGCGCTATGGTACAAGATTATACATTCATTGTATGGCGAAAATGGATGCTTAATTGTTGATACCGGAAGATCCAACATACTGCTTACATGAAGGCAAATTAGAAATGCAGGTCTTATTGCAAATAATTTTTATATACCCTTTAAAAGCTCATTTAAACTTAGCATTGGTGACGGGTCAACAGTCAAGTTTTCGTCTGATCCGTGGTAAACAAACATATCCAGCAACCTGGCCGAAGCCTTCCCCAGGTTGTTTGCACTTGACGTGAATCCAGAAGCAAGGGTCTTGAATAGAGCTGTAAAAGAAGTCAGCGGTTCCAATAGGGTGAGAGGAAATTGGGCTTGGCGATCAGACATTCGAGGATGAAAAAACAACGATTTGGAGGCACTTTCTACCATTCTGGCAGCAGCCCCACATCTCTCTTCGTCACCTGATTAGGCTTATGGTCTAGCCATTCTGTGATGTACTGATATTGGAGTATTAATCAAATTCATCTTGGTTTTGAAAAAATAAAAAGAATAGCTATGTTTGCTTGATCTTATTAAATATAATAATTTTTGGTACTTCTACAAATCAAGTAGATCGTGTAAAATGATAATGACAACTTGTTTATACTGGCCTTTCAAAGGTGTTAAATATCTATGTCGATTACGTTTTGATCTATTCATCATCATTTGTTAGTGATTAACCTTTAACCATTAAATGAATTTCTCTGTACACGTAGCTGTTTCAAATATACCTTTTGATATTTTTAAACTGCCATTAATAATTAATAAATAACATTATATTGTTATAATTCAGTAGGCTTATAACTACCTTTAATGGTTATAAGAACAAAGAGAGAAAAAGAGAGAAGAAGGAGAGAAGAAATATTGATATTGATATTTCAAGAGAAATGGTACACCTTAAATGGTTACCATACATGTCTATTTATAGTATAAAATATTACTATGCAAGAAATATAATAATAATAAAATTAACATCCAATCTAGATATTTTATAACACAATCTAGATATTTTATAACACTCCCCCTTGGATGACAATTTTATTAGAGAATAACTAGTACTGCCTCGTTAAAAACCTTGCTAAAGAAAACCCATTGGGATAAAACTTTAGCTAAGGGAAAAAGAGTGCAGTATAGAGTTGACTCCCCCTCAAGTAGGCAACGCCTGAGTTGTTACATCTTCTGAACATGCCTCATGCCAATATTATGAACGTGTGTTCTGAAAATAGCAGTTGGCAGTGCTTTGGTATAAAGATCAGCAGAGTTGTTGATTGAACGTATCTCATTTTAATCTGGTTGTCTTTTACGAGATCTTGAGTATATGAGAAGAATCTGAGGTTTTCATCTGAAACTGTATCATCTAAATCTTTTATGTACAAGTTTAGCCCCTGTGATTTGTCTACAGTCTCCTTCATGGTTTGCTCAAACCCTTGTTTCAATTCCTATTCCCTTGTAGTCTTTTCTGAGCCTTACCAATATACCATTCTTTTCCATCAAACTTATGACCATTAAGACCGTCTATGGCTTTGGCGCCTCGTCAGTATTTATATTTTGTTCAGTCACTTTTGATACTCTTCTTTCATTTGTATTATGCAAGCTGCATTATCTTCATATATAGTTGTTGGTGAAGATAGTTGTTAGTCTTTTATAGCGTTCTAGTCCACAAGAATCAATAATGATTTGTGTCATTGATCTCAACCAAACACATTTTCGAGTAGTTTCATATAATGCAATCACTTCGTCATGATTTGATGATGTTGCAACAAGTGTTTGTTTTAAGAACGCCATGATTTTGTGGTACCTCCATTTAGGAATACATATCGAGTTTGAGATTTATCTTTATGAGGATTTGATGAATGACCTGTATATACATAATCAACCAAATCTTGTTTTGAAACGTTAGAATAAAATAATTTTAAATCAGCAGTTTCTCAAGGGTATCAAAATATGTGTTTGATCCCGCTCCATTGTCATTTGAGCTGAATCTTGCCAACAAATTAACTGCAAGATAAATGTCAGGTCTTGTACAATCTATAAGATACATAAGAACCTCAATTGCACTAAAATATGGAACTTCCGATCTGTTAAGATTTTCATGATCTTCGCAGGGATGAAATAGATCAGTGTCAATATTGAGTGATCTAACAACAATGAGTGTCTTTAAAAAAAATGTTTTAAAATCTTTTCGGTATAAGTTGTTTGATGTACAAGTAAATCATTAGGCATATGCTCAATTTGCAATCCAAGGTAATACTTGGTTTTTTCAAGATCTTTCATTTCAAAATAATTCTTTAGAAGTTGAATGATTTCATAGATCTCTTTATTTGTTCATATGATGTTAAGAACATTGACATAAACAACTACGATCTCATATCCGAACATTGTTTTTATAAAACATACGTGCAAAATAAGTTTATATTTATACCCTTTTTTTTTATCAAGTAGTCATCTAATCGGTTATACCACATACGTCCCGTTTGTATAAACTCATTTAGAAATCTTTGTGATTTAATGGAATATATTCCCTTGGGTTTTACATTAGATGCTTATGATACCTTAACCCTTTAGGTATATTCATATATATCACTATTAAGTGATCCATACAGATAAGTAGTAACAACATTCATGAGATGCATTTAAATAACTACCAGGTTGATTAAGTATCTAATAAGTAATTGTATCCATTACAGGAGGATAATTTTTCCTCCTAATTCATTTCTGGTCTTTGTGGGAAATATTGAGTTACAAGTCTAGTTTTGCCTTGTAACTTCATTTGCACATTTCTTTTCGGATAAAAATTCATTTGTATCCCATACGTTTCACATCTTTAAAAGTGATAACGATTGATCCGAAAACTTTTCTTTTATCGAGCGATTCTAATTCAGCTCGTATTGTTCCTTTCCATTGAGCTCAATCATGTCCATTTTGTATATTCAATGACAGATTTTAGTTCCAGATCATCATCTTTATTCATGATGTCATTGTAACATTATATGAAAATATCTCATAGAGATTTTAATTTCATTTCGGTTCCATAATATTGCATAATTTATCGCAATTTTAGTATTTACATTTATCAATATCCTCTGCAGAAGGAATATTGATTTGTGGTTCTTCTTGAACACTTTCTTTTACCTCATTATCAGCTGATTTTCTTTTTCGAGGATTTTTATCTTCGGAACCAATTGATCTTCCACGTTTGATGCGTGGCAAAGACTCAACAGTGACATTATTGCCAGCTTTTGGAATTTCAGTTCGAGCTGAAGCATTTATTGCTGGTATATATGATTTAGTCACCTTTTTTTTTATATCTGTAAATGCATAAAGTAATTAATTTGCAAGTTCTTGCATATGCATTATTTTTTGAACTTTAGTTTCACATTCTTTTGTGCGAGTTCAATATACCTTAATTGATGTTCACATCATGAAGCATCATTTTATTATTTTTTTTACTTCACCCCCCTAATCTAGGGAACAATGTTTTATTAAAATGACAATCAGCAAAACGTGCTGTAAAAACATCACCCGTCATGGGTTCAGTATATCTTATGATTGAAGATGTTTTATATCCAAAATATATTACCATCTTTCTTTGAAAAAACATTTTATTGTGTTGTGGTGATACAATTGGAACATACACTGCACAACCAATGTTCTACGGTGGAAAATATTTGGCTCTTAGCCAAAATCAAGTAGTAAGTGAAAATATTTATGACTTCCACATGGTATAATGCGAATTAATGTCGCAGCATGTAAATTTACATGTCCACATATAAATATTGATAGTTTTGTACTCATTATCAATTGTCTAGTTATTAGCTGCAAGCGTTTATCTATTGATTTAGCTAAACCAATTTTGTGTATGCACATGAGCAACTGGATGTTCAACAACAATCCCTGTAGATATATAATGATCATTAAATGCTTGAGATGTTAACTCACCAGCATTATCAAGTCTCATCCTTTTAATGGTGTAATCAGAATAATGTGTTCTCAATTTAATAATTTGTGCAAGAAACTTTGCAAATGCCATATTACGGCTTGATAACATGCAAATATGAGACCATCCGCTAGATGCGTCTATTAGAACCATGAAATATCAAAATGGTTCACATGATGGATGAATTGGTTCATATATCTTACCTTGAATTCTTTCAAGAAATATTTGTGATTCTTTTTCACAATATACTTTTCATTAATCACCATATGTGTTTTCCATTAATCACCATATGTGTTTTTTTTTTTTTTTTAAATCACCATATGTGTTTTTTCATCATATATCCTTTTCACCATATACGCTTTTAATCATATGCGCTGTGTTTTTCACCATATGCGCTTTTAATCATATGCGCTGTGTTTTTCACCATATGCGCTTTTAATCATATGCGCTTTTCATCATATGCGATGTGCTTTTCATCATATTCGCTTTTTATCATATGCGCTGCGCTTTTCATCATATGCGCTTTTCATCATATGCGTTTTTCATCATATGCGCTTTTATAATATGCGCTTTTTATGTGAATAGTAAATTAATTAATTTCGTTTTACTATTCATATGAATTAATTTCGATTTACTATTTTGTTAATTGAGTAATATATATACATCATATATACTTGTGACTCCGAAGGCTCAAATGAATTTGACCATATAGTTATATGTTGTACCTTGCACATTAATTTTCAGTAGAAGCTTTAGATGCATATTTTTTCTTCTTGATGAACTATTTGTTTCATATCTAGCTTAGGCAATTATTGTGAACATTTGGTCCCTATAAGAGCATTTATCTTTTAGACTTTTAGTTGATTCGTACTTGTCACAATTAGGGATAGCACCCGCGGGTCGTGGATGCGGATCCATTGGATTCATCACCCGTACCCGTGGATTTTTTTTTAAATCAAATAACTGGAAATTTGGATTTTTTTTTTTTTTTTTTTTTAAGAGACATCCAATTGAACCCTTGTTCGTTGAAACAATTTGACTATATTTTTACTCCCCATTATTAAACGGGCCATTTTGATGCACACTCTTAAAAAAATAATTTGTTTTTTAAGTTTTATTATTCAACCTCCTTTTTTCAACGGTCACGTTTTTAACAAAACATTTGACAAGTTTGGAAAAAAGTTTTTTATTGATTATCATCAAAAGTTTTCTATTGTCACTCTACTGGATGGAATTATGGCATACAACCAAAATTGCAACCCAACACTACATAAGAACAAAAAGGTTGTTTTTAATTAACATATGTATATGTGTTAAACTCGGAATAATAATAACTTATTTTAGAAAATTAACATAAGACATGTTGAAACATTTTTGTCACATTTAGCTCATCAAGTCTAATACTTATCATTGATAGATTTTATCACGTCTAGGAGATGTTTACTTTTTTCTTGTATTAAGTCCTACTTTCATTTACCTTTGTTTGGAAAAAAGTTTTTTTTTTACTTTGCTTTCCCCCTTTCTGTAAAACTCATTTAAACATTTTCTTTGTTTTTTTTTTTTTTTTTTTTTTAAAAAACTTCCTTTTTTTTACGTTACCCGTAAATTATAAATATATAAAAAAAACTTTTTGTTTAATTTTTTTTTCTAGTTTTTAAAAGGCCACTTGACCAATTTTTTAATTCTTTCACAACACCTGATATCGTGATCGTGACCTTTCACCAAAGCAAGAGATATTCTTGATAAACTAAACACGGACTCGTGTTTGAAATTGTCGGCCACAAAAAAATTCATTTGATAAAAGTATATATATTTTTTTTAGTTATAGAAGGAGACCACTTCATTTTCAATACTTCATTTTTGACAAAAAACTATTCCATTTTACCATCCCCTTTTTTTTTCTTACTTTAACTTTTAAGATATACTTTTAATAAAAATACAAACTACTTTTTCTTATTTTAACTTTTAAGATTTACTTTTAATAAAAATACAAACTACTTTTTGTATTTTAACTTTTAAGATTTACTTTTAATAAAAGTACAAACTACTTTTTCTTATTTTAACTTTTAAGATTTACTTTTAATAAAAATACAAACTATTTTTTTATTTTAACTTTTAAAATTATAAATTTAAGAATAAACATTAGTATGCATGAAATAAATAATGATTAATTGCATAAGTAATCATAAATGTTAGATAACATATAAAGACCCCGTCGTATTCGTATTGATCGGAATTAATCTCGACCCATGGTACCGTGTTGTCAAATGACGTGTTGCGTACATAAAGTACCGTGTTGTCAAATGACGTGTTGCGTACAATCATGAGGTCTTATTAACATAAATATAAATGTTAGTGAAGTTAATAAGAGTTAGATTACAGAAAATATAATTCAGGTGGTATAACCGACCATATATAACTTAAATAACATAAATATAAATGTTAGTGAAGTTAGTAAAAGTTAGATTACAGAAATATAATTCAGGTGGTATAACCGACCATATATAACTTAAATAACATAAATATAAATGTTAGTGAAGTTAGTAAAAGTTAGATTACAGAAATATAATTCAGGTGGTATAACCGACCATATATAACTTAAATAACATAAATATAAATGTTAGTAGTCCAAAATTTGATATATTCGAGTCTGAAAATTATTAATAATTTCATACCTTGATTAGTGATTCGTGATCGTTTGAGATATCTTTTAATTACACTAAGCTTTTCGTGCTGATAACGTGTTATAATTCAGTAGGCTTATAACTACCTTTAATGGTTATAAGAACAAAGAGAGAAAAAGAGAGAAGAAGGAGAGAAGAAATATTGATATTGATATTTCAAGAGAAATGGTACACCTTAAATGGTTACCATACATGTCTATTTATAGTATAAAATATAACTATGCAAGAAATATAATAATAATAAAATTAACATCCAATCTAGATATTTTATAACACAATCTAGATATTTTATAACATATATCACATAAATCACTTTAATTAATTAATAATCATGATCCAATCTTAAACATACTATAAAAAGCGTTTTTTACATTCAAGTTTTATTTAAGTTGAATTAAACGATCAGACGTATTTTATACTTTTAATTGACCATATATATTTATTTTTTAAGGGACTACTAAACTATGAAGTCATCAAGAGAGTAGCAATATTTTTGAGAAAAGAGGGAATGGATTTTAACCTAAGATATGATAATTTTTTGAAAAAAATGGGAGAGGAGTATAATATTTTTTCTTTTTCTTTTTGAAAGGCGGGGAGTATAATATTTCTATTATAATAATGTCGTTTGAGGTGGCCAACAATTGTAGGCAATTGGCATGATATTTGGGCCTAGGCCTAATGGCCCATGTTCTAATTCATTCAATTAGAAAAAAATAATAGCCACGACATACTTTCAACTTTTGATGTGGTGGATATTCTTAAGTACTTTTAATTTTTCTCGTACGAATACATACGTAAGTATTTCTAAAACTTTTACATCACATTAATTTTTTTTTGGATGAATTGCATTTTGAGTTACAAAATAAAAATTCAAGTAAACTTACTATTTCAATTTTGAGTTCGCGGAAGAAACCCCCTAACAACAACCACTTTGATTCCCACTAGCCAGCATGGTTGACGAGTCCCCTAGCGACGAGACCCGTAACTGGGTGAATTGCGCATATTGACGTCCCCTCCAATTAAGAGTTCATTTTTACTTTGATCTTGAGCGTGTTAGTGAATCATTATAGATAGCTGACTACTATTAGTTAGTATTCAACCCATTTATGTTTAGGGCTCTTTGTATTGCCTATAACGGTGATTGGTTTCCAAAACTCATCAACGTGTACATGGCAATAGGCAATACAAAGAGCCCTAAACATAAATGAGCTGAATACTAAATAATACTAAATCCGTCATATTACAAGCTTTCAGTCACTTTTTGCACACATTTGTAAGAAATCTCACTAACTTCATTCTCCGCCAATCAGATATCTCCTCTCTGCAAAATAATCTATTATCGTTGGTTGAAATATAAAGTGGACACTTGAAATGAAACATCTAAAATGGTAATGTGGACACTTGTGGTGGGAGAGGGAGTAGTAGTCTGCTATCTATAATGATCCACTAACATCCCCTCACAGTTGAAGAGGGAGTAGAACAAACATTTAAACAAGAGCGAAACTCATCAAAAAGTGTTGTGTGGAGACCTGATGTGCCTCCCGTCGTTGCGTTCTTTCCCGCTATTGCCAGCAGTAGGAATATCGGACGGTCGCAACACCCGACACGGCTGTTTAGACCGTGGGGGATGTTTGGTTAAGGTCTTTAAGTTTGTAATCTATAAGTGCGGGGATAGACCAAACCACAATATTATTACTTGCACTTTTGTTAAACGTTTGTAATGAATAAGTATGACTTGGGTGTCGTTATCGAACGTTTTAATCAGGATTAAATCTTATATTATTATACGTTTGTATCTTTTGGTATTGGTGGTTTTATATTTATTAAAGACGGTAAATAAAATACTAAATTAAACTATTAGGGATGTACTTTATATGATGAAAGCGTGTTTATTAAATATATAAGTTGCAGCCCGTATTACGATACCATTGTTTCGTGGAATACTATCACTTTTATTCTATTTAATATTTATTTTATTATTAATTTATTTCCAAGAAACTTAATTCAAGCACAAATAATCAATGCGTCACGTGATAAAATTATAGGGTTTATTATAAAAGAGAGTTTCCGTTATAATAAAATAGATCAACCCAACAATCACCCTCAAATCTTAATTCTCTTATGAAAACTTACGCGATGGTGCAACAAGAAATATTAGACCTGTTGACAACACCGGTCAGAAATAGGAATATTTTTCCTACCGAATTAAGTTGGTAATGGTTAATTTGAAAAGTTGAAAATGACCTTCGGCTATGAATAAAGTGATAGATATTTGTCGTGTAAATTTAAGACAGGTGTTAATGACTACTACTTTATAAAAACCTTAGACTCCAAATATAAAATAATGAACTTGTATAAGTTGACTGAAAACGACATCAGCTGCGTATCAAGACAGTTATAGAAGACCACAAGTCCATAATGTTAAACTTTACCAATTGACTGAAAACGGCATCGACTGCGTATCAAGCCATTTGTTAATAGAGTGCTGTTATGTTATTTGTTTCAAAGATCATAAATACCTCGAATTTCTCTAACATGGTATTTATCGTAGTTTCTGAAAGCACATTTATCTCGAGTCTTATACCCCGTGTTCGGCTTAATTTTTCAATTTTCGGGACACCTGCCATGACACGTTTTAGACACAGAATACTTAAAACCACTTATGCAAAATTAGGCACGACACAAGTTGGATAAATTTAATATAAGTTAACAAAAACTCACTCTGTTTATAAAGTATTGAATCAAACACTTATAATAATTTATACGACAACAATAGTAACACATCCTAAACTTAGATTTTTAATAGACATAAGAAGTAATTTAAATATAATGAATGTAACATTCATTATAACATTTCGATATAATATAGATAGAGTCATAGGTTATACTTGAAATGTTGAGTTAATATGCTTCTTGATAACACTTTCCAATAAGTTTTATTACTAAAGTAACTACACCACTAGAGGCACTGATACGACTTCTTTGCTTCTAGTTATTACATCACTATAACTACTAAATGCTAAAGATTACTTGGACAGAGTTTCTTTGAATTGAATTGAAATTAAAATTGAGTGTGTGTAAAAGTGAACGATCAGTAGTCTATTTATAGTAAAGTGAGTCGCCAGTTTTGAGTACTAAGTCACCAGTTTCTTAACCATGGGTTGACAGTTTTCAACCCTGGGTCGCCAGTTTTGAGCTCTGGGTCACCATTATGTAACCCTGGGTCTCCAGTTACTAACTCTGGTAACCGGGTTGCTAGTTGCTGCAACTGGGTCGCCATTTTTAGTAACTAGGTCGCCAGTTTTGTAACAACCTTTAGGTGGTTGATTTCACGAATGAATTTCTTGATAGTTGCATTTTATCTTGCTTGGTGAAATATACAGTCAGCTTGTAGTAGGTAAATAAGTCTTCTGGAAGGTCTTTAAGCTTCATCTTAATTGTACACAAATTCCTTGGTCAGTCTCTGAAGCTCTTGTTGACCAGACATGAGTGTAGGAGAGATTAGGGTTTAGTGTGTGCTTCAGTGTGTGTAAGTCTTGTAACTTCTTGATCTCTTCAACTGGATGCACAGAGGATCTAGGTCATGGTTATATATTCATGGATGAGCTTCAGTTAAGTGTCGGTAAGTCTGTTGCTAGTCATCTTGATCTTCCGAAGTAGTGTTTTAGAGTGATCTCTGAAATTAGGGTTTTGGAAACTCTAATTTTGACTTTGCCTTGTTCTTAAGTTTAAACTTGTGGATTCAGACTTCAAGAGTTATCCATAGATGTTATGAGTTTAAGAATACTTATTTTAAGGCTAAGTAGGTAGAGTATACCTTTTGGATAGAAAAAGTGCTAAAGACCTTGTAAAAAACCCAATTTTGGCCTTATTTTGGCAATTTTGCTTTTTGACCCCTCAATATTACAATTTGTATGATTTTGCATGTTTTTAGATCATTTTGTTGTTTTTAAGGTTAAAATATGGGTGATATCACTAGTTTAAACATGACCATTTTAAGTGGTATCAACACCTTTGGTAAAGATGACAACATACTTATAACAAGACAGAATACAAATTATTGCCAAGAAAAATGCAGTAAAAAGATGTAGAGTATCGGGTGGTAGGAAAACATGCACAATCAGCATCCGAGTATGTAACCAGAGAGGTAGTAGATGAGAATAACTGTACACCATGATCAAGAGTACCACGTACATACCATAGAATCCTCTTGAGAGTCGATAGATTGGGCTCACCAGGATCATGCATAAATAAGCAAATCTACTAAACAACAAAATATAAATCTGGGTGCTTGAAAGTCAAATACTGAAGTGCACCTGTAAGACTGTGATAGAGAGTAGGGTCAACCACTCGTGGTGCGTTGGCAGACATCTTAGATTCAATGGCAAACAATGTCCTGCGAGGGTTACATCCAAGCATATCTGCACGCTCAAGAACCTCGGTATTTTTGAGAGAGAAACATTCCAGAAGTGGTACGAGAGACAGAGTGTGATGGCCCGTCAAGTACCCTTAACGGCTCCGTCACTTGGTCCCACAGCTTGATTGTAACTCTATATAAATTTAATAAATAACATTGCATTCTTTATTTAAAAATGATTTTATATAAAGGAAACCTACCAAAATATGTAAGTTTAGAAAAACCCAACATATGTAAATAACCAAAGTTAACCAAAAACCAAGTCAACAAAACACCCACAAAGTAATAAAACCAAAAGTAGAATGCAAGTTTAAATGTTTAAATAAAATCTACCAACATGCATGCAGACTCTCTAGCACAACGGAAGCCAAACAATCAAGTACCTGAGAAAACATGCGAGTAAACTGGAAACAAAAATGTTGAGTGAATTATAGGTTTTAAATAACGTATAAACTTTAGACCACAAGATTTCAAATGTTAGAAAACATAAAAATATTATTCCATTAATCCATGAGTCACCTGGTAACCACTTAACCATTTTCATACCCTTACCAAACAACAATATACACTGAACAGGTGTATCTTCAAAAATAACAAAGTACTAATACATTCCGATTATAAATTACTAGCGCGACTAGCTCGAAATGGGGCTGTCAAGCCCGATAGATCTATTCATAGGATTCGTGTTTACCAGTAGAAACTAGTGATTACAGTTACCAGACTAGGGAATATTTTCGTTCAACTCATAATGAATAATTTAAATTTATTTCCACTTGTGTCTAAACGTAAAACAAAAATTGCATGTAATCTCATCCTAAAATACTCTAAATAGTATGAAAAATGGGACTATAACTCACCTTAAAGCAAATGAAGAAATGACACAGAAATGCGAACAGCGAAAGGGTAAAGTGATCAAGAATGACCACAACTCCGACCTAAAAATGAAGCAGGTCGATATAAATAACTAACTTAGGTCAAGTCTTAGTATGATAACAATAGTACTTGTTGTAGTAAAGCATATAACATCACTCGGTATGATTCGGTATGAGCAGGACAGCGTATAACACGTACTTTCTATTTTTAGCAAGTTTTCATTTTTGGAGAGTTTCTATTTTTGGAAAGTTTCTATTTTTGGAAAGTTTCTATTTTTAGAAAGTTTTAACTTTGAAAAGTTTCCTTAATTAGAAAAGTCAACAAAGTCAACCGAAAGTCAAACTCAAAAGTCAACCTTGGTCAAACTTAGTCAACATTGAAATTTAAAGTGTAAGTTATATTAATAATATAAGTTACAGCATTATTTAAAGTAATATTTTCATAATCATGTCATATCATAAGTTTAATTGAATTAAATCGAATTATAAAGTTAACATAAGCTTAAATGTCATAATCGATATAACATAAGTATTTAATTAATTAATTTAATATTAATCATATCATAAGTATTATTAATTAATAATGAATCAATAATCATGTCATAAGTATCTTGAGTTAATTATGAAATGTTAAACATATCATAAGTATTTTAACATAATTATTTGTAACGACCCGACTTTTTCGACTTGCATTCGTATATGTGTAATATATATTATGTGTGTATTTACTTCTGTCATCTTGAATATTTTCCGAGCTTACAACATATTTAGAAATAATTCGCGATATTTCAGAAACGTGTACTTACTTGAATAGCCTACTTTAATTTATTTCTGAATGGATTCGACCGTTAGCGTCACTAGCCGGAAGGACTTAGATATTTGGGTGACTTACAATTTGGTTTAATAATAATTGAAATATTATTATTATTATTTTTATTTATTATTTATTATTTATTAGTGATAATCAATTAATTAATTATTATTTTAATAGAATTTAATTAATTACTTGTGCACACTAGCTCACTACTTGGACTTAGCATTTTATTTAGACTACAAGTATTATTTATTTCATGGCTCAACCTAAATTAATTAGTGGACTAGATGGAACATGTCTAACCCATTAAAATTAAACCTTTTAAGCATAAAGCAACCCACAAACCAAAAAGCAAAAGTTGCCACTACATGTGTACTAGATTCCCAACATTCTTGTCCATTCACCAACACCACAAACCCCTCCCCTCCCCTTTAAATTTCGGCCATAATACACACACTCATCATCTTCATCATTTTTTTTCAAGTTTCAAATTTTTCTTTAAGGAAGTTTAAGCTCTAGTTTCATTCCTTTTCAATTTCTTGAAAAGCTTGTTTGTTTTCTTGCTTTTTCATGCTTACTTCCACTTTATTTATTACTTTTTATTTCATAATCATCATCATCCAAGATCTAAGCTTTCTAGCTTATGGTCTCATGAATCTTTGTTAGATCTAAGCTTTCTAGCTTATGGTCTCGTGAATCTTGTTAGATCTAAGCTTTGTAGCTTATGGTTTCATATATTTTGTTTAGATCTAAGCTTTATAGCTTATGGTCTCATAAATCTTTGTTAGATCTAAATTTATCTTGCTTATGGTCACTTAAAACATGAAGATCTAAGCTTCTAGCTTAAAGATCCATGACAAACTTATTGTTATTTTGAAAATGGAAGAAAGATGCAATCTTTAGCACCTTAGTTGCAAAAGGTTGAAGCTTTCATCTACTTGAACATAAAGCTTGAGTCTTTATCATCTAAATGTGATAAAGAAGCAAACTTAAACATAAAGCTTGAGTCTTTATCATCTACATATGATAAAGGAGCAAACTTGAACACAAAGCTTGAGTTTTTATCATCTAAATATGATAAAGGTGCAACCTTTGTAAACTTAGAAGCTTGAAACACTAAAAAGGTTGAAGCTTTCCTACTCCTATGTAGTAAAGATGCAATCTTGTTGAACGTGGAAGCTTTGATTACTATAAAGGTTGAAGCTTTACTACTTCTATGTAGTAAAGATGCAATCTTTTTTAAAATGAGAGCTTTAGACAACAAAAAGGGTGAAGCTATATTGTTTACATGCAATAAGAGTGCACCTTACTTGAGTCGAAAAGTGTCTAAACGTTCATAACAACTCGATCTGCCCATTCTAATCAAAATAGCACACCGGAGGTTCAAGAAGTTTAAGATTTGGATTCCTCAGGTTGTGTAGATGATTTTTCATATAGTCCTCATTGCATTCCGTTGCACGGTTTGTGAATTATGCCTCCGACGAAACACTATGTTTTTCTTACGACGTGCTAAAAATTCTGACCCACTCACGGTTTGACCAATGCCACGATCAAATGACATTGAGTTGAGGTCTGATTTTTGGACAGTGGCAAGAGGACTTACAAACGGAGCCTTGGCCACTGGCCGCGCATCATTTCAGTTTGTGTTGAGGTCGTAGCGGCTGTTCGAATTCAGCTCTTCGTTTCGACCTCTATTCTTGTTGAAAACGTACTTTATCTTTTACATATGTTGATAATGATGATACTTAAGACTTAACTTACTTCCCTTTAAACTTTTTGGGACAACTTAATAACTTAGCAACCATTGACTTAGGTTGAGGACCTTTTGGATCGACCAACTTACTTGTTTGGACCGACTTACTACTTGCTTGCATTTTCGTATCGACTTTACCGTACATCCACTGTGAGTTATAGATCCCTTTTTACTTTAACTATTTTTGGGACTGAGAATACATGCGCCTTTTTATGTTTTACATACTAGACACGGGTACTTTAACTTTATATATGTGTGGGTAACATAACGGAAAAAATTTTCCCCTTAGCTCGGTAATGTTTAACTATTAGTTTATGAACCGGTAGACGCGAATCCTAGATATGGATCCATAGGGTTTGACATCCCCACTCGGGCTAGTCGCGCTAGTATTTAACGGGTGTTTAATACTTCGTCTATTTTAATGCACTCGCCAAGTGTACTTTTAGGGGGTGATATTTATATTACTTTGTTAAGTTAGTTACTAAGTGACCACGGTTAAGCATATACTTTTCATACTGTTTGAATACAAAAATTTCGTGGTCTACATTATCTTATCGTTTATAATAAAACTATAGCTCACCAACATTCGTGTTGACCTTTTTAGCATGTTTTATTTTCAGGTAACTAAGACGATTATGCATCCGCTGTACTCTGCATTGTTAGAGATGTCTCCTAATCATGGACTTTTTATATTGCATTCACTACTTAAGTTGTATTCGAACCATGGTTTTGTAATGACCTAAGTGTCACGTACTATTGTTAATACTTTCTATCCGTAGAAGCACGTTACTTTTGTAAAACTTTTGTCGTTAGAAAAACATTATCCTTTTTATGAATGCAAAAGCGTGTTTTAAAATAGCATATAGTGTTATACCGTGTAATGGACCTGTTGTTGATGATCCGTACCATAGAGGTTTTGGACGGGGCATCACAGATGGTATCAGAGCTACGGTTGTAGGGAATTAGGCTGCATTAGTGTCTTGACCGATTCGATTAGGATTCACTAATAGGACTAATCTACAACTTGATCGTTTACCTGATCCTGCAAAAACTGCTTATTGCAACTGTTTACTGCTATATGCTACTGCTTTATGGTACTGCTTTACGCTACTGCTACATGCTACTGTTATATATTACTGCATGTTATTGCTTATTACTACTGCATGCTACTACTATATGCTTTTGATTGCATAATACTGCTATATACTACTGTCATTTGTTACCACTATATGTAACTACTGTATGCCACTATCATCTGTTACTGCTACTTGTAACCATTTCATGCTACTGTTATCTGCTATCGATTATATGATACTATTGTATAACATTACTGTATGACACTACTAGTATTACCCTGTTATGTACTGCCTTAGACTACTGTTGTAGGTTACTATTGTGTGCCGCTATGATATACTATGTGCTAACGTTTATAATTAATCGAGCCGAGTGTTAACTCACATGTATCCGAACAAACTTTGAAATTTCTTGCACCATAAGATATTTTCTCAATCCATCCCCACTCATCCGACTTTAGGAAATTGTATCCTGATCCATCCGTTACCACCATCCACCCGATCTCTAGAACGAAGCGATTCCTTGCGCAATCGAAGAAGAATTCCCCTCGGTGCATGCACAAACCAAAGTAGATCCCTTGAAAGAGGAACCCTTCGTGGAATGGACGGAGCAACCACACCTTGTCACACTTACCATGCTCACCGTGATGGGCCACATACGATGTACAAACTCTCAGAATAATGCTCAAATCTCACAACCTGGTAGACTATTTACCTTCATCCTATACCATCTGTCCGAGATCTAACAACATAGTTGGACTTAGGTCCCTAACACTCTTATACATTAAGATGTCAGAAGGGCATTTAAATTCCCCCCAGTTTGGAGTATCTTCCGTTGATACTCATCTATACCCAATGACTTCAGAGTCGCCTCACATCGCCCTATATCATTCATTGTCCGACATGAGGACATGATTGAAGCTCTTTAAAGGAACCTGGAAGCATTGCATGAACCCGAGCATTTTGAAGACATGCACCGACACATTTAAACATCGATGCGTACCCTACGGAACCTACGCACCTACACCGACAAGCCGTGGGATAAAGTATGCATATTTCCCGTTGGGATAGCAAGGATGGAGCATCACTTAAATGGAGTTGAGTAGAAACTCGAAGTTGATCACATTATTTTGAACTTGTGAAGTGATGACGGAATGGAAGTATGAATTAGTTTAATATAATGACGACTGGCTGACGTGATTATATTGCAGTAATTCATACAGAAGTTTCGATGTTGTTACATGAGGAATATGAAGTGATCAAAGAGAAATTTGGAAGACACAGTGTGTATTAATTAGGCGAACTACTAGAAGTGGAGGAAGAATGGTCACATGGCCAAGGAGGCCAAGGGGGACTCACATGGATCTGGAGTATAGTGGAGACTACGTTTCTTCTCAACAATATTATTGTTTCAGAGTTGTTTACTACTGGAGCGGTTGATACCCTAGATCTAAGAACTTTAGTGTTTTGATTAGTAAGCCCTTAACACCCATCAATTTGGGAAGCTTTGATGTAATAGTTGGAATGGACTTTAGGATTAACCTAATACTCATCAAGTTAGGAAGCATTGATGTAATAGTTGGAATGGACTTTAGGATTAACCTAATACCCATCAAGTTAGGAAGCTTTGATGTAATAGTTGGAATGGACTGGCTTTCAAAGATGAAAGCGAAAGTTATTTGTAGTGAGAAGATTCTTCACATACCTCGTGAGAACGGTGTGCCAATGATAGTACACAGAGAGAGGTGTAACTCAAAGCTAAATCTCATAAGCTGTTTGAAGACTCAAAAGTTTATGAGAAAAGGACATTTTGCAATATTGGCACATGTGAAGAAAGTAGAAACCGAAGAAAATCGGACGTCCTTAACCGCGATCAGAAATTCAATGAAGTGCCAATCGTTAGTAAATTTCCAGAAGTTTTTCCGGAAAAGTTGCCTGGACTACTGCCACCGCGATCAGTGGAGTTTCAGATCGATCTAGTGCTGGGAGCTGCACCTGTAGCTTGCGCACCTTATCGACTTTCACCAACCGAAATGCAAGAGTTGCAGAGTCAACTACAAGAATTTCTAGACCGTGATTTATTCGACCAAGTTCTTTGCCTTGGGGCTCTCACATTTTGTTCGTAAAGAAGAAGGACGGATCTTTCCGTATGTGTATCAATTATCGCGAACTAAACAAGTTGACAATCAAGAACCGGTATCCCCTTCCCAGGATTGATGATCTATTCGATCAACTGCAAGGATCAAGCATTTACTCCAAGATTGATTTGCGATCAGGTTATCACCAGTTGAGGGTGAAGGAGGAAGATGTCCGTATGACTGTGTTTCGAACTCGTTATGGTTATTATGAATTTCTTGTAATGCCATTCGGTTTAACTAATGCACCGACAGTGTTCATGGATCTTATGAACCGCGTGTGCAAGCTGTATCTAGATAAATTCATTATCGTATTCATAGATGATATCTTAATCAATTCAAAAAGCGAAGAAGAACACGAACAACACCTCCGACTCGTGCTTGAACTCTTGAGACAAGAACAACTCTATGCCAAATTCTCCAAGTGTGAATTTTGGTTAAAGGAAGTTCAATTTCTTGGTCATGTTGTAAGCGATCAAGGTATTAAAGTCGATCCCGCGAAAATCGAAGCCATATATAACACATATATAATCTATTTCTAACCTCAATTAAGCATCACAAACACATTCAAGGCAAGAATCAAACATAAAAAGCTTACTTTTTCAAATCACAAACACATTCAAGGCAAGAATCAAACATAAAAAGCTTACTTTTTCAAACCCACTTAAAACCCATTTCAATTCATCAAAATTGAAGATTTTTACCTTGTTTTGATTCTGAAATCACAGAGAATTCAATGCACGAAATCACTAGCTTTGATTTGAACTTCTTGATTTTAAGGATTTGAGAGCAAAAGGGTGTTTAGGGTTTCTATTTTGCTAAAAATAGCAAGAAATGGAACGTAGGGTATATATCTATATTGGGTTTCTTCATTGTTAGGAAACCCTACTCCGTATAATACACGGGTATTTATCAGTTATCTGAAACCCAAAATCTTTAATAAATTATTCATTCTAAGTCCAATTCACAAAAGAAAATATGTTCTGTGACCCTTGTCACAAAACGCACATTATCTCATACACAATAATTATAAAACACATAATTATTAAAATCACTTAATAACACAGAAGGGTAAATAGGTCATTACCTACTAGGCCCAAAGTGAGGTTGTTACAAATCTACCCCCCCTTAAAGGAGATTCCGTCCTCGGAATCTGGTCAAGGTTAAACAACTGAGGGTATATAGAGGTCATCAACTCCTCGGTCTCCCATGTCAGATTGGTGCCTAAACTATGCTTCCATTCCACAAGCACCATTGGAATCTGCTTCTTACATAACTTAGTCACTTTTCTGTCGACGATCCTCACTGGTTCTTCCACCAATTTCTTACTTAAATCTACTTTCAGATCTTGGAGCGGAAGAATTTGATTTTCATCGTCCACTTTACACTTACGAATATAGCAGATGTTAAACATGTCATGAATACCTGCTAACTCTGGAGGGAGATCTAACACTACAGTTTGATCGTTCAGCACTTGACGAATTCTAAAAGGACCAATGTATCTCGGAGCTAGTTTTCCTCGTTTGCCGAATCGAATTACACCCTTCCACGGTTACACTTTTAAATACACACGTTCACCCATAGTAAATGTCATTGGTCGTCGACGAGGATCTGCATACATCTTTTGTCGATCTCTAGCAGCTTTTAGCTTTTCACGTGCGATAGCCACTTTTTCTGCAGTCTGCTGCACAATTTATGGACCCGCAAACTATTTCTCACCTGCCTCCAACCAATATGATGGAGTTCGAAACTTTCTACCATACAACATTTCATACGGCGGCATGCCAATGCTTAAATGATAGGAGTTGTTGTAAGCAAATTCGATCAATGGCAGATGATAATCCCACGATCCATCATACTCTAAAACATAAGCCCTTAACATATCCTCTAAAGTCTGAATAGTTCGTTCACTTTGACCGTCAGTCTTTGGATAATAAGCTGTACTTAGGTTGACACGAGTACCCAAATTTTCTTGTAGACTGTTCCTGAAACTAGACATAAATTGGGAATCTCTATCTGACACAATAGACAACGGTATCCCTTGTCGCGATACTATTTCATTCAGGTACAACTGAGCTAATTTCGTCAACGAAGCTGTTTCACTAGTAGCTAGAAAATACGCACTTTTGGTTAAACGGTCCACTATTACCCAAATCATGTCATTTCCTTTCTGGGTTCTAGGTAGTTTTGTCACAAAATCCATGGTGATATGTTCCCATTTTCACTCTGGAATCTCTAATTGACACAAAGACCCATACAGTTTCTGGTGTTCTGCTTTCACTTGGGCGCAAATATGACATTTTTCCACGTATTGCGCGATGCTTGCTTTCATAGTTGGCCACCAATATAACACTTTCAGATCATGGTACATTTTTGTAATACCGGGATGCACAGATAATCTCGATTTATGTGCTTCATTTAAGATTAAATCCCTCAATCCTCCAAGTAATGGCACCCAAACTCGTTCATGATAAGTCTTTAATCCTCGAGAATCATTCATCAATTCTACTCTTCTTTTCACCATTAACTCAGATTTCAAATGTTCATCTTGTAATACTTCGAGTTGAGCTATCTTTAGTCGATCCGCTAAATCAGACACAATCTCAATTCGCATAAATTTTACACTGTCAGTAGATTTCTTACGACTTAATGCATTAGCCGCGACGTTTGCCTTGCGAGGATGATATCTGATCTCACAGTCGTAATCCTTAATTAATTCTTGCCACCTTCTCTGACGCATGTTCATCTCTTTTTGCGAAAATATATACTGTAAACTTTTATGATCGGTGCAGATAACACAATGCGTACCATAAAGATAATGCCTCCATAACTTTAACGCAAATACTACTGCAGCCATTTCTAAATCATGTGCTGGATAATTCTTTTCACTTGGTTTTAACTGTCGAGACGCATACGCAATTACACGATCTCTTTGCATTAATACACAGCCCAAACCGGATAAAGACGCGTCGCAATACACAACGAAGTCGTCGGATCCCTCGGGTAAGGCTAACACTGGCGCTTGACACAACAAACTTTTCAAAGTCTGAAACGCAGTTTCTTGTTCATTACCCCACAGAAAAGACACATCCTTTCTAGTTAACTTTGTTAAAGAACTTGCAATCTTTGAAAAATCTTTAATAAACCGTCGGTAGTAACCAGCCAATCCTAGAAAACTCTTGATTTTTGACGGATTCTTTGGTGAATTCCAATTCATCACAGCTTCAATTTTAGACGGATCCACTTTTATACCTTCTGCACAGATAATTTGACCCAAAAATTGAACTTCACGTAACCAGAACTCACACTTTGAAAACTTTGCATACAATTGTTCACGTTTCAAAAGTTCTAACACTTGTCTTAAATGCTCAGCATGCTCGGATTCGGTTTTGGAGTACACTAAGATGTCATCAATGAATATGATAATAAACTTATCCAAAAATGGTTTACACACCCTATTCATGAGATCCATGAAAATTGCTGGAGCGTTGGTTAACCCAAACGGCATCACTAAGAACTATAATGACCATAACGAGTACGAAATGCAGTCTTAGGAATGTCAGATTCAGCAACACGAACCTGGTGATATCCTGAACGTAGATCTATTTTCGAAAAGAATGAAGCTCCTTGAAGCTGATCAAATAAGTCATCTATTCTAGGAAACGGATACTTATTCTTCACTGTTCTTTTATTTAGTTCACAATAATCAATACAAATTCGGAGCGTACCATCTTTCTTTTTCACGAATAACACTGGTGCACCCCACGGTGAAGAACTCGGATGAATGAACCCGCGGTCCAACAGTTCTTGAATTTGGGACATCATTTCATGAATTTCTGAAGGAGCTAATCTATACGGAGCTTTAGCAACCGGCGTAGCCCCTGGCACTAACTCGATCTTATATTCAACTTCCCTGATCAGCGGTAAGCCTGGCAATTCATCTGGGAACACTTCTGGATATTCAGACACCACCGGAATATCGGACACTACTTTCTTTTCCTTCTTTACATCGATCACATAGGCTAAGAAAGAATCATAGCCCTTGGGCAAAGATTTCGGAGTTTTCATCATCGACAATAATGGACAATGGAACCCGTCGCGATCACCACGAGCCACTACCCGTTTCCCACCAGCCACCGGAAAAGAGATATTTTTCCTATCGCACTTAATATTAGCCTTATGGTCACTAAGCCAATTCATGCCTAGCACTACATCAAAGCTTGGTATAGGCATCACTAGGCAAGTCACAGGGAAAAGACTACCCTCTATGTCAATAGTAATTCCAGTCACAAACTTTGTGACTGAAACAGTTCTACCATCACCCACTTCGACACTTAAGGGTTCATTTATTACCCTAACAGGCACATTTAACTTAGCACAGAATGTAGTTGACACAAACGAGAGATTTGCTCCACAGTCAAATAATACACGAGCCGGCACAGAATTTACTAAGAACATACCAGTGATTGCATCGTCAGTAGCAGTGGCAGCGTCTACTGACATCTGAAAGGCTCTAGCTTCAGGTGGTGGAGGATTCTTGCGCTTCTACCCCACAGAGGAAGCAGATGATCCCCCAGCTGACACAGCACATACCCCTGACCCGGACCCCACCCTGGAATAACTCTTTCTTGCAGCTGGACACTCTGCAGATCTGTGACCCTCTTTATGACAGTTCCAACACACATTATTTTTAAACGAACAATCTTGAGGCTCATGTCCCACTATACCACAACGCAAACATCGTTTCGTTAATGTTGAACACTGCCCACTATGTGAAGACTTACACATTTTACACCATGTCTTCTGACCACTTGACACTGATCCACCCTGGCTAGATTGCCCTTTTGGCTTAAACTGACTTGATTTCTTTGATTGCAGGCTAGACTGACTTGCCACTGATTTCACTTGTGACACACTTTTAGTGTTCACACTTTTGGCTACCTTAATGTCACTTTCAGTTACCTTTGCCAACATATGCACTTGTGACAAAGTAGTAGCAAGTCTTGCAATCGTGCGATACTCAGGTCGCAAAATTTCTACAAACCGTTGTACTCTGGACTATTCGTCAGGTATCCATTGATGCACAAACCTTAACTTGTCCATAAACTGCTCAAATGCTTCATCGATTGTCATTTCTTCAGTCATCATCATTTGCATGAACTCTTGCTTCAATCGATTGATATCAAATGCGGTGCAGTACTGCTTCTGGACCTTTGCGGAAAATTGTTCAAATGTGACCTGATTGAGTTGCTCTTCGGACAACGGAGCAGTAATTGTATCCCACCAAACCATAGCTCGATTCTTTAAAAGTCGGCTAGCATAAGTTACCCATAATTCTGGTTCACATTGACCGACTTTCAATGCTCGTTCCACTTCCCTTAACCAATTCATTATCACAATCGGATCACGATGACCCGAATACTCAGAGGGCTTGCACTCCATAAACTGCTTGAACGTACACTTCTTCTTCTCCTTCACCACTTGCTGAAACATAGGAGTTTGAAATGGATTCGTTGTCGTTTACTGATATTGAAGAGGGTACTGGTATTGTTAGGAAGTTTGATATGGCATTTGAGGTTGAACTTGAGGTTGAAACTGAGGCGGTTGGGAAGCACTACCCGACGGGCCAGATCTATATTGAGTACTAGTAAACCCTAGGGGTATCGGTGGATCACTAGCTTCAGACACCACGGTTGAATGCCTGATTTGGGCCTCTAGTTCTTTTTCTCGAGTTTTCTGTAAATGACCTTCTAACTGTTGAACATACTCATCTGGATCACGTTCTGGACTATGCTCCACTGACGGCGCTCTAAACATTCCGGGTTCGGGAGTCAAAGGGGCATCGTTAGTTCTGGTCTGGTCAGCCATACCTGTTTGCAAACACATCATATCACAAGAGCTTAGTTGATAAACTGTTAGCACCTATCACTAAGCACAATCACCTAGTCACATATCTCTACATTCACTTATTCCCCACTTGGATGTTTGACACGACACATTCATAAGTTTGGGAGTAGGTTACGTACACAGTACACATACTACCAAACCTATGCTCTGATACGAAGTTGTAACATCGTACTTTTTACATACACATTTTTTTAAAGACACTCACAGCGGAAGACTAATTAATTTACATATCATATATTATTACATAAACATATGATTACACAAAATACTGGTGTTACGTTATTACTACAAGTCATTTAACCATATAGTTTATTACAAAATACATCAGAGTGATACTGTGTCAAACATCTGCAGCTGCCCGGCAAAACCTACCAAAAGCTGCTAATCTATACCTGCAGGGTAAAACACTGTGGGGGAATTAGCATAACGCTAAGTGAATGACAATATCTAGGTGGACATCACTACAAGCATCAAGTACAGCGTAAAGGCACTGGTCACTAATCACTTAAAGCCATACACAAGAGGACCAGCAACCCATAGCTGATCAAGCTGGAATATACCGATAGTCCACACTACTAAGTCACTGGTATAGTCTTCCAGACGTAACGCACTCGTCATTCACTCTATACCACTAATCAGTAACACTTGAACCCAATACTATCACCCTAAATACACAAGGTAAATAGCATTGACCTCTTACGTCGCACAAAACACCTCGACGTTCACTGGTGCGCACATAATCACATATAGTCAAAATATTGGTCACAGACTCATTACATAGTCTAATTATAAGCATGGAACGGATCACTACACTTGTCACTGTATAATCACATCCATAAAGATAATCCCACTCACTTGGAAGCAAAAGTACTCAGTTGTCTTATATCACTGAGCCTTCACGTTTCTGCTTATCACCTGAGAATATCAGTTCTCTAGTTAGTACACTTTTCCATCAAATTACTCATTAGCATCAATATCACAACAATATAGTAAATGGGTCAGAATTGCACTTGACCCAAACATACAAACACTGTCACTCGCACGGATGAGGTCTCACTCGTGCGACTGACTATGCTCACTCGTACGGGTGAGTATCCTCACTCGCACAACTGACCTATCACCAAATAATAGTGATTATAAAACCTACTCACATGGTTAAGTATCTCACTCGTGCGAATGGACACCTCACTCGCACGAGTGAGTGTCTCAGACGCACGGTTGAGCAAGTACAGCAGCATAACTGCACTTCGAGCTTTTTACACTCAACCTAAAGTTTGATTTAGTGTTTTAAAACCTTATCATTAGAAGCTACTCCTCAATACGATTCCAACAATAGTTTATTCGTCAAAAACGGAGTTACAGTTTGAAAGTTACACCCTTTTCAATTTTACCAAAAACTGACCACTGCTCACTTGTGTAGCTGAGACCTCAACCGTACGGTTGAGCCCTCAACCGCGTGGTTGAGCCCTCAAAAGTGTGCTCAACCGCGTGGTTGACCTGTCACTTGTGTGGGTGCTGAAGAACACCACCAGCACGTTGTTTTTGAGTTTTTTACACCAAAAACTCAATTTTTCTGCAAGTTTTGATCAATCCAATGACCCAAGAACACTATATAACACATATATAATCTATTTCTAACCTCAATTAAGCATCACAAACACATTCAAGGCAAAAATCAAACATAAAAAAGCTTACTTTTTCAAACCCACTTAAAAACCATTTCAATTCATCAAAATTGATGATGTTTACCTTGTTTTGATTCTGAAATCACAGAGAATTCAATGCACGAAATCACTAGCTTTGATTTGAACTTCTTGATTTTAAGGATTTGAGAGAAAAAGGGTATTTAGGGTATCTATTTTGCTAAAAATAGCAAGAAATGGAACGTACGGGTATATATCTATATTGGGTTTCTTCATTGTGAGGAAACCCTGCTCCGTATAATACACGGGTATTTACCAGTTATCTGAAACCCAAAATCTTTAATAACTTATTCATTCTAAGTCCAATTCACAAAAGAAAATATGTTCTGTGACCCTTGTCACAAAACGCACATTATCCCATACACAATAATTATAAAACACATAATTATTAAAATCACTTAATAACACGGAAGGGTAAATAGGTCATTACCTACTAGGCCCAAAGTGAGGTTGTTACATGTTGGAAAGTGTTTAACTTGTTCCAAGGTCAAAGCCGAACATCAAAGGCCATCTGGGTTACTTCAACAACCCGAAATCCCGCAATGAAAGTGGGAAAGAATAACGATGGACTTTATCACGAAACTACCAAAAACGGTAGGCGGTTATGATACCATTTGGGTTATTATTGACCGTCTCACCAAATTCGCTCACTTCCTAGCCATGAAAGAAACCGATAAGATGGAAAAACTTGCACAACTGTACATAAAAGAAATTGTATCCCATCACGGTGTACCCTTATCAATTATTTCCGACCGAGATGCCCGTTTCGCTTCTAGATTTTGGCGTTCCTTACAAGAAGCCTTGGGAACACGTTTAGACATGAGTACCACATATCACCCACAAACCGATGGACAAAGCGAACGCACGATTCAAACCTCAAAAGACATGTTACGAGCTTGTGTTAAGCTTGGAAAAAGCATTTGCCTCTTGCCAAATTCTCTTACAACAATAGTTACCACTCGAGTATTAATGCCGCACCTTTCGAAGCTTTATATGGCCTTAAATTCCGTTCTCCTATTTGTTGGGCCGAAGTGGGTGATAAGCAAATCACCGGACATGAACTCATTCATGAAACAACCGAGAAGATCGTTCAAATCCAAGAAAGGCTCAAGACGGCCTGTAATCGTCAAAAGAGCCATGCCGACATTAGATGTAAAGATCTCGAATTCCAAGTGGGTGACCGCATAATGTTAAAAGTCGCACCTTGGAAAGGTGTAATCCATTTTGGAAAGCATGGAAAGCTAAATCCATGATATATTGGTCCTTTTGAAATCTTAGAGCGTGTTGGACCCGTTGCTTACCATTTAGATCTTCTGACTCAATTAAGCTCCGTTCATCCCACTTTCCACGTATCGAACCTGAAGAAGTGTCTTCCCAACAAGAACTTGTCATACCCCTCGATGAGCTTACGATTGATGACAAAATCCACTTCGTAGAATAACCGGTTGAGATCATGGACCGCGAGGTCAAGAACTTGAAGCAAAGCAAGATTCTAATCGTCTGAGTCTGTTGGAATGCTAAACAAGGACCCGAGTTTACTTGGGAGCGAGAGGATCAGATGAAGCAGAAATATCCTCACCTCTTCACGACCCTGCCGTCTACCTCAGCTTAAAATTTCGTGACGAAATTTCTTTAATGGGTGGGTAATGTAACGACCCGACTTTTTTGACTTGCATTCGTATATGTGTAATATATATTATGTGTGTATATAACTTCTGTCATCTTGAATATTTTCTGAGCTTACGACATTTTTAGAAATAATTCGCGATATTTCAGAAACACGTACTTACTTGAATAGCCTACTTTAATTTATTTCTGAATGGATTCGACCGTTAGCGTCACTAGCCGGAAGGACTTAGATATTTGGGTGACTTACAATTTGATTTAATAATAATTGAAATATTATTATTATTATTTTTATATTATTTATTAGTGATAATCAATTAATTAATTATTATTTTAATAGAATTTAATTAATTACTTGTGCACACTAGCTCACTACTTGGAATTAGCATTTTATTTGGACTACAAGTATTATTTATTTCATGGACCAACCTAAATTAATTATTGGACTAGATGAAACATGGTTAACCCATTAAAATTAAGCCTTTTAAGCATAAAGCAACCCACCAACCAAAAAGTAAAAGTTGCCACTATATGTGTACTAGATTCCCAACATTCTTGTCCATTCACTAACACCACAAACTGTGACGACCAGGAAATTTCTGACCAAATTTAAACTTTATCTTTAAAATGATTTAATGTTTTTGACACGATAAGCAAAGTCTGTAATGTTGAGTCTCAAGTTTTGGAACTATATTCATGTAATCAATTATTCTTTGACTGTTCTCGAAGATTCACGAACAATATATATATAACTTAATGTACATATATATATATATATATATATATATATATATATATATATATATATATATATATATATATATATATATATATATATATATATATATATATATATATATGATTTCAAGTTATTTAGTAAACGATATTAACATTTGATTATTGATTGGATTGATATTTAGATAAGTTAACTAAAACGTTTAAGATGAACCAGTAAAACACTAATTTACTACAGTATTTTCGAATTTCTACAGTACCCGAAAAGCTACAGTGTTTTCGAAAATCACTATTTGCTACAGTAAAAAAACTTTACTACAGTAACTTTGCTACAGTAAAACACTATTTTAAAATGAAAATGTATATATGTATATGTATATACTACGAGACGATAATTTATAGAAGCAAATAACCAAAACAGTTAATTGATTGAAGCTACACTTCGAGTGACATAGTTTATCAATGATTAAGTTTAATTTTTGATAAAGGTATACGTCGCGTAACGGAAAGTACTAGTTTTCTAAGCGTACGAAAATGCGTTCGAGAAATCGGAACCGGGACATAAGTCGAGTGACAACGTACGAGTCAACTGACCAAAAATTACAAGTCAACTATGCACATGAATATAATATAATATATAACTAATTATATAAATTAAATATATTATATATATTACATTTAAATACGTCCACAAGCAAAACAACAAAATAATGTGAGCTGTAAATAGAGGCCATGCGATCGCATGGCCAAAGGCCTTCGAAACCATGCGATCGCATGAGGCAAAATTTCAGGAAAGGCCTATAAAAGTCGAGCTCGTTCACTGAATTGCACACACACATATATCATCCATCTTACTCTGTATTTATTTAATTATTATTATTATTATTTATTATTATAATTATTATTATTATTATTATTATTATTATTAGTATTATTATTAGTAGTATTATTATACATAAAATACTACGACGAAGTCATGAGCGTGTCACTTTCAAAATGGGTTTTCAAGCGGGATAGAGCTAAGAAAATTATGGGTTATAGCTATGGAGGTTATGGGTAATGTACGTGGGTATTATTGGCAAGTCAAACCTAGTGTTTATCAACTTTGTTGCGTCTACGTACGTCCCTGCAATATTGAATAACGATATTGATACGTGAGCATTCATATTTTATCTTTTATATATTAATTGTGTATCCATGTCTAGTGTTCGAGTATATATATTTATGCATGCTTGTATGCTAAATTTCGTCGTTAAACAGCTTATAATGAATCACGAATTAAATACATATATTACTAGTAAAAGGTATATGATATACATGTTGTTGGAAAGCTGGCGAAAAATCAATAACTTTTCATTCAGAAATAGCGTAATTTCGATGAACGAATCAAAGATATGATCAACTGAATTATGATTGACGTTAATTATAATTGCTTTTGAATCTGCAATTAATATTTAAACAACTTGTTTGTAAGATTGATAAATTGGATTTTTGAATATTACCAACCTAGTAAATGAATCCTTATATAAGGTACGTCTCGTTTTGTTGAATTATTGTCAAAATTGACTTTTTGAAACGACTTTGGATAACTTTTGAATGTCGATCTCGAGCATTAGGATTGTGATACACTATGACCTGACCTAGCTTAATAGACATTTATTGACCAACATATGTTCTCTAGGTTGAGATCTACGGTTATTTGGTAATCCGAGTTTCGGTCACATTTTGGTGAACGACTTTATATGCTGCTAAGGTGAATTTCATTTGCTCCCTTTTTAATTGCTTTTGCAATCTATATTTTTGGGCTGAGAATACATGCACTTTATTTTAAACGCAATGGATACAAGTACATACATAAATTCTACACTGAGTTTGAACCGAAAATCCCTTAGCTTTGGTAACTAGTAGCTGCCGATTATAAGAACCGGTGGGCGCGAATAGTTATATATGGATCCATAGGGCTTGAAATCCCCGTCTGTTCCAGGTATAGAAACCCTAGCATGAACTAAAGAACAGACGTATGCTATTTGAGTTTAGTACACGTTGGATTGCGTGTATAGTACATGTTGGTTGCATGTATCTTAAAATAGGGGTACTTATTATAACGTTAAAGTTTAGTTACTAGGGTGCTCAATCTTGTAGAATATTTTGATAAACGTTTCTGGATGAAACAACTGAAATCTTGTGATCCACCTTTATGTACAGATTATGCAAAACATTAAAACTATGAACTCACCAACCTTTGTGTTGACACTTGTTAGCATGTTTATTCTCAGGTTCCCTAGAAGTCTTTCGCTGTTTGCTTATATGTTAGACAAGCTATGTGCATGGAGTCTTACATGGCATATTTTTCAAGGAAACGTTGCATTCACCAAATCATCACCATATATCTTATTTTGACTACATTGTCAACGAAAGTACTATTGTAAACTATTATTTACGGTGATTGTCTATATGAAGAAATCATCAGATATCGAAAACCTTTGATTTAAATATTCATTTATGGGGAGCCTTTTCAAAAGAATGCAATGTTTACAAAACGTATCATATAGAGGTCAAATACCTCGCAATGAAATCGATGAATGACGTGTTCGTCCATATAGATTTAGAGCAATCGTCACACAAACCCCTCCCCTCCCCTTTAAATTTCTACCATAATACACACACTCATCATCTTCATCATTTTTTTTTTCAAGTTTCAAATTTTTCTTTAAGGAAGTTTAAGCTCTAGTTTCATTCCTTTTCAATTTCTTGAAAAGCTTGTAAGTTTTCTTGCTTTTTCATGCTTACTTCCACTTTATTTATTACTTTTATTTCATAATCATCATCATCCAAGATATAACATATGTAAATAACCAAAGTTGACCAAAAATCAAGTCAACAAAACACCCACAAAGTAATAAAACCAATAGTAGAATGCATGTTTAAATGTTTAAATAAAATCTGCCAACATGCATGCAGACTCTCTAGCACAACGGAAGCCAAACAATCAAGTACCTGAGAAAACATGCGAGTAAACTGGCAACAAAAATATTGAGTGAATTATAGGTTTTAAATAACGTATAAACTTTAGACCACAAGATTTCAAATGTTAGAAAACATAAAAATATTATTCCATTAATCCATGAGTCACATGGTAACCACTTAACCATTTCCATACCCTTACCAAACAACAATATACACTGAACAGGTGTATCTTCAAAAATAACGAAGTACTAATACATTCTGATTATAAATTGCTAGCGCGACTAGCTCGAAATGGTGCTGTCAAGCCCGATAGATCTATCCATAGAATTCGCGTTTACCAGTAGAAACCAGTGATTATAGTTACCAGACTAGGAAATATTTTCGTTCAACTAATAATGAATAATTTAAATTTATTTTCACTTGTGTCTAAACGTAAAACAAAAATTGCTTGTAATCTCATCCCAAAATACTTTAAATAGTATGAAAAATGGGACTATAACTCACCTTAAAGCAAATGAAACAACGACACAGAAATGCGAACAACGAAAGGGTAAAGTGATCAAGAATGACCACAACTCTGACCTAAAAATAAAGCAGATCGATATAAATAACTAACTTAGGTCAAGTCTTAGTATGATAACCATAGTACTTGATGTAGTAAAGCATAGAACATCACTCGGTATGATTCGGTATGAGCAGGACAGTATATATAACACGTACTTTCTATTTTTAGAAAGTTTCTATTTTTAGCAAGTTTCCATTTTTGGAAAGTTTCTATTTTTGGAAAGGTTCTATTTTTGAAAAGTTTCTATTTTTAGAAAGTTTTTAACTTTGGAAAGTTTCCTTAATTAGAAAAGTCAAAAAAGTCATCCGAAAGTCAAACTCAAAAGTCAACCTTGGTCAAACTTAGTCAACATTGAAATTTAAAGTGTAAGTTATATTAATAATATAAGTTATAACATTATTTAAAGTAATATTTTCATAATCATGTCATATCATAAGTTTAATTGAATTAAATCAAATTATAAAGTTAACATAAGTTTAAATGACATAATCGATATAACATAAGTATTTAATTAATTAATTTAATATTAATCATATCATAAGTATTATTAATTAATAATGAATCATTAATCATGTCATAAGTATCTTGAGTTAATTATGAAATGTTACACATATCATAAGTATTTTAACATAATTATTTGTAACGACCCGACTTTTTTGACTTGCATTCGTATATGTGTAATATATATTATGAGTATAAATACTTCTGTCAGCTTGAATATTTTCTGAGCTTACGACATATTTAGAAATAATTCGCGATATTTCAGAAACGCGTACTTACTTGAATAGCCTACTTTAATTTATTTCTGAATGGATTCGACCGTTAGCGTCACTAGCCGGAAGGACTTAGATATTTGGGTGACTTACAATTTAATTTAATAATAACTGAAATATTATTATTATTATTTTTATATTATTTATTAGTGATAATCAATTAATTAATTATTATTTTAATAGAATTTAATTAATTACTTGTGCACACTAGCTCACTACTTAGACTTAGCATTTTATTTGGACTACAAGTATTATTTATTTCATGGCCCAACCTAAATTAATTAGTAGACTATATGGAACATGACTAAACCATTAAAATTAAGCCTTTTAAGCATAAAGCAACCCACCAACCAAAAAGCAAAAGTTGCCACTACATGTGTACTAGATTCCCAACATTCTTATCCATTCACCAACACCACAAACCCCTCCCCTCCCCTTTAAATTTCGGCCATAATACACACACTCATCATCTTCATCATTTTTTTCAAATTTCAAATTTTTCTTTAAGGACGTTTAAGCTCTAGTTTCATTCCTTTTCAATTTCTTGAAAAGCTTGTAAGTTTTCTTGCTTTTTCATGCTTACTTCCACTTTATTTATTACTTTTTATTTCATAATCATCATCATCCAAGATCTAAGCTTTCTAGCTTATGGTCTCATAAATCTTTGTTAGATCTAAGCTTTCTAGCTTATGGTCTCATAAATCTTGTTAGATCTAAGGTTTGTAGCTTATGGTTTCATGTATTTTGTTTAGATCTAAGCTTTATAGCTTATGATCTCATAAATCTTTGTTAGATCTAAGTTTGTCTTGCTTATGGTCACTTAAAGCATGAAGATCTAAGCTTCTAGCTTAAAGATCCATGACAAACTTGTTATTATTTTGAAAATGGAAGAAAGATGCAATCTTTAGCACCTTGGTTGCAAAAGGTTGAAGCTTTCATCTACTTGAACATAAAGCTTGAGTCTTTATCATATAAATGTGATAAAGAAGCAAACTTGAATATAAAGCTTGGGTCTTTATCATCTACATGTAATAAAGGAGCAAACCTGAACACAAAGCTTGAGTTTTTATCATCTAAATATGATAAAGGTGCAACCTTTGTAAACTTAGAAGCTTGAAACACTAAAAAGGTTGAAGCTTTCCTACTCCTATGCAGTAAAGATGCAATCTTGTTGAACGTGGAAGCTTTGATTACTATAAAGGTTGAAGCTTTACTACTTCTATGTAGTAAATATGCAATCTTTTTCAAAATGAGAGCTTTAGACACCAAAAAGGGTGAAGCTATATTGCTTACATGCAATAAGAGTGCACCTTACTTGAGTCGAAAAGTGTCTAAACGTTCATATCAACTCGATCAGTCCATTCTGATCAAAACAGCACACCGAAGGTTCAAAAAGTTTAAGATTTGGATTCCTCAGGTTGTGTAGATGATTTTTCATATAGGCCTCATTGCATTCCGTTGTTCGGTTTGTGAATTACGCCTCCGACGAAACACTATGTTTTTCTTACGACGTGCTAAAAATTCTGACCCACTCACGGTTTGACCAACGCCACGATCAAATGACATTGAGTTGAGGTCTTATTTTTGGACAGCGGAAAGAGGACTCACAAACGGAGCCTTGGCCACTGGCCGCGCGTAATTTCAGTTTGTGTAGAGGTCGTAGCAGCTGTTCGAATTCAGCTCTTCGTTTCGACCTCTATTCTTGTTGAAAACTTACTTTATCTTTTACATATGATGATAATAATGATACTTAAGACTTAACTTACTTACCTTTAAACTTTTTGGGACAACTTACTGACTTAACAACCATTGACTTAGCTTGAGGACCTTTTGGATCGACCAACTTACTTATTTGGACCGACTTACTACTTGCTTACATTTTCGTATCGACTTTACCGTACATCCACTGTGAGTTATAGCTCCCTTTTTACTTTAACTATATTTGGGACTGATAATACATGCGCCTTTTTATGTTTTACAAGCTAGACACGAGTGCTTTAACTTTATATATGTGTGGGTGACATAACGGCACAAATTTTCCCCTTAGCTCGGTAACATTTAACTATTGGTTTATGAACCGGTAGACGCGAATCTTAGATATGGATCCATATGGTTTGACATCCCCACTCGGGCTAGTCGCACTAGCATTTAACGAGTGTTTAATACTTCGTCTATTTAAACGCACTCGCCAAGTGTACTTTTAGGGGGTGATATTTATATTACTTTGTTAAGTTAGTTACCGAGTGCCCACAGTTAAACATATACTTTTCATACTGTTTGAATACAAAAATCTCGTGGTCTACATTATCTTATCATTTACAATAAAACTATAGCTCACCAACATTCGTGTTGACCTTTTTAGCATGTTTTATTCTCAGGTAACTAAGACGATTATGCATCCGCTGTACTCTGCATTGTTAGAAATGTCTCCTAATCATGGACTTTTTATTTTGCATTCACTACTTAAGTTGTATTCGAACCATGGTTTTGTAATGACCTAAGTGTCACGTACTATTGTTAATGCTTTCTATTCGTAGAAGCACGTTACTTTTGTAAAACTTTCGTTGTTGGAAAAACATTATCCTTTTTATGAATGCAAAACCGTGTTTTAAAATAGCATATAGTGTTATACCGTGTAATGGACCTGTTGTTGATGATCCATACCATAGAGGTTTTGGACGGGGCATCACATTATTAAACCATAAGTATTTAATAATTAAATTGTATTATACTTAAATTATAACTAAGTCTTATAATAAATAAATAAATAATTAACCTCTATTATAAGTCTTGATATAATAATCTCATAACATAATTTTTATACTTATCATAGGTATTCCATTAATAATAAATGTATTATTAATCATAATTTTAATTATAAGAATAATTAAATCATAATGTAATTATTAAATGATATAATAAATATATATCATAAGTATTAATTAAAAATAATTACTTTTATAACATAAGTAATTTAATTATAATGAAAATCATTATTTATAACCCAAGTTTCAATTTCATAACCATAAGTTTAATTAAAAGTTCGCTGGGTCATAACTTGAGCCTCGGGTATCGGTTTTTAACGAATTTTATATATATCCTTGTCTAACCAACCAACTCGACACCTTAGAACACTCAAGAGCACCCTAAATCAGTTTATGGGGTCATGAAGAACAGCCATGAACCAAACTATTTCATTAATCCGATTTAAAACTTGTTTTAGCCATTCTGGTTGATCCGTAGCTCGGATTTCGATGACTCGAACATGAATGTTCATCCCATTATCAATCCTAACCTAATGGTATACCCTAAAGGCTTCAAATATGGCCACAAAGTCGGACCAAAACTGATATCACAAGTTATCACATTTTAATTTCATCAAAACCCTAAATCAAGCATAACTTTTGATCCGAAACTCAAAACAACATGAATCCGAAGTATAAAATTATACTCTTGATGAGAGAAACTCATTTATACACTTTATTTAGTCATAAACATATGTTAAGTTCACTGATAACAAAAAGCCCGCTGTCCGTTTTTAATCATACCGAAAATATACATAGTCGAGCATTTCTACGCATCAAATCATCAATACAATAATACACAAGTACTATGCTATCAAAATAAAATTAAAATCAGTAAAAATAAATAGAAATAAAAAATCTAGGGTTTGAGATTATACCCTACTCAAAGATTGATTGATATGAACGCGTATAAATCGAAGAGAGGAATCCGTTTATGTTGAAAGCCCTAAATTCCAAGCAAACATTGATGAAGAAATGATGATGATATTGTTGTTGGGTGACGGCCAAAGAAAAAGAAAAAGGAGGAGAGAAAAATGCTAGAGAGAAATTAGGTTTAAGTTGAAATGGTTAAATGAAATGATAAAAATTATAATGGGAAAACAAGTGAGCTAAACACCCCCTCCCTTGGGGTGTTCGGCCGAAATTAGCAAAGGGTGGGCCCCTTTGTGGGCCAATTTTGTTAACTGGATAGTTGCTTGTGGCCCGAATGCCCGAACGAAGCCCGAAACGTGAAAACACCGTTACGCGATTAATTCTTCGGAGGAATCACGCACACGCGAAAATGAAAATATAGAAATACTTTATATACACATATGATATAAAAATATCATAATGAAAATAATTGGAATTCAAAAATCTCAAAAGTCTGATCGTTGGTTTGAAAACCGAAATGATTCAACGGATAGAAATCCACGACACATAAAACGTACAATTTTAAATACGAATACATATATTCATATAACACATAATAAGGAATATATTATTACTAAAATAATAATATAAGTCATTGAAATGACGTGGTACGAATAACAATTAACAGAAGTTAACTACTAACGGAAAAAGATAACGGAAAAAGTAGGGTCGTGACACAGAGATGCGCAAAAAATAATTCAACTGGCCAAGGTTAACCATAGAAAGCTCCTTATGTAAAGAAGCAATGACCCGTTGAAGAAATTCGTAGATCATGCTGTTAGGATAATGTCATCAACATATAATAAAAGATAGGCAATATCAGATCAATGTCTATAAATAAAAAGAGATGAATCACATCTACTGTGATGAAATCTAACGCGCACAGCGTAACATGTAAACCTTCGAAACCAGGATCGAGGAGCATATTTTATACCATAAAGGGATTTATGCAAAAGGTAGACATGATTAGGGTGCTTGAGATCCCTAAAAACATATGGATGATGCATATAAACCGTCTCGGATAAATTACCGCCTAAAAATACGTTCTTTACATCTAGTTGATGAACAGACCAGTGTCGAGAAAGAACGAGACTAAGAACGGTGCGAATATTGGCCGATTTTACAACCAGGGTGAAGGTCATATCACAATCAATACCAACATGTTAGCTACGACCATTAGCAACAATTCGAGCCTTGTAGCTACTCATTGTACCATCAACATTAAATTTGTGCTTAACCAATCACATAGAGAAAACAATGTTAGTGTTCGACGGGTGTGACACAAGTGTCCAAGTATTATTGTTAATTAACGCATTGTATTCTTCTGTCATAGAATGATGCCAATGGGGGTCGTGAAGAGCGTGGGAGTAAGTGGTAGGGATTGGAAAAATGGTGGAGACATTTAGGTTTAGACGTTGTAAGGGTTTGATGGTGTCGACTTCGGAGCGTTTGATCATTTTGTGAGTAGATTGAGTGGCGGAAATGGTAGGTGGGACTAAAGTGGGTTGAGGAGGGGCTTGTTGAGTAAATGTGGTTGAAGGAGTTGGTTAATGTGCCGACGGAGCCTGTTGGGCCTTGGGGATGGGTTGGGGAGAATGAGTGGGCTCCATATGGTTGACCATTAGATGAGAGTGTTGAATTTTGGGCTTGTTTTTATATAACCGTATGGAAATGAGGTTTCATCAAAGGTGACGTAGCGAGATATAATGATCTTGTTGGTGGCAAGATCAACAAGATAACCACGATGATTAGATGGATATCCAAGAAAAAGATGTAAGGAGTGGAACGAGGAGCAAGTTTGTGTATGTTGTTGAGATGAGGGTAACAAAGGCACTCGAATACTTGACGATTAGCATAATTGGGTTTATATTAGAATATGCGTGTGTGTGGTATTTCGTTGTTACGACAGTAGGAAAAAATGGCCTAGAAACCAACAAAAGTAATTCAAAAGATCAACAATAGTTTATAATTCCATAGGTGTTGATTATATGTAGCTATGGATTTAAGCCCGCAATACTTTATTTAATAATAAAATCAAGAATGAGATGTAAGCAAGCTGTCTCAACAATTATATAGGTTTTGAACGGAAATAAAAATAGACTCTTATACACGTTAAATTATTTATTAGGGATAAAAAAATACAAAAATTTAACAATACGAAAAAAGTTCTCAATGGAGCCTTATCAAAGTGTTCTTATTCTCAAATATTTGTCATCTAAGAGTTTTTACTAATTTAATTGAATATTATATATATAAATACATACGCGGAGTATTTAAAGTTTTTGGTTCTGGTCGGTTGCTCATCTTGATTCTGCCCAATGACGTCTCTAGATGTAAGGGAATGATGTTGTAACAATTATATGGGTCTTTTATGTGTGATGGCAAGTTTGATCAGCTATAAGACGGGGTTACAATGATTTTGGGATTTAAGTTTTTGTTTTTTTATAGAGTTTAATGTATGTCTTTAATATCATTAAGCAATGTTTAATTTTCACAACTCATCAAGGTGTACATGGCATGAATATATAGGCAATACAAAGAGCTCTAAATATAAATGGGCTAAATACTAAATAAGTAATAGTCTGCTATTTATAATAATCTAATAATAAGGCGTTAATCTGAATCTCTGGTCGATTAAAAAGAAAACTAAAAATTCACATAAGTGACATTTCCCTTCCCTCAAACTATGTCCACCTTTTATACTCTTTTTTATCTTTCTTTATTGTGATTGAGATGTTCAAATTAGTTGTTTATAAATTATATGAGACGAGAGAATAACAATTACTTTATTGTTCTCGAGTATATGATATGATATTATATGTAATATAAATATTAATAGGTGAGTATAAAGTTTTTTTGACAAAAAAATATGAAATTAAACTAAAATTAGAGTAGGATGATCTAGATGTATTACAAATGTATCAGAGTTTGCTGCATATAATTTGAAAACCATCCAAGAAAATATTTGTGACTACAATTGACAAAGCCATATTACAAATAACGAGTGCATCAATAAATACGGATATACAATAGTATAAACTTATGCGAATCAAAACATCATCGAACAAACTCAAACGAACTTATACAACTCTAAACATATTATTATAAAGTTAAGCACAAATGATAAGATAATGATTCTGCTTTGACATGGATAGTATAAGTATGTACTATTTGCCCATTCAATCTCTTGGGCCAGATTTATCAATTTATTTTTCGCAACCTAATTTCATTTCATTCATTTATTAATTACGATAAGGCTCAAATTAATTAGGAAACATGATTTCATTTCATTCATTAATTAAATATTTTAAAAGCAATAAACTCACATGTCACATTCCTATTACATTACAATTACAAATTACAAAAATTATATTATATATTTATATTTATATAATATAATATACTATATAGTATAGTATACAATATTATAATATATATATATATATATATATATTGGTAGGATCAAGAGGGAAGTAACCAATCGAGGGAAGCGGAGGGAAGCATAAAGTTTTTTTTTCGTTTTTTGAAAAAACTTTGTTCACGAACATTATAGATTGGATGAAAATACGAACATTTAATAAAGACACTTTGTGATAAATGTTTTTATTTTGGCGGAAAAACGCTCGAAGAAGTAATATATAACAATTATCGTGTTTTTCGAGCGTATGTTGAGGTTTTAGATATTAGGGTTTATAGGGTTTAGACATTAGGGTTTAGAAATTTAGGGTTTAGGGTTTAGATTTAGGGTTTAGATTTAGTATTTAGATTGAGGTTTTAACACGAACGATTTAGAGTTTAGAGTTTAGGGTTTAGGGTTTAGGGTTTAGGGTTTGGGGTTTTGGGTTTAGGGACTAAACTCAAAACACCAAACCCTAAACCCTAAACTCTAAATCGGACTAAATTTTACTTCACAAAACATGGAAGAAAAAAAACGTTAACATTCTTCACGATCAATATTATCTTGAATGTTATTTTTGTCGATCGTTTTCCCGCCTAAATAATATATTCATCACAAAGTGTCTTTTTTAAATGTTCATATTTTCGTGTGATTTTAATGCATGGAAAAAAAATTCCATTTTTTTTGCTTCCCCCGATTGGTTACTTCACCATTAATCAAGCCCATATATGTGACGACCCGGAAATTTTCGACCAAATTTAAACTTAATCTGATTATGATTCCGACACGATAAGCAAAGTCTGTAATGTTGAGTCTCAAATTTTTGAACCTTTTATATATTGAATTACCCTGTGACTATTTTCAATGATTCACGAACCATTAATTGTAAATAGAAATGTATATATAAATAATTATATATGAGAATAATTATATATTATAAACTAAACCATTATGTGATTAGTTATAATGAAAGGTAGCTTAAGATAACTTAAAAACTTATTATTTAAAACTGTTTACTTATTAATGAGTATCTTGAGTGTAAATGATTTTGAATAAAGTATTAAATGTATACTTGAATTAATTTGTTTCAGAATATATATAGTTAAGACATGATTGAATATATAATAACTGATATATATATATATATATATATATATATATATATATATATATATATATATATATATATATATATATATATATATATATATATATATATATATATATATATATATATATATATGATTTCTATATAATTGTTAAATGTATGTATATTATAATATAATAAATTGTATAAATATTAAATATTCAAAATATGATATGATATATATATATATATATATATATATATATATATATAATATACACTATGAAAAATTATTTAATTAATAATATGTAATAGCATTATATTAAATGACATGTTGAACATATAGTACTTTTATTATTAATATCAACATTAGTATTATTAGTACCAATAAACACTTATGTTTGTCAAAAATAAAGATGATAAAAAAACATTATTATAATAATAATTGGAACCACAATTTTAATTTAATAGTATTATTACCTTTTTCAGTATTATTATTATTAATATCATTAATATTATTATAGTTATTAAATAATACAATCTATTATTTATAATATTAGTATTTCTATTATTAATATCAGTATTATTAATATTATTATATATAGCATATAAATATAAAATTTGATATGTAAAAATTGTTATATCATTTTTATTATTAATAATGTTAATATTAATAAAATTAGTATTATTATTATTATTAATATCATTAATAATATTATTATTATCAAATTCACCAAAATTATTATTATTGTAATTTATTATTATTATTACTCTTATTATTATTATTATTATTATTATTATTATTAATTATTAATATTATTATTATTATTATTATTATTATTATTATTATTATTATTATTATTATTATTAGTATTTTGATATAATTATAATTATTATTTATTAAAATCTGTGATATAAATCGTAAATTAGGATTGGGAATCAAAATCAATTTCAGGTTGCTTTCATACTGTAATGGATTTCCAAATTCGTACCAATCACGGCTTAATCAAGGGAATAATCCAAAAATCTGTTACACATCGATTTCGTTTATTTTTTTTTATTTTCTGTTAATAATTCAGCCGACCCTCATTTGCTATAAAATCCAAACAATTTCTGTTAATTAATGAAACCAGTTGACATACATTATTCACTATCATTTACAATTACTCCTAATAGCCTTTATTCGATCGAAAGTATCAAAAATATCCAAGAACACAGGCGACTGCCCTGTTCTTGCTTCATTTTTCAATTTGCTTGAATTTTAAATAAATTACAAAATGTATTAATGCAATTATGTTATAAATGTTTTACTTAAACTATCTGGAAAATCTCAAGTTCCAATTTTATCTATCGAGTTCGAATTTTGGAGTCAAAGTTGATATTTAAAAAGTCAAATAATCTGTTCATCGTAAAATTTGGATTCGTTTGAATGTTTTAAGATAAATTGATTATTCAGAAAGTTTCTAAAAACAATTTAGAACCTTTTTCATGTTGAAATCGTGGTCTATAACAGTCTCGAATCTCCAATTTGATTTTGAGCTCTATATTATGTTTTTCAAACTGTTACATCTCGATTCCATTTTAATTGTTTAAATTGATTTAATCAATCTTTGAGAGTTATTTTCTGTTCCAATTTAACATCTTAATTACACTCTTTAATTGCTGTTATGATTGTTAAACGTTTCCTGGTCAATCGATTTTCAAGAAGAAGATGGAAGTGGAAAACGAGTTATACTAAATTGGGTACAGTTTAAAGCAGATAAACTAGGATGGTCAGATGGTTAAGGGTGTTTACATGTGTTCGAGAGGTCACGAGTTCGAGTCTCATATGGGACAATTTTTTTTAGAAAAGCCATTTTAAGGGTATACACTTTCATTCTATTTCTATTTCTATTATTATTATTATTATTATTATTATTATTATTATTATTATTATTATTATTATTATTATTATTATTATTATTATTATTATTATTATTATTATTATTATTATTATTATGAGTATTGTTGTTATTATTAATGATTGTTATTAATACAAGTATTATAGTTATTATCATTATCAGTATTACTAAAATAAGAATTAGTTACCATTTATTATTATTATCATAAATATGATTACAAATATGATTATTAGTATTATTATTGTTGTTACTAATGTTATTTTCATCATTAAAAAATATAATGTTATCATTTTTATGTATTATTAATAACATTTTAGAATTATCATTGTTATCAAGATTATTATTATTATTACAACTATATTAATATTATGATCATCACTTTTGCGACTAGTATCGTTATTATTGTTATCACTACTATCATTAGTATTAAAATTATTATAGTTATTATTATTATTAGTATTGGTATTAATAATATTAAAAATTTTACCCAAAAGTAACATTATTTTTAAAATCTGTCGTTTTTGTTAAAACTAGTATTATCATTGAAAGTAACATTTTTACTATCATTATTATTATTCTTACTAATATCAATATCATTATTATTAAAAGTATTATGATTATGAAAATAAAAGTTCTTTTTTTTAAAGATATTATTATTAAGATTATAGGTATATATATAAAACTATATGGAAAACTTATAACATAACCAAATTTAATATTTTTATATACAAATAGAATATATGATATATATATATATATATATATATATATATATATATATATATATATATATATATATATATATATATATATATATATATATATATATATATATAATTAATATAAAAATAATATAATTAATAAATTATAAATATAAACTTATTCGATTACGATTATGTGTATTAATATACATACAAATGATATAAGTTCGTGAATCCGAGGACAACCCTACACTTGTTCAATATCGTCATATGTATTTTTACTACAAAATACAGTATAATGAGTTTCATTTGCTCCCTTTTTAAATGCTTTTGCAATATATATTTTTGGGACTGAGAATACATGCGCTGCTTTTATAAATGTTTTACGAAATAGACACAAGTAATCGAAACTACATTCTATGGTTGGATTATCGAATCGAATATCACCCTTTTTAGTCTGGTAATCTAAGAATTAGGGAACAGACACCCTAATTGACGTGAATCCTAAAGATAGATCTATTGGGCCTAACAAACCCCATCCGGGTTACGGATGCTTTAGTACTTCGATTTTATCATGTCCGATGAGAGTCCCGGAATGATGGGGATATTCTAAACGCGTTTTGTTAATGTCGATTACCAGGTGTTCACCATATGAATGATTTTATCTCTATACAGTTTGTGCGAAATGCCTGATATGAGATGATGTTTATGAAAAATGAAAATAGAAATCTTGTGGTCTATTAAAATTATGGAAATGATCGATTATGATAAACTAATGAACTCACCAACCTTTTGGTTGACACTTTAAAACATGTTTATTCTTAGGTATGAAAGAAATCTTCCGCTGTGCATTTGCTCATTTTAGAGATATTACTTGGAATCATTCATGACATATTTCAAAAGACGTTGCATTCGAGTCGTTGAGTTCATCAAGATTATTACTAAGTCAATTATAGTTGGATATATTATGAAATGGTATGCATGCCGTCAACTTTCGATGAAATGAAAGTTTGTCTTTTATAAACTAATGCAATGTTTGTAAAATGTATCATATAGAGGTCAAGTACCTCGCGATGTAACCAAATGTAATGTATTCGTCCAGATGGATTAGTACGGGTCATTAAAGTTGGTATCAGAGCTGGTTTAAGCTGTGTCGTCGGTAAATCGTAGAGGGGGTTCTCACAGTGTTACCTGTGACGAAGCATTGACTCTTACTCCTCGCGGTCCGAATATGGTTGGTTTTTCCTAGAGGCAGGGCCGTAAAATCAGTGTCTGAGGTACACTCAGTGGTCACCAGGCGGTTAGTTGTGAAGGCACTGGGTGAGACGTGTGGTGTCCCTAACTGAGTTAAAGTTGGTATCAGAGCGGTGGTCTTAGCGAACCAGGTCTTGCATTAGTGTGTCTAACTGATAGTTGTAAGATGCATTAGTGAGTCTGGACTTCGACCGTATCTGCATGTCAAAAGTTTTGCTTATCATTTCTAGTCGGAAATCATCTTCTTATCATCCTTAGGAAATTATCTGCTAATCATTCTTAGTCTAGACACATCTTACTGCATTGATTGCATGAATAGTGTATAGACAAAATTCATATCGTATCGTATCTGATAATTCATATCTTAGCGCATCTGTTACTATAGACTTTCCTGACATATGCCGTAAATTCCTCTGTAATCTACGAAATCTTTTGCTCTATATATATAGATATTCTATGTAGTTAGAATATCATCCAATATTCAAAAAAATCATTTCATATCGAAAAACCCTTTATTCAATCGTACAAAAGGGAACTCGCCACTAGTTCAAGTCCCTCGGATTCTGATATGGAGTTTCACTCGAGCTCCGAAAGCAGTGTAACCGGAATGGATCAACCAATTAGCCATCATCTATTCTGAATGAATTGAGGATGGGTTCGTAGTCGACTTAATCAATGGAGACGCGAAGAAGGCGATCCCTTCCACCAACTGAATTCACCTCTTGGTGAAGAACTTGAAGCACTTACCGACGAACCTATCTGAAACACCATTTTCAGCCTCATTTCTAGAGTAGCCTGTCACACCCCCCCCCCTAAATGGAACCGGGGGTAACTGTGACTAACTAATATCATAACACAAGTTTATAAGCGAGAACGACTCTAAATGAGACGTTTTATTTATTAAATAAACAGCGGAAGCATTATTCAAAGTTTTACATCATAAGAGTACAGTAAATGAGAAATATCAAAATAACATGATAAATATGAATGATGGACTCCATGCAAGCAGCAAAGCATACATCAATCATCTAGAAGCAAGTAGCAGCTTGCTCAATCATCACCTGAGACAAAACATGCTTAAAGTGTCAACCAAAAAGGTTGAGTGAAATTCATAGGTTTATAAATAATATCCAAAGTTTTAGACCACAAGATTTAGTTTAAAGTTGATCAATATAGATATATCAATCTAAAAGTGTTGCTGTAGTTTGTAATATCGCTACTAAACAATTTACCCTATGACACCTTTTATTGTTAGTGTCGTGGAATCATTATTATGTAACCAAAGACCAACGGTCGAATGGTTAGAGACGTTACTCTCAATAGGCCTACTCACAATAATTAAGTTTGCATTTAAACGTAGCAATTAACGATATTACGGTAGGGATTTAGCATGAATCAAAGCATGACAGCGTAGTTAACAATTTAGTACTTGTGTCTAAGCGTAAAACAGTTATAAAGCAAGCATGGGTCTCACCCCAAAAGTTGTAAAACAGTTATGAAACAGTAAAAAGTGGGGCTATGAAGTTTACCTTAAATAGCAGTTGAAGATAATCCACAAAGAAAAGAAAAGACGGAAGTAAGTAACGGAGATCTCAACCTAGAGATATAACGTTTAGTCAGTTATGTTCTAACAGACAAAAAGTATGTTTATTAATATAAGGATTATATTAATAGTGACAATTTATAGTAAGAGTTTCTACTTTTGAAAAGTTTCCATTTAAAGCAGGTTTATAGTTTTAGAACGTTTGGGTTATACTCCTCCACATTAAGACGTTGTACAACTTCGTCCAAACTTCGTTGCTATTAAGTAAGTCGGGATGACCAGATGTAACCGGGGGTCTGGATCTTTCAGTTGGACTATAAGTCTACAACCTTTCGTTTAATCCAAAACCTTATTCCCATTATGGCAACCTAGACATCATCCACTTTACCGTAAATAGCGGTGAGTTCGTATAAGTCATATGTTATCTTTTGATCATAACCTTCACCCATTATGTGAGTATAGAAATACGACATGTTTATGTATTAATAATATGATATTAATAAGTTTATTGTTATCGTATTAATAATTCGATTATCTTTATTATTTATTTAAGTGTATATAAGTTTAGGTTTATTATTATATATATTATTGTATTTTATGAAATAATAAAGTATATGTATTTATAATAGGGAAAGGAATTAATTAGTTATTATAAGTATTATTTTGATGTTTTATAATAATAGTAACAATATAATATTAATGTATTTAATTAGTTTAGCCGAATTATATACATATACGATTTAATTTGTTGATTAATTCCATTAGTCACCTAAAAATTATGTTCATAATTTTTATAACTCTAGTTAGGTATATGAAACAGTAGAAACATTTACAAAAATAATTTTTCCAATTTTTTATATTTATTTCCATTTTTCTTTGCATATGTTCTCGGTTTAGATTAAATCAAAGTTAATTAGGTAATAAACATCAAATCGACCTAAATAAATAATTTTATATTTTTTTTACAGGTTCTATATTCTGTAAAAATGTTATAAAAATTATTAAATCATATTTTATATCAAAATATTATTTATTTAATGTTTTCTAATTATTTAATCATTCTAATCGGCCTATAATTAAATAATTAGGAAAAACAATTTAAAATTAATTTTTATATTTTTTTTTACAGTATCTAGTGATGCTACTAATCATATAAAAATTTTATAAAAATAGATTTAATACACATTTGTATTTATTTTGTATTTTCTTTATTATTTCTCTCGGTTTAGAATAATGAAAAAGTAAATTCTATTTAAATACTAATATACCCATTTATTTAATTTTTATAATTTTCACTTATTTATAAAAATATAGTAATCTCAAAAAAAAAATTATAATTATTTTTATTACTGTTTAATATTTTATTACGAATTTTTCATAGTTTTCGTGTTTAATTAATAAGTAATTCATAATTAAATATAAATAATATTCCAAAAATTCTAAAAATCATTTTCACATGTTCCTTAATAATTCCAACTAAATTTTATACAATTCTTACTGATCTTAATATTTTATATCATTTATATCTATTTTATCTATATATATATATATATATATATATATATATATATATATATATATATATATATATATATATATATATATATTGGTTTTGATTAAAATATAGAATATATATATATAATAGTAAATAAATTTTGATTTCAATTCTAATATTCTTTTTATGTTAATTTAAAGTTATGAAAATATTTTTTTCCAGTTTTTAAGTACATATACTAATTTTTATTGATTTATAGTATATATATATACTAACCGAAACAAAAATAAAAATAAATATATAGAACAACATATAAATTATTATTTCGAATTTAATAACTTATATGTGATTAATAGAATCTGTAAAAATTATTTTTACTAATTTTAATGATTTATAACTATTTAATCCGATTTATATATTATTTTATGTAAACCGAAAGAAAAAAATGAAATAAAAAGAAGGAAAAGAAAGTACCTCAAATTTCTTCAAAATTTGGAGAGAAATATTTAGGAGTTGTGTGAAAAAATATATGAGTTTTAGGTTGGTATTTATAGGTAAAAATGGTTGGTGAAAAGAAAAAAAAATATAATAAAATAAAGGTGCCAATTTTGAAAAAAAAGAAAAAGAAAACATGTTAAAAACGTTTTTAATAAGTTTTTGTCTTTGAAAATATTTAGTCAAAATTCATGGGCTCATTATTTAATTTATAAAAAAAATCTTATTTTTTTTATAAGTTAAAAATATAAAAAATGATAAAAATAACTTATCATTTAATTAATTATTATGTTACTTATAGTTTTATATATAATACACATTAATATTAATATTAACTAAAGCTATTTTATATAATTAGTGTAAACTTTAGTTAACAAAATGTGTCGACTAAAAATAAATATTTAATCAATGTCGAATTTAATCATATATTACGTATAGATAACAACCATAGGGGCAAATTAATCAATTCAAGTATGGAAATGTGAGGGTTGTTATGATACCTCCCTGTTAAAGAAAACTTCGTCCCGAAGTTTCAAGTAGACTTCTCGAATGCATCGGCGGTTGAGAAGAGGTGGGGATATTTCCGTTTCATTTGGTCTTCACGTTCCCAGGTATACTCGGGGCCACGCCGTGAATTCCAACGGATCTTAACAATGGAAATGTTGCTTTGTTTCAAGCGTTTAATCTCACTATCCATAACTTCTATAGGTTCTTCGATGAAGTGCATTTTACCATCAATGCCGAGATCATCCAAAGGAATAACAAGTGTGTCATCAGCAAGACACTTTTTCAGGTTCGAGATATGAAATACGTCGTGTACACTACTAAGCTCAGCAGGTAGTTCTAATCGATACGCCACGGGACCAATTCTCTCAGTAATCTTGAAAGGCCCAACAAAACGCGGACTTACTTTGCTTCGTTTACCAAAACGAACGACGCCTTTCCAAGGGGATACTTTCAACATGACTTTATCACCAACTTGGAATTCCAAATCCTTTCGACGATTATCAGCATAGCTCTTCTGTCAGCTGCGGAAAGTTTCCAATCATTTCTTAATCTGTACGATCATTTCGGTAGTTTCATGTATGATTTCAGGACCAGTTAACTGTCTGTCCTCTAGTTCATCCCAACATAGGGGTGATCTACATTTCCGTCCGTATAAGGCTTCAAAAGGTGCAACCTTAATACTTGAGTAGTAACTGTTGTTGTAAGAGAATTCAGCCAAGGGCAGATGCCTGTCCCAACCTTCGTCGAAGTCGATAACACAAGCACGAAGCATATCTTCTAATGTTTGAATGGTTCGTTCAGTTTTACCATCAGTTTGCGGATGATAAGCGGTACTCATGTCGACTTGAGTTCCAAGAGCAGATTGTAAAGTTTTTCCAGAATCTAGAAGTGAATCGACTATCGCGATCAGAAATGATAGAAATAGGGACTCCATGTCATGAGACAATCTCTTTGATGTAAAGTTGTGACAATTTCTCCATCTTGTCAGTTTCCTTGATTGGTAAAAAGTGTGCAAATTTAGTAAGGCGTCCACTATGACCCAAATAGTATCATTGCCACTAGAAGTCTTGGGCAATTTAGTAATAAAGTCCATAGTGATACATTCCACTTCCACTGCAGAATATCTGGCTGTTGAAGTAAACCAGATGGCTTTTGATGCTCGGCCTTAACTTTCAAACAAGTAATACACTTGCTCACATACTCAGCAATATCAGATTTCAGATTAGGCCACCAAGAAAACTCTTTCACATCGTGATACATTTTACTAGAGCCTGGGTGAATAGAATACCTAGTCTTATGTGCTTCATCCAAGACTAGTTCTCGAAGATTTCCAAAGGTTGGGACCCGGATTCGGTTATTAAAATACCGTGTTCCGTTTCCTTTGAGTTCAAGTTACTTTTCAAGACCTTTTAGTCTCTCGAGTTGGACATTTTCTTCCTTCAATGCTTCAAGTTGTGCTTCGCGGATTCGAGTTGTAAGATTAGTCTGAATAACCATGTTCAAAGCTCGGACTCGAATAGGTTTATTACGTTCCTTTTGACTGAGAGCATCGGCAACAACATTTCCCTTACCGGTATGGTACTTAAGCTCACAATCATAGTCGTTTAGTAGTTCAACCCATCGCTGTTGCCTCATGTTTAGTTGTTTCTGATCGAAGTTATGTTGAAGACTTTTATGATCGGTAAACACCGTGAATTTAATTCCGTAAAGGTAATGTCTCCATATCTTCAAAGCGAATACCACAGCTCCTAACTCCAGGTCATGTGTGGTATAATTCTTCTCATGTTTCTTAAGTTGTCTAGATGCGTATGCAATAACTTTTTGACGTTGCATCAATACACAATCGAAACCTTGATTCAAGGCATCACAATAAACTATGAAATCCTCGTCTCCTTCAGGTAAAGATAGAATCGGGGCTGTGGTCAATTTCTCCTTTAAAATCTTAAATGCAGATTCGTGTTCTTCAGACCATTCAAACTTCTTCCCCTTGTGAGTTAACTTAGTAAGAGGTTTCGCCAGAATGGAAAATCCTTTGATAAATCTTCGGTAATAACCAGCAAGTCCTAAAAATTGGCGAATATGCTTCGCATTCTTAGGCACTTCCTAGTTCTGAATAGCAGTGATTTTTGCTGGATCGACATGTATTCCTTCACTATTAACCACATGTCCAAGAAATTGAACTGTTCATAACCAGAATTCACACTTGAAGAACGTGGCATACAGTTGTTCTCTCTTCAAGAGCTCTAAAATCAAACGTAGATGTTGTTCATGCTCTTGCTCATCCTTGGAATAGATTAAGATATCGTCGATGAAAACAATCACGAATTTGTCAAGATAAGGTTTGCATACCCGGTTCATAAGATCCATGAATACAGCAGGTGCGTTTGTTAAACCAAAAGGCATAACAAGAAATTCGTAATGTCCGTAACGAGTTCGAAAGGCAGTCTTGGGAACATCAGTTTCCTTGACTCTTAGCTGATGATACCCTGACCTAAGGTCAATCTTCGAATAGATACTTGACCCTTGCAGTTGGTCAAATAGGTCATCAATACGCGGAAGTGGATAACGGTTCTTGATAGTTAACTTATTAAGTTCTTGGTAATCAATACACATTTTCAACGTGCCATCTTTCTTCTTAACAAAAAGAACAGGTGCTCCCCATGGAGATGAGCTAGGACGAATGAATCCTTTCTCTAAGAGTTCTTGTAGTTGGATGGATAATTCTTTCATTTCGGATGGAGGTAGTCGATATGGTGCCTTTACAATAGGTGCAGCACCGGGAGTTAGATCGATTTGAAACTTGACTTGTCTTTGAGGTGGAAGACCAGGGAGTTCTTCAGGAAAAACTTCAGGAAATTCTCTAACCACCGGAACATCTTCAATTCGTTTCTCTTTCGGTTCGACTTCCTTAACATTAGCCAAGATGGCTTGATACCCCTTCATCAGGTATTTACGGGTTTTGATACAAGAGATGATATTAAGTTTAGAACCACTCTTTTCTCCTTGTATGATTAGGGTTTCACCATTCTCAAGAGGAATATTAATGGCTTTATCATAACACATGATTGCAGCTCTCAACGGGGTTAGCCAATCCATCCCTACAACTACATCAAAGCTTCCTAATTCGACTGGCAGTAAGTCAATCTTAAAGTTTTTGTCGGCTAGAATCTAATCACAATTTTTATAAATGTTGTCTACTTTCATAACCTTACCTTTTGCTACTTCTACAAGGCGCTTGATTTCTAAGGCTTGTGGTTTTTCAGTGAATAAGGCAAAAATTCAGTAGACACGTAACTTCTATCAGCACCGGAATCGAATAAAACAGTAGCATAGCAATTGTTAACAAGGAATGTACCCGTTATAACTTCATCTTCCTCACGGGCCTCTTCGGTAGTCATGACAAATGCTCTACCCTTAGCATTACCCGCTGTTGCAGTCTTGTTCTTAGGGCACTGGTTTCTGAAATGCCCAACTTCCCCACAACCTTAACAAGTAGGCACGGTTGGATTAGTCTTTGCAGCTGGAGTGTTGGTTGCAGGAAGCACAACCTTACAATTCTTGGCTAAGTGGCCAATTTTCTTACACCTACTGCACTCAACAGTGCACCTCCCATGATGATGCTTATCACAGCGATTACATGACGGCTTTGTTCCAATATAACCACTTTTTGTAGCATCACTAACCTTTTTGTTTGAACCCTGACCCGAACTCTGAGCAGACTCAAACTTCCTTTTATTATCAGCAGCTTTTACTTCAGTTTGCTTATTAGTGGCGAGCTTTCTTCTTTTCGCCATTACAAAATTTTGAGCCATCAATATCACACCATCGACAGTCTCCTTACCAGCAGCTATCACATTACCCTGAATCTCATCAGGCAGACCTTCAACATAACGTTCAATCTTCTTGTGTTCTGTAGGTACCATGTCAGGGCACAATGTAGCCAACTCTAAGAAACGGTTGGTATAAGCCTCAATGTCAGTACCCTTCACCTTGAGTTCCCAGAACTCACTTTCCATTTTCTGGACCTGATTTCTCGGACAATACTTGTCCGTCATCATTCTTTTTAGGACAGTCCATGGAATGGCATTTGCAGCATCAAGTCCTACAGTTTGAGAGTATGCGGTCCACCAAGTCAGTGCATCGCCAGATAAAGATCCTGTAGCAAACTTAACACGATCAACATCGGCACAATTGCACATCCGGAAAATAGATTCAAGTTTTTTGAACCACCGAGTTAGTTCAACCGGTCCCTCAGTTCCTTTATAGCTTGGAGGTTTGCAGTTTGAGAAATCCTTGTATGAACAAGTTTTGGGGAGATTTTGTTGACCGTTATTGCCATTGCTGTGGTTACCCTAGGCGGCAGCTAAAAGTATCTGAAATTGCTCGGCAGAGAGAGTGATGTTGGGAATAGTGTTGTTGTCATTTGTTTGCGCACCACTAGTCATTTTCTTCAATACATAAATAAAGTATTAATTGAAGAGTTATGGTGCTATAAATATAAGTTTGCAATTATGATTCATAATAATCACACAACACACACATATAGATATGGTGAGATAAGACAAGATTTTTAAAAACAAACACTTGACTTTTATTAATAACGAATGGATAAATTATCCTTATTACACAGAAAACGATGAGTAGGCAAAGCCTTTATATGAAAAACACTTGACTTTTTTTTCTTCTATAACTAAGTTAGTTGTGTTTAAGTCTCTTGGAGGGACTAGGGGTTTCAACAATAGGTGTCTCAGGTTCCTTCCTCTTTTGAGAGGGAGCTAAGACAACAGTGGGCTCAGACTCCTTCTCGGGTTCAGATTCTTCTTCTTCTTCAATAATTTCCTCCATGATTTCTTCTTCATCATCATCCCCATCATAGTCAGCATCAGTTTGGGATTCTCCAGCAGGTGGTGAATATGGTGGAGTAGCGGGATATAGACTGGTGATGCAGGCAGTGTAGTCGGAACATAAACTGGTGATGCAAGTGGAGTAGCAGGTGCGTAAGTTGGTGAGTTGCATGATCCTTCAGTTTCAGAATCAGAGATGATGATCGGATTACGTTTGACTGATCCTTCAGTTTCGGAGTCAGAGATGATGATCGGATTATGGTTAGGCATCCTAAAAGAAAGAATGAAAGAGAACTAGAATGATTCTAAGGATGACATAAAAGCACGAGGTAAAATATAAGGGAAAAGCACTTAAAACTAAAGCATTAAAGGTTATAGTCCTAAAGATTGCTAAGGTACCCTAACTAGCACATAAGGCACACATAAAATGCAATCCTGGTTCTCTATAACAATCCTGCTCTGATACCAATCTGTCACACCCCCCCCCCCTAAATGGAACCGGGGGTAACTGTGACTAACTAATATCATAACACAAGTGTATAAGCGAGAACGACTCTAAATGAGACGTTTTATTTATTAAATAAACAGCGGAAGCATTATTCAAAGTTTTACATCATAAGAGTACAGTAAATGCGAAATGTCTAAATAACATGATAAATATGAATGATGGACTCCATGCAAGCAGCAAAGCATACATCAATCATCTAGAAGCAAGTAGCAGCTAGCTCAATCATCACCTGAGACAAAACATGCTTAAAGTGTCAACCAAAAAGGTTGAGTGAAATTCATAGGTTTATAAATAATATCCAAAGTTTTATACCACAAGATTTAGTTTAAAGTTGATCAATATAGATATATCAATCTAAAAGTGTTGCTGTAGTTTGTAATATCGCTACTAAACAATTTACCCTATGACACCTTGTACTGTCAGTGTCGTGGAATCATTATTATGTAACCAAAGACCAACGGTCGAATGGTTAGACACGTTACTCTCAATAGGCCTACTCACAATAATTAAATTTGCATTTAAACGTAGCAATTAACGATATTACGGTAGGGATTTAGCATGAATCAAAGCATGACAGCATAGTTAACAATTTAGTACTTGTGTCTAAGCGTAAAACAGTTATAAAGCAAGCATGTGTCTCACCCCAAAAGTTGTAAAACAGTTATGAAACAGTAAAAAGTGGGGCTATGAAGTTTGTAATGACCCGGAATTTTCCGACCAAATTATACTTATGAGATTAATATTTACATAAATTAAACCCTACCAACATGATAAGCAATCCAAATTGTTGAGACTTGTGTTTTTGAAAAGAGTTTTACACAACGTTTGACCGTCCAATATGACCGATGATATCACGAACTATATAACATACGATAATTATACGTTTGTGTATATATATGTATTTATATATATTTAACATGATCTAAAGATGGTTTAACATCTCATTGTGTGCTAATGACAATGAGTTATAAGTATATTTTGAAACTACTAACTTAAGTTTTCAAAACGATAACTATAAGTAACATTCTTTGATATATATACTTATAATCTATAATTCTTATACATGTATCGTATATATAATGTATTTAATTACTTTTTAAGGACTTAAATAAATAAAACAATATAAGTATATTCACAAAATATAGCTATATTTGAATTCTCGTTGCGTTTCCTCAAGATTTCTATACGTATATCTAGGGTATATGTACCCGTATCATACCCAACTTCTATACGTATTTACTATTAGTATATACACATCAAATCAACATCCTAATCAACATTATTACTGCCCTAGATATGAGGTAACTAGGATTTGTCAAGTAGTATGAATTATTAGTAAGAAAACAAAATTAGGAATCCTTTTCTTTCTTTATAAACTAAAAACGTTTTTATAAATGAACACCATTTCTTCACTCCATTTTCTCATATCTACACCCTCATTTATCTCTCAAAATACTCCTAACTTCATACTTGATCATCTCCAAACATTTTCCCCATCATTTAGCTTCAATTACAAGCCTTAAACACCATAAGAAAACTCTTTCAAGAACATATCAAAATAACCACCCATTTGAAGAAGTTAATTTCCAACCTTTTGATCTAACTCCACCATTCTTTGATTCCAAGATTATTTCTTATCTTTTGTAGTAACTTTGTCCAAGTAACTTGAGGTAGTAACCTTGTTCATAATCTTATTCAATTCATATTCATATAGCTATCTTATTTTGTGGTATAAAATTTTAACAACAAGAACATAGTTTGAATGATTTCAAACTTGTTCGCAAACTAAATAGATCCTTCTAACTTAACTTTTAAAACACTTCAAGACCTGTAATATATCATAATGATATGCTAACCTAACAAGATATAACTTGGTTTTACAAAGAACATCTTAAAAACTGAATATACGTCGTCGGAGTGCAACCGGGGACTGTTTTGGGTTGGATAATTAAAAACCATCTAGAACTTTGAATTGGAAGTTCATGTTCTGGAAAAATGATATTTCTTATGAATATGTTAACACATAAAAATTTCATGGTTTAACTCAAAGTGTAAGTATTTTTAGAAAAATGATCATTAAATGTTGTTTGTATGATGGAAAATGATCACTTTCATAAGTTTCACCAAAGTTTGACCTATAACCTATGATTTTGAATGCAAAATAAGGTATTTTCAGTTCATATTTTTAAAATTTGACTCGATCCAAGGAAGTGGCAAGTTGAACCAACAAAAACGGAGTTGTAATGAAGAAACTACGACTAAAACAAGATTGGGTATCCGAAGCTAGTTTAGTTACGAAAATATTTGGAGAAAAAGTAAATTAATCATATCTTTTCTAATTAATATGATATTTTATATATAATTACTTATGATTTGATTTTATATATTTCAGGACCACCCGTAAACAACACGAGAAGATTAATCATAAGACCTCATGATTGTACGCAACACGTCATTTGACAACACGGTACTTTATGTACGCAACACGTCATTTGACAACATGGTACCATGGGTCGAGATTAATTCCGATCAATACGAATACGATGGGGTCTTTATTTATTTTATTTAAGCAACTAATTGTGGACCACTAACATCGGACTGCTAACTACGGACTAAGAAAATATTAAAAGTATTAAAAGTATATATATATGTAACGATTACTTAAAAAGAAAATATGTTGATATATTATATATATGGTTAGGTTCGTGATATATATCGGAGACCAAGTCGAATTAAATACCTTCAAGACAAAAGTGAGTTTCATTTGCTCCCTTTTTAATTGCTTTTGCAATATATATTTTTGGGCTGAGAATACATGCGCTACTTTTATAAATGTTTACAAAATAGGCACAAGTACTTAAAAATATATTCTACGTTGAGTTGTACCACTGGCATATTTCCCTGTAGCTTGGTAACTACTATTTACATGGGTATTGTAAACGCGAATCCTGTTGATAGATCTATCGGGCCTGACAACCCCAACCGGACTGGACGACCAGTATTCAACGGTTGCACAGTACTTCGTTTTGGTGACTACACTTGGTACGGTGTAGTGAGATTTCATAATAAAGGAAATATGCGACGTTGATTAAATGTTAAGTATGGTTACCAAGTGCTCAACCACTTAGAATGCTTTACATACACTTGCGAGTGTATTATGTTTATGATTATGAAATCTTGTGGTCTATTAACATATTGAAATGATTGTTATGATAAACCTATGAACTCACCAACCTTTTGGTTGACACTTTAAAGCATGTTTATTCTCAGGTACGAATTAAGTCTTTCGCTGTGCATTTGCTCAATATAAGGACATTACTTGGAGCCGATCATCGCAATGGGACCAAATGTTGATGACTTCGTCCAGGTGGATTAGGACGGGTCATTTCAGTTGGTATCAGAGCAGTGGTCGTAGCGAACCAGGTCTTGCATTAGTGTGTCTAACTAGTAGTTGTTAGGATGCATTAATGAGTCTGGACTTCGACCGTGTCTACATGTCAAAAGTTTTGCTTATCATTTCTAGTCGGAAATCATCTGCTTATCATCTTTAGGAAATTACCTGCTTATCATTCATAAGTCTAGATACGTTTTACTACATTTACTGCATTGATAGTGTATAGACGAATTCTTATCTTAGCATATCTGTTATTGCGAACTTTGACTGATATCTTTTCAAAGATTCTCCGTAATTTACAGGATTTTGGTATTATATATACATATGTAAATTATGTATTGAAGAGTACCAAATCTAACTCCTATAATCTATTCCATACCAAAAATTCATTTTCCCCATTATACAAGATGGATTCCGCATCTAGTTCGAATTCTTCAGATTCCGACAGTTATGCCGATATGGATTTCCATTCGGGCTCCGAAAGCAGCGTCACCGGAATGGATCAACCAATTTCCCATCATCTATTCTGGATGAATTGGGGATGGGTTTGTAATATACTAAATCACTGGAGACAAGAAGAAGGTGATCCATTCCATCCACCAAATTGCCTTCTTGGCGATGAACCTGAAGCACTTACCGGCGAACCTATTCGAAACACCATTTTCTCTCTCATTTCTAGAGTATCTTGTCATGATTATATACTATCCCATATTACAAATCTTGTTCATTCGTTCGCTCCAACCGCCAATCATCCCGGTGTACTAGCAGAAGTTAACGAACTTCGCGCTCGCTTGACGGCTTTGGAGGACATGGTGCGAAGGTTGCAAACACCAGCAGCAGCACCAGCAGCATAATCAGCACCACCATCAATAACATCAACAATACCATCATCACCACTAACAAACAACATCCGCATCACACATCTCGACATCATAATCTGTCCCACAAACATCAACATCATACGCACCATAGATACCAAGGAGTACCAACAATAATGAACGATGAAGTATTGATACATAACTTCATTGATATTCTGCGAAGAATATGTGGTTTCAAAAAGTTTTAGAGATTTCTTATTCTAGCTCAAACCGAAAAGCAAATGAGATTAATATCATATTAACTCATTAAATTCATGATTTCATCTGAAGAAAATATATATGTATATATGTTTTCATAAAGATTATAATTAAAAGTTCTTTTGTACAAAATATTAATGGTGAAATTTTTTTTTAACGGGTAGGTAATACCCGAGGAATAATTAGATTTCATCTTAATAAGTTACATTGTACATTCGTCGAAGCTGATTCAACAGTCATTTACTATCCTACTTACAACCACCGATATATGTATCCGTTCACCGCAGAATAACCATTTTCATTCAATTTCATATTTGGATTTTGACTTCCCAGAATCCAACAAGTGGCATATGAAGAAAACATATGACAAAATAAAATCTGTTAGAAACAAACAAATTAACTATGAAAAATTTTGTTAAGAATCCACGCTAACTGTTCCAGCTAACTGTTCCTAGCTAACTGATTACATTTTATTTATCGCAGTTTATTTATCGCAATTTAATTATCGCACTTTTATTTATCGTCATTTAATTTCTGTAATTATTTTACGCACTTTAAATATCGGGACACGTATACAATATTTTGACATATCATATCGACGCATCTATATATATTATTTGGAATCACCATAGACACTCTATATGCAGTAATGATCAATTTCTCTATACATGGTTGAGGTTGATTCTAAAATAATATATATAGTTTGAGTTGTGATCAATTCGGAGACGTATACGGGTCACGACACGTATTAATTAATTCGTATATTATATATTAAACTATATATGAATTATTGGACTGTTACTGTGGACTATCGAATGTGGACTAATGACATTGGACAATTAAAATGAATTAAAATATTGATTATAACATATGAAACTAAACATTTCTTCAAGATTGCCACTTGATTTCATCTTAAACCTCATTGTATCTCGACGATTACAATCAGCGTTCAAATCTATCATGATTCTTAAAAACACCTCAATCGAGAGGATAAACCAACCACACTTCATCTACGGAAGAAAAGATTGATGCATATAGTTATGCACCTGAAAAACCCTCGGAAACTGAGTAAACGTTTGACACGTATCTGTTCTAGTTCCTTTGACATTGTTATTACCGAAGATCGTTTTGCAATCCCTTTCCAAAGTAGCTAATTTTGTCACAGCTCCAGCAAGTCAACTCCGACTTTTCATCCAAAACAACTTTATTATAACCGCGATATATATGCGTACTCTTTATTGTTACTGGGGAACCTTTTATATTCCACAATATTACCATCAGCGATTAATCATTCTAAAAACACAATTCTCCTGAAACTACCTCGGTTTGATAACCGATGACCCAGATCAGTTAACTTTGAAAATGCTGACGAAGCAGCATGTTGTAGATGATCTTAATGGCCAAAAGTTTGATGATAAAGAAAGGAGTGTTAGGAACGCTCGATAGAAAATTTAGTACCGAAAAGCGGATTATGCGAAACTATGAAGAAAGCCGTGGACAAATCATAAAGAATAAGTTTACCTTCAAAGAATCCAAATGATTCTGTGCCTGCTGAAATCGTTAGCAAACATCTTATTTCTCATTCTAAACCTTCACAGATAAATCTTCTTCATCATCCATTGATATTAGAAATTCTAAGATATTCTCGTAGGTTCTATTATAAATATCCTCCATATTTCTGGTTATATTTTCACAACTATTCTTATCTGAGATCATTTATCTCTCTGTAATATCTGCAACATAAAAGAAACTGTGTTAGTTTCTAAATTCTGAAACCTTCGAGTTTAAAATATGAATGTTTTGAAGTAGTATTGGGAACTGAAGCATGGATTAGTATAATATAATGACACTTGATCAACGTCATTATATTACAGTAAGTCATGCTGAGTTTCTAATGAAGCATGATGATTCACAGTACCGTCATCATGTGCCATTTACACGATTCTTACATTCTATCTACTCTCTAAACATATCAAGAGAATATTTTTCTGGATGACTCGGTCTTCTCTAGGGTATTCTGGTAATTTATAAAATCCGAATAGTTCTATTACCATTTTCTTCTTAGAGCATTAGGTATGTTCATTTTGAATTTCATATCTACGAATTCCGGACCATTACTCGCTTGACTCGAAGTCGGGAAGAGAAAACGAAAGCATGAAGCTCCGAAAAATAATGAAGAATATAAACTCCGATAATAACCCCGAAATTACAAACCGTGTATATCGATGCAGATAGCAATATAGAGACACGGGAGAATTAGAAACACTATAAACACAAGAGTATAGTAGAAGTAAATAGATTCTTCTGGTGGTAGATGAAAAAGAAGAATGACAGATATAAAAGTTAGGAGTATATCAAGAATCAGGACTGGATGGAGCATATTGATGAATGCTTTAAAGTAAGAATCAAGGGAGAAAGAATAGAAGGTGTGAGTCTTGGAAAATAAGGAAACGAATGGGTGAATTTATAGTGAAATATCTGACAGAGCAATCGAAACAGATTATTGCATATAATCAAAGAAGATCCTGATTTCCTTAATCACCAAAGAACCAAATCTTATTACGTAAGATTCTCTTTAAATCCCTTAAATCCCGGAAATCAATCATAACTACGTCATCGGTTAAGACGAATATATTTTACTCATCTCACTCTTTTACGATAGTCTCATTTATATTCTTTACATAATCGAATCATTTTATCTACATTACTCAATGATGATAAAACTCCATTATCACCTTATATTTGTCATGAAAACCTTCTTATTGTTATCCATAACAACCTCTATCAAATTTCGGGGACGAAATTTCTTTAACGGGTAGGTACTGTAATGACCCGGAATTTTCCGACCAAATTATACTTATGAGATTAATATTTACATAAATTAAACCCTACCAACATGATAAGCAATCCAAATTGTTGAGACTTGTGTTTTTGAAAAGAGTTTTACACAACGTTTGACCGTCCAATATGGCCGATGATATCACGAACTATATAACATACGATAATTATACGTTTGTGTATATATATGTATTTATATATATTTAACATGATCTAAAGATGGTTTAACATCTCATTGTGTGCTAATGACAATGAGTTATAAGTATATTTTGAAACTACTAACTTAAGTTTTCAAAACGATAACTATACGTAACATTCTTTGATATATATACTTATAATCTATAATGCTTATACATGTATCGTATATATAATGTATTTAATCACTTTTTAAGGACTTAAATAAATAAAACAATATAAGTATATTCACAAAATATAGCTATATTTGAATTCTCGTTGCGTTTCCTCAAGATTTCTATACGTATATCTAGGGTATATGTACCCGTATCATACCCAGCTTCTATACGTATTTACTATTAGTATATACACATCAAATCAACATCCTAATCAACATTATTACTGCCCTAGATATGAGGTAACTAGGATTTGTCAAGTAGTATGAATTATTAGTAAGAAAACAAAATTAGGAATCCTTTTCTTTCTTTATAAACTAAAAACGTTTTTATAAATGAACACCATTTCTTCACTCCATTTTCTCATATCTACACCCTCATTTATCTCTCAAAATACTCCTAACTTCATACTTGATCATCTCCAAGCATTTTCCCCATAATTTAGCTTCAATTACAAGCCTTAAACACCATAAGAAAACTCTTTCAAGAACATATCAAAATAACCACCCATTTGAAGAAGTTAATTTCCAACCTTTTGATCTAACTCCACCACTCTTTGATTCCAAGATTATTTCTTATCTTTTGTAGTAACTTTGTCCAAGTAACTTGAGGTAGTAACCTTGTTCATAATCTTATTCAATTCATATTCATATAGCTATCTTATTTTGTGGTATAAAATTTTAACAACAAGAACATAGTTTGAATGATTTCAAACTTGTTCGCAAACTAAATAGATTCTTCTAAATTGACTTTTAAAACACTTCAAGACCTGTAATATATCATAATGATATGCTAACCTAACAAGATATAACTTGGTTTTACAAAGAACATCTTAAAAACTGAATCTACGTCGTCGGAGTGCAACCGGGGGCTGTTTTGGGTTGGATAATTAAAAACCATCTTGAACTTTGAATTGGAAGTTCATGTTCTGGAAAAATGATATTTCTTATGAATATGTTAACACATAAAAATTTCATGGTTTAACTCAAAGTGTAAGTATTTTTAGAAAAATGATCATTAAATGTTGTTTGTATGATGGAAAATGATCACTTTCATAAGTTTCACCAAAGTTTGACCTATAACCTATGATTTCGAATGCAAACTAAGGTATTTTCAGTTCATATTCTTAAAATTTGACTCGATCCAAGGAAGTGGCAAGTTGAACCAACAAAAACGGAGTTGTAATGAAGAAACTACGACTAAAACAAGATTGGGTATCCGAAGCTAGTTTAGTTACGAAAATATTTGGAGAAAAAGTAAATTAATCATATCTTTTCTAATTAATATGATATTTTATATATAATTACTTATGATTTGATTTTATATATTTCAGGACCACCCGTAAACAACACGAGAAGATTAATCATAAGACCTCATGATTGTACGCAACACGTCATTTGACAACACGGTACTTTATGTACGCAACACGTCATTTGACAACATGGTACCATGGGTCGAGATTAATTCCGATCAATACGAATACGATGGGGTCTTTATTTATTTTATTTAAGCAACTAATTGTGGACCACTAACATCGGACTGCTAACTACGGACTAAGAAAATATTAAAAGTATTAAAAGTATGTAACGATTACTTAAAAAGAAAATATGTTGATATATTATATATATGGTTAGGTTCGTGATATCTATCGGAGACCAAGTCGAATTAAATACCTTCAAGACAAAAGTGAGTTTCATTTGCTCCCTTTTTAATTGCTTTTGCAATATATATTTTTGGGCTGAGAATACATGCGCTACTTTTATAAATGTTTACAAAATAGGCACAAGTACTTAAAAATATATTCTACGTTGAGTTGTACCACTGGCATATTTCCCTGTAGCTTGGTAACTACTATTTACATGGGTATTGTAAACGCGAATCCTGTTGATAGATCTATCGGACCTGACAACCCCAACCGGACTGGACGACCAGTATTCAACGGTTGCACAGTACTTCGTTTTGGTGACTACACTTGGTACGGTGTAGTGAGATTTCATAATAAAGGGAATATGCGACGTTGATTAAATGTTAAGTATGGTTACCAAGTGCTCAACCACTTAGAATGCTTTACATACACTTGCGAGTGTATTATGTTTATGATTATGAAATCTTGTGGTCTATTAACATATTGAAATGATTGTTATGATAAACCTATGAACTCACCAACCTTTTGGTTGACACTTTAAAGCATGTTTATTCTCAGGTACGAAGTAAGTCTTTCGCTGTGCATTTGCTCAATATAAGGACATTACTTGGAGCCGATCATTGCAATGGGACCAAATGTTGATGACTTCGTCCAGGTGGATTAGGACGGGTCATTTCAAAGTTCACCTTAAATAGCAGTTGAAGATAATCCACAAAGAAAAGAAATGACGGAAGTAAGTAACGGAGATCTCAACCTAGAGATATAACATTTAGTCAGTTATGTTCTAACAGACAAAAAGTATGTTTATTAATATAAGGATTATATTAATAGTGACAATTTGTAGTAAGAGTTTCTACTTTTGAAAAGTTTCCATTTAAAGCAGGTTTATAGTTTTAGAACGTTTGGGTTATAATCCTCCACATTAAGACGTTGTACAACTTCGTCCAAACTTCGTTGCTATTAAGTAAGTCGGGATGACCAGATGTAACCGGGGGTCAGGAACTTTCAGTTGGACTATAAGTCTACAACCTTTCGTTTAATCCAAAACCTTATTCCCATTATGGCAACCTAGACATCATCCACTTTACCGTAAATAGCGGTGAGTTCGTATAAGTCATACGTTATCTTTTGATCATAACCTTCACCCATTATGTGAGTATAGAAATACAACATGTTTATGTATTAATAATATGATATTAATAAGTTTATTGTTATCGTATTAATAATTCGATTATCTTTATTATTTATTTAAGTGTATATAAGTTTAGGTTTATTATTATATATATTATTGTATTTTATGAATTAATAAAGTATATGTATGTATAATAGGGAAAGGAATTAATTAGTTATTATAAGTATTATTTTGATGTTTTATAATAATAGTAACAATATAATTAATGTATTTAATTAGTTTAGCCGAATTATATACATATACGATTTAATTTGTTGATTAATTCCATTAGTCACCTAAAAATTATGTTCATAATTTTTATAACTCTAGTTAGGTATATGAATCAGTAGAAACATTTACAAAAATAATTTTTCTAAGTTTTTATATTTATTTCCATTTTTCTTTGCATATGTTCTCGGTTTAGATTAAATCAAAGTTAATTAGGTAATAAATATCAAATTGACCTAAATAAATAATTTTATATTTTTTACAGGTTCTATATTCTGTAAAAATGTTATAAAAATTATTAAATCATATTTTATATCAAAATATTATTTATTTAATATTTTCTAATTATTTAACCATTCTAATCGGCCTATAATTAAATAAATAGGAAAAACAATTTAAAATTAATTTTTATATTTTTTTACAGTATCTAGTGATGCTACTAATCATATAAAATTTTTATAAAAATATATTTAATACACATTTGTATTTATTTTGTATTTTCTTTATTATTTCTCTCGGTTTAGAATAATGCAAAAGTAAATTCTATTTAAATACTAATCATCTCATTTATTTAATTTTTATAATTTTCACTTGTTTATAAAAATATATTAATCTCAAAAAAATTTATAATTATTTTTATTACTGTTTAATATTTTATTACGAATTTTTCATATTTTTCGTGTTTAATTAATAAGTAATTCGTAATTAAATATAAATAATATTCCAAAAATTCTAAAAATCATTTTCACATGTTCCTTAATAGTTCCAACTAATTTTTATACAATTCTTACTGATCTTAATATTTTATATCATTTATATCTATTATATATATATATATATATAAATAGTAGTTTTGATTAAAATATAGAATATATATATATATATAATAGTAAATAAATTTTGATTTCAATTCTAATATTTTTTTATGTTAATTTAAAGTTATGAAAATATTTTTTTCCAGTTTTTAAGTACATATACTAATTTTTATTGATTTATAGTATATATATATACTAACCGAAACAAAAATAAAAATAAATATATAGAACAACATATAAATTAATATTTCGAATTTAATAACTTATATGTGATTAATAGAATCTGTAAAAATTATTTTTACTAATTTTAATGATTTATAACTATTTAATCCGATTTATATATTATTTTATGTAAATCGAAAGAAAAAAATGAAATAAAAAGAAGGAAAAGAAAGTACCTCAAATTTCTTCAAAATTTGGAGAGAAATATTTAGGAGTTATGTGAAAAAATATATGAGTTTTGCGTTGGTATTTATAGGTAAAAATGGTTGGTGAAAAGAAAAAAAATATAATAAAATAAAGGTGCCAATTTTGAAAAAAAAAAGAAAAAAAGAAAACATGTTAAGAATATTTTTAATAAGTTTTTGTCTTTGAAAATATTTAGTCAAAATTCATGGGCTCATTATTTAATTTATAAAAAAATCTTATTTTTTATAAGTTAAAAATATAAAAATGATAAAAATAACTTATCATTTAATTAATTATTATGTTACTTATAGTTTTATATATAATACACATTAATATTAATATTAACTAAAGCTATTTTATATAATTAGTGTAAACTTTAGTTAACAAAACGTGTCGACTAAAAATAAATATTTAATCAATGTCGAATTTAATCATATATTACGTATGGATAATAACCCTAGGGGCAAATTAATCAATTCAAGTATGGAAATGTGAGGGTTGTTATATAGCCCGACATGATTATATGATATCCAAAATTCTCAAATTCATCCGCTTGTTCCAACCACCAATCATCCCGGAGTCATAGAAGAAGTCAACGAACTTCGCGCCCGAGTTGTAGCCTTGGAAAATATGGTGCAAAACGTACCAGCTTCAGCAACATCACCGGCACCAACAGTACCACCAACATCCGCACCGCAAACCTCAACTTCACAATCTGTCCCACGAGCATCAACGTCATACGCACCATAGATATCAAGGAGTACTAATAAAAATCAACGATGAAGTATTGATTCATAACTTCATTGGAGAACTATTAGGCGGCGATTATGTAATCTCTAAAGTCTTAGAGATTATTTATTCTAGCTCAAACCGAAAAGCAAATTAGATTAATATCATATTAACTCATTAAATCCATGATTGCATCTGAAGAAAATATATATGTATATATGTTTTCATAAAGATTGTAATTAAAAATTCTTTTGTACAAACTGTTAATGGTGAAAATATTTTAATGGGTAGGTAATACCCTAGAAATATATAGATTTCATATTAATAAGTTGCACTGTACATTCGTCGAATCTGATTCAACGGTCATTTACTATCATATTTACATCCACAGATATACGTATCCGTTCACCGCAGAATAACCATTTTCATTCAATTTCATATTTGGATTTTGACTTATCAGAATCTAACAAGTGGCATAATGAAGAAACATTGGACAAAAATAAAATTTGTTAGAAACAAACAAATTAACTATGAGAAATTTTGTTAAGAATCCACGCTAACAAAATCCTAGCTAACTGTTAATTCCTTATTACATTTTATTTATCGCAATTTTAATTCTCGCAATTTTATTTATCGTCATTTTATTTCTGTTATTTATTTTACGCACTTTATTTATTGTCATTTAAATACTGTTATTTACGCATTTTAAATACCGGGACACGTATACAATGTTTTGACATATCATATCGACGCATCTATATATATTATTTGGAATAACCGTAAGTCACTCTATATCGCGGTAATGTTCGAGTTAGCATATAAAGGGTCGAGGTTGATTCTAAAATAATATATATACTTTGAGTTGTGATCGAGTCTGAGACATGTATACAATGGGTCATGATACATATTAATTAATTCGAATATTATATATTAAACTGTATATGAATTATTGAATTACTAACTGTGGACTACTAACTGTGGACTACCAACATTGGAAAATTAAAAAATGAATTAAAATATTGATTATAACATATGAAACTAAACAATTTTTCAAGTTTACCACTTGATTTCATCTTAAACCTCAATTGTATCTTGATAATTCCAATCTGCGTTCAAATCTTTCATGAATCTTGAAAACACCTCAATCGAAAGGATGAACCAACCGCACTTCATCTATGGAAGAAACGATTGATGCATATAGTTATGCACCTGAAAAACTCTCGGAACCTGAGTAAACATTTAACACGTAGCTTTGCTATTTCCCTTAGCATTATTATTACCGAAAATAACTTTGCAACTCCTGTTCGAGTTAGCCAATTTTGTCACAGCTCCAGCAAATCAACTTCGACTTTCATCCGGATTAACTTTATTATAACCTTGATATATAAGTTTGCTTTTCGTCATCGTTATCAGGGAACCGTTTATATCTCACCACATTATCAGTAAACTTACCAGTAACTTCATTACTCATCAGCTTAAGTCTCTTCGAAAAACCATTATATTCATTGAAACCCTATCATATACTCATCTGTACCTTGTAACGAGAATTGCCATACAAATTACCGAGAATCAGCAATCAGTATTTTAAAATCTCGCAGCATGTTTACATCAACAGTTATATGTATACATATAACATTTATCTCTTAGAATTATGATCTTCCATTCTGAAATTCTGAAAAAACACCCAGTCTGCGAATCAATACTCAGAATGTTGAAAAAGCTGAATGAAGCAGCAAAAACTGTAAACGACTATAACAGTTAAAAGTTTGATGATAAAGAATAGTATGTTGGCAAAACTCAGAAATGTTGGAACTGAAAAATGGATTGAACAAACCATGAAGGCGGCTGTGGACAAATCACAAATACTAAACCTGCCTTCAAAGAATCCAAATGATTCAGTATCTGCTGAAGTCGTTAACGAATACCTTGCTCCTGACTCTAAACCTTTATAGAGAAATTTTCTTCATCATTCTTCGATATTAGAAATTCTAAGATATCATCGTATCTTTCATTATAAATATCCTCGATATCTCTGACGATATTTTCATAACTATTCTTATCTGAAATCATTTATCTCTTCGCGCTATTTGCGTTACATCATAAAGGAAACTATTTTAGTTTCTAAATTCTGAAAAGTTCGAATTTAAAATATGAATGATATTGAAGTAGTGTTGGGAACTGAAGCATGAGTTAGTATAATATAATGACATTTGATCAACGTGATTATATTACAGTAAGTCATGCTGAGTTTCTAATGAAATGTGATGATTCACAGACCATAACGTTATCATGTGCCATGTTACACGACTCTTACATTCTATCTAATCTATAAACATATCAAGAACATATTTTATTGATAGTTCTATCTTTTCTCTTGAAATCTGGTAAATTAACCAATCAATATCGTGCTATTACAATCTCTCTCTTAGAACATTAGTTATGTTCATTCGAAACTTCATACCTACAAATTCTGGACCATTATTCGCTTGACTTAAAGTCGAGAAGAGAAAATAAAAGGATAGAACTACAAAATATAAAGGAAACGAAGGGAGCAATTTATAGTAAAATATCCGATAGAGCAATCGAAACAGATTATCGCATTTAACCAAGAGGATCCTAATTTCCTTAATTTACGAAGAACCAAATCTTATTACCCAGATTTTCTCCAAATCCCTTAAATTCCGAAAATCAACCGTGACTACGTCACCGGTTAAGTCAAACTTACATTTACTCATTTTATTCTTTTGTGATAGCTTCATTCACATAAACGAATTGTTTTATCTATATTACTCGATGATGATAAAACTCTAATTTTCAGCATGTATAAGTCATGAAAACATACTTATTGTCAACCATGATGATCTCAATCAAATTTCGGGACAAAAATTCTTTAACGGGTAGGTACTGTGACGACCCGGAAATTTTCGACCAAATTTAAACTTAATCTGATTATGATTCCGATACGATAAGCAAAGTCTGTAATGTTGAGTCTCAAATTTATGAACATTTTATATATTGAATTACCCTGTGACTATTTCCAATGATTCACGAATCATTAATTGTAAATAGAAATGTATATATAAATAATTATATATGAGAATAATTATATATTATAAACTAAACCATTATGTGATTAGTTATAATGAAAGGTAGCTTAAGATAACTTAAAAACTTATTATTTAAAACTGTTTACTTATTAAAGAGTATTTTGAGTGTAAATGATTTTGAATAAAGTATTAAATGTATACTTGAATTAATTTGTTTCAGAATATATATAATTAAGACATGATTGAATATATAATAACTGATATATATATATATATATATATATATATATATATATATATATATATATATATATATATATATATATATATATATATATATATATGATTTCTATATAATTGTTAAATGTATGTATATTATAATATAATAAATTGTATAAATATTAAATATTCAAAATATGATATGATATATATATACACTATGAAAAATTATTTAATTAATAATATGTAATAGCATTATATTAAATGACATGTTGAACATATAGTACTTTTATTATTAATATCAACATTGGTATTATTAGTACCAATAAACACTTATGTTTGTCAAAAATAAAGATAATAAAAAAAACATTATTATAAGAATAATTGGAACCACAATTTTAATTTAATAGTATTATTACCTTTTTCAATATTAATATTATTATTATTAATATCATTAATATTATTATATTTATTAAATAATACAATCTATTATTTATAATATTAGTATTTCTATTATTAATATCAGTATTATTAATATTATTATATATAGCATATAAATATAAAATTTGATATGTAAAAATTGTTATATCATTTTTATTATTAATAATGTTAATATTAATATAATTAGTATTATTATTAGTATTATTATTAATAATATCATTAATAATATTATTATTATCAAATTCACCAAAATTATTATTATTGTAATTTATTATTATTATTACTCTTATTATTATTATTATTATTAATTATTATTATTATTATTATTATTATTATTATTATTATTATTATTATTATTATTAATATTTTGATATAATTATAATTATGAATTATAATTAGGATTGGGAATCAGAATCAATTTCAGGTTGCTTTCATACTGTAATGGATTTCCAAATTCGTACCAATCACGACTTAATCAAGGGAATAATCCAAAAATCTGTTACACATCGATTTCGTTTAATTTTTTTTATTTTTTGTTAATAATTCAGCCGACCCTCATTTGCTATAAAATCCAAACAATTTCGGTTAATTAATGAAACCAATTGACATACATTATTCACTATCATTTACAATTACTCCTAATAGCCTTTATTCGATCGAAAGTATCAAAAATATCCAAGAACACAGGCGACTGCCCTGTTCTTGCTTCATTTTTCAATTTGCTCGAATTTGAAATAAATTACAAAATGTATTAATGCAATTATGTTATAAATGTTTTACTTAAACTATCTGGAAAATCTCAAGTTCCAATTTTATCTATCGAGTTCGAATTTTGAAGTCAAAGTTGATTTTTAAAAAGTCAAATAATCTGTTCATCGTAAAATTTGGATTTGTTTGAATGTTTTAAGATAAATTGATTATTCAGAAAGTTTCTAAAAACGATTTAAAACCTTTTTCATGTTGGAATCGTGGTCTATAACAGTCTCCAATCTTCAATTTGATTTTGAGCTCTATATTATGTTTTTCAAACTGTTACTGCTCGATTCCATTTTAATTGTTTAAATTGATTTAATCAATCTTTGAGAATCGTTTTCTGTTCCAATTTAACATCTTAATTACACTCTTTAATTGCTGTTATGATTGTTAAACGTTTCCTGGTCAATCGATTTTCAAGAAGATGATGGAAGTGGAAAACGGGTTATACTAAATTGGGTACGGTTTAAAGCAGATAAAATAGGATGGTCAGATGGTTAAGGGTGTTTACGGGTGTTCGAGAGGTCACGAGTTCGAGTCTCGTATGGGACAATTTTTTTTAGAAAAGCCATTTTAAGGGTATACACTTTCATTCTATTATTATTATTATTATTATTATTATTATTATTATTATTATTATTATTATTATTATTATTATTATTATTATTATTATTGTTGTTGTTGTTGTTGTTATTATTAATGATTGTTATTAATACAAGTATTATAGTTATTATCATTATCAGTATTACTAAAATAAGAATTAGTTACCATTTATTATTATTATTATCATAATTATGATTACAAATACGATTATTAGTATTATTATTGTTGTTAATAATATTATTTTCATCATTAAAAAATATAATGTTATCATTTTTATGTATTATTAATAACATTTTAGAATTATCATTGTTATCAAGATTATTATTATTATTACAACTATATTAATATTATGATCATCACTTTTATGACTAGTATCGTTATTATTGTTATCACTACTATCATTAGTATTAAAATTATTATAGTTATTATTATTATTATTATTATTAGTATTGGTATTAATAATATTAACATTTTTACCCAAAAGTAACATTATTTTTAAAATCTGTCGTTTTTGTTAAAACTAGTATTATCATTGAAAGTAACATTTTTACTATTCTTATTATTCTTATTATTATTATTATTATTATTATTATTATTATTATATTATTAGTAATATCAATATCATTATTATTAAAAGTATTATGATTATGAAAATAAAAGTTTTTTTTAAGATACTATTATTAAGATTATAGGTATATATATAAAACTATATGGAAAATATATAACATAACCAAATTTAATATTTTTATATACAAAAAGAATATATGATATATATATATATATATATATATATATATATATATATATATATATATATATATATATATATATATATATATATATATATATATATATATATATAAATATAATTAATATAAAAATAATATAATTAATAAATTATAAATATAAACTTATTCGATTACGATTATGTGTATTAATATACATACAAATGATATAGGTTCGTGAATCCGAGGACAACCCTACACTTGTTCAATGTCGTCATATGTATTTTTACTACAAAATACAGTATAGTGAGTTTCATTTGCTCCCTTTTTAAATGCTTTTGCAATATATATTTTTGGGACTGAGAATACATGCGCTGCTTTTATAAATGTTTTACGAAATAGACACAAATAATCGAAACTACATTCTATGGTTGGATTATCGAATCGAATATCACCCTTTTTAGTCTGGTAATCTAAGAATTAGGTAACAGACACCATAATTGACGCGAATCCTAAAGATAGATCTATTGGGCCTAACAAACCCCATCCGGGTTACAGATGCTTTAGTACTTCAATTTTATCATGTCCGATGAGAGTCCCAGAATGATGGGGATATTCTAGACTCGTTTTGTTAATGTCGATTACCAGGTGATCACCATATGAATGATTTTTATCTCTATGCAGTTTGTGCGAAATGCCTGATATGAGATGATGTTTATGAAAAATGAAAATAGAAATCTTGTGGTCTATTAAAATTATGGAAATAATCGATTATGATAAACTAATGAACTCACGAACCTTTTGGTTGACACTTTAAAGCATGTTTATTCTCAGGTATGAAAGAAATCTTCCGCTGTGCATTTGCTCATTTTAGAGATATTACTTGGAATCATTCATGACATATTTCAAAAGACGTTGCATTCGAGTCGTTGAGTTCATCAAGATTATTACTAAGTCAATTATAGTTGGATATATTATGAAATGGTATGCGTGTCGTCAACTTTCGATGAAATGAAAGTTTGTCTTTTAAAAACGAATGCAATGTTTGTAAAATGTATCATATAGAGGTCAAGTACCTAACGATGTAACCAAATATAATGTATTCGTCCAGATGGATTAGGACGGGTCATTAGTATATATATATATATGGTCATAATCAAGAGAGAAGCACATTTTTGGGGAGAAGTGGGGGGAAGTAAATTTTTTCCCTTTTTTTCGAATTTTTTTTTTCAGGCATCAAGTTTAGGTGAAAATATGAACATTTAAAAAAGTCACTTTGTGATGAATGTTATTATTTTGGCGGTCAAACTCTCGAAGAAAAAATTGAAAACATTCAATGCATTGAATGTTTTGATTCTGAGTTTATTTGCATCGTTTTGTTTTCATCTTGTGTGAAGTGTTTTTTTCGAAATTTAGCCCGATTTAGACTTTAGGGTTTAGTGTTTTGGGTTTGGTCCTTAAATCCCAAAACCCAAAACTCTCAACCCTAAACTCTAAACCGTTCGTGTTAAAATATTCAATCTAAACCCTAATTTCTAAACCCTAAACCCTAATTTCTAAACTCAAAATCCTAATTTCTAAACCCTAATAGCTAAACCCTAATTTTTAACCCCCTAATTTTTAAACCCTAATTTCTAACCCCTAATTTTTAACCCCTTTTAAAAAACTCAGAATCAAAACATTCAATGTATTGAATGTTTTCATTTTTTTTCTTCGAGCGTTTTACCGCCAAAATAATAACATTCATCACAAAGTGTCTTTTTTAAATGTTCATATTTTCATGTGATCTTGATACCTGGAAAAAAAATTCGAGAAAAACGAAAAAAAAATATTTCTCCCACTTCCCCCATAAAAGTGATTCCTTCTTGATTATATATATATATATATATATATATATATATATATATATATAACAATAGCCGTAAGATATACCTAAGAAAATATTTTTTGCGTTAATGATAGTAGATGACTACATAAAGGTTAGTAAGTTAGTTATTTAGAGTAGTTATTAACAATGTGTGAGTAAATAATACATGTCTCAAATTTTGAGCAGACCTGTAAGAGCTCGTGAAAACTCCCGTATACAATGGTTATGAATATGTTCATTTATTAACTTGAACTCACAACTTCATATTTAAAATGTTAATTCAACACCGAAAGATCGATGACCTTCTGATAATTTCACTATATGTCATGTCCATACTATTCTTTTACGAATTACCCCTAATGAAATCATCAACCCTATGTTAAGTTTGTTTCAACACCATTGACAACCAACTACGATCATAATATTATTAGTATCTTTTTTCGTTACAGTAATATAATTTTTTTGACAATAAAAGAATTACCTCAATACTATCCGTTACATGCTTTCTTTTACATTTAATCCCGAACTTAGTTCCGAACCACTCATAATTGATTATATGTATAATGACTAATGACTTATGACTAGGACTTATTGTGACCCCCAAAAAGTCAATTATTGTTTTTATTTTCAGAATAAAATAGAAAATTTATTTCTAAAAAACTCCCTCTAAGATTACGGTACTTGTGTGGAGATTATTAAAGAAAAGAATTCTCGTTCGAGTTGAGCTCGACAAACGTGGTATTAATATGCATAGAGTAAGGTGTTCCATTTGTGATGATAATATTGAAACGGTGGAACACTCCTTTATTCTATGTAAACATGCCGCGGATGTTTGGTCTCGGATATACAAATGGTGAAATTTAGATAATGTGGTGAATCCTTGTTTCAATGATTTATGTCGAGGTAAAACATATCAAGTTCCAACATCTTCGATTGGTTTAAATGTGTGGCAAGCCCTTCATTGGGTGTGCGCTTATATGCTTTGGAAGAATCGTAACATGACGGTATTTCAAAACAAATGTTGGAGTGTTCCGGTTACTTTCAACCAAATTCAAATTAAATCGTTTGAATGGATATCGCATTGAATCAAAGGAAATAAGTTAAATTGGCTTGTATGGTTATCTAGTCCAAATGTATATCTAGATTTAGTTTAGTACTTGGGCTGCGTACTTTGCATCCCTCCTCGGGTTCTTTCTAGATTTATTCGTGTACGGGGCTCTCTCATGTATTTTCTTGAGAGGTCCCGGTTGTAATCTACTGTGTAACATTCGTGGTTGTTTAATAAAACTTTATTAAAAAAAAAAAAAAAAAAAAAAAAAAAAAAAAAAAACTCCCTCTAGGAAGACACTAGAGAAGAGCGTAAAACGATTACAAAAGCCTCAAAAACTAACCAATCATCCCATCGCATATTACATGAACTTTTATTATTAAGCCTATTAAAAGAAAAAGTTTCTAATCAAATCAAAAATACACTCCTTCATAGAGCGATCCACAAAAATGAGACTATTATGATACCTCCAACTATATAAAACGGGACTGTCATCGAAAAATGAAGATCCAAACCGGTACAAACGAAGAAAGAAACCGGACGGGCTCGTAAACGTCGCAAGTCGACGCTAACTCTAACCGAGCCACATCATTAAAAACCAACCAAATACACCCATAACGAAATAAGACAACCGAAAAACGCACATGAACCAAACCTAAAAAAAAAAAAAACATCTAATTAAACTTAAAAATAAACTTCAAGAAGGCTTTTTATCATTCCTCTCATCCGGCAGATTTGTGAACCCGTCAATCGTGTTAATATGAACCCCTTTACCACCTCGAGATTTGAAATTATACGAAATAACATTGGAAGAGGAGCTACCAATACGTTTCCCGGGTACCCAAGGCATTCCTTGATCCGCAAATTCTTGAAAAAAACCTTTATACTCATTAAACGAAGAGCATCCATCATTAGAGTCCATGAACATTTTTTGAATCGCCTCTCCACAATCTAAATCATCGGCTTTGTCTTTAAGAGAGTACGAACCCTCAACGGAGACATTTTTCCCATTATGTCTCGAAAACTTTTTAGTCATCCCAATTTTTGCTTTGGACACGTTATCTTCACATCGACTATCCGAACCCTCAACCTTCTTTCTCTTCTTCTCCTTCATTAAAGCATTTAGCCTCTCAACGAAAGAGGGTTTAGACACACACACTTCTTGATCAGGTAACTTGATCAGATACCTCCACACATGTCATACTGTTTTATGTTTCAAATTAATGTATATAGTTATTTGTTTGCATAGTAAAACTCGTATTATCTTTATTGTCAAATTGTACAACTTATACTAATTTTTCAGATCATGTGAAATAGATAAGGAGATATAACTAGACTTTCGTAAACAATAGCAATGATTCACAATTATTTGGCTAGCAATTGGTGCGTCTAATTAAGATGCTACAATAACTCTATAGTCACTACAGATTTTCAAATATATTCAATTTAAATTCGGGTAATTGATCAAAATATACTTTTTAAAAAAAATTTCATTCAAAATACACTTTTTTTAAAAAAATTGTCTTTTTACACCATTAGGTCGACCAACAATATGGTCGACCACCCCCTTTACTTGGTCGACCACCTCATTTTTCAAGGTGGTCGACCAAACTTCAATAAGAGCATGATCGACTACCATATAAACATGGTCGACTACCACCTCAATTGGCTATGGTCGACCACAAAGCAAAAAAACAACGCGGGCGACCAACTCATTGGTCGACTTCACTGTATTCGGGTTTCACGCATCCCGAAATCTGCAAAATCCGTGCAAGTCTAGTAACAGTTTTTAGTGATATTCAGGTTTCGGGATGCGTGAAACCTGAATACAGGGAAGTCGACCAATGAGTTGGTCGCCCGCGTTGTTTTTTTGCTTTGTGGTCGACCATAGCCAATTGAGGTGATAGAAGACCATGTTTACATGGTAGTCGACCATGCTCTTATTGAAGTTTGGTCGACCACCTTGAAAAATGAGGTGGTCGACCAAGTAAAGGGGGTGGTCGACCATATTGTTGGTCGACCTAATGGTGTAAAAAGACAATTTAAAAAAAAAATGTATTTTGAATGAAAATTTTTTAAAAAAGTATATTTTGGCGAATATCCCTTTAAATTCAATTTAAAAAAAAATATATATATAAGTAATAAAAATTACGCGTCTCAATTGAATTTGTAAGATTCATAAGGACATCTAGAGCACATTAGCACGCTCAATCCGTCAATTATTATTTTTATAACAATTACACGGAGTAATAAGTAACGCTAATGATATGGACGTCCCAATGGTTTAATATGCACGTTAATGCATATATAATATTTAATAGTAATTGATATTTTACTTATTAATGATCGAAATATTAGTATTGTGAGACTTAAGAGCAACGAATACAACTATATTCAATCTAATATTTTACTAAGGGGATGATTCTAACACACCCTTTTTTGATCATCACACACCTATTTTAACCTTTTACTCTTCTAATAATACTCCATTTCTTTAAATTGGTGTGTGAGGATCAAAAAAGTATGTGTGAGAATCATCCCCCTTTTACTAATTTATAAACTTATGATTATAATAATTATTATATATTTAGGATCGGAATTGATGAACTAAATATATGAGAGATCTTAAGGAACTTAGACAAGTAAAAATGAATTCTCTCGATTTTCTCTTTAAATTTAAGTTACTGTAAATAAATCGTTACATGATAAAATAGTGATTTTGATTATAAAGATTGAATGTAATGTATACTTTTAAATAAGTTGACCAAGCTGATTTCTTAGCAGACAAGGAAAATTGGTCGACATGGTATGGTATTTGGCTATTAGCATCACACGTGACGTTGCAATTATGCAATCCAAAGAAGGAAAGTAAATCTGTTTATCTTGTTAAATTATTGAGGACCTAGTTTACTAATATTTATATTGTATTTGTATTTGTATTTATATTGTATAATAAAATAATATCATTGGGTCAACATAGTTTTGGTGGACAAGTGTCATTTTTGTTCAAGTTAAACAACCTAGTTCTTTGTCCCCATGACAAAGATAAGAAAACATTACTGTATTTAGGATGTGTCCCTTTTTATTCAATGCGTATACTAACATAATGATATACTAATAATAAAAGGAACATATACTACTACGTATTATTAAACCGGCGTTCTCTTTGGAGTTTCATCTTTTTATGAAGTATTGCCATTTAATTTAATAATATATTATATATTTTATTTATTTATTATTGTGTGTATTTTTTTAAAAAAATCCAACAAGTTTATATATAACTATAATGTTTTACTCTCTCCGTCCATAATAAGTGTCATATTTTGACTTTTCATAGTTTTTTTTTTTCGCAACTTTGACATTAAATATTTTTATTTGTGTTACTCCGTATATAATAGTTGAATAGTTGATAAAACTCATACCAATAAAAAATAAATTTAAAACCCATCTCATTTATATAGTTTTCATTTTAATCAAATATTATATAACGCAAACAAATATATTTAAAGTTAAAGTTGAGAAATAAAGACTTTAAAAAGTCAAAACAAGACACTTATTATGAGACGGAGGAGTAAAATTTTACAATATAAAGATTCTTTTTTCTTTTAAAATTGTCACTATTAAATTTTGCTCAAACCATATTTTGTTGCCATAACTACGGGAACAGGACATGTGATTTGCACAGATTACACGCCCATTCTGCTCTAAACTATATTTTTACATGGACAGTCCTCGTAATATGCAAATTTAGCGTGTATAGTCCCAACCTTGACGGTTGTTAGAAGCTCCATTAAATTGTCTCACATGCATAACATGTAAGGGTAGTTTCATCAATTTATTTCCTTTTCTTCCTCTATTATTTTTACCTCCTACCAACTTCATCCTCATCCTCGCTTTTCACTATAACGCAATTTTGTTCGAGTGTTTAAGTAACTTAAGTAAATCCAAAGATGATTCCTATATATGGTGTTATTAGTTATTGCTATTGTTGTGATTTTGTAGATGAATCGAGGTGTTTGAAAATAGATATTAGGATGATTTATGTTTATTTGATTGTGTGAATGAATTTGTGTGTTTGTGTATTACTATCAACAATTGTGTTTAGAATTGTGATAAGTATATTATCTCTTTTTAAAAAGATTTATGGGTTTTGATTATAAGCACGCTGATATTTTGCTAGGGTTTAATTTTGAGGTTTTGGTAGAGTTAATTTCAGAAATTTTGACAGGGTTTGATTTCATAGAATTTTGACGATTTAGTAATTTGTAAGATTTTCATTAAATATGATATGTAGCTTTGAAGTTGAAAAATTTAGGTTTGGAAGGGTATATTATGGATGAAAATGCAGGTGATGAAAGAAGAGGCAAAATGATGACATACGAAGTGACTTAACATATTTTTTAACACTCGTCAGTCATGGGGACTTTACAAGCAGCATTTGCAAATTTCGAGGACAGTAAATGCAAATAAAAAAAATTTTAGTTATTGGGTGCGTAATCCATTCAACCTCGAGGACTGTCTCAACAATTATTTCTTTTTTTTTTCTTCAAAAATTTCAAATAAAGTTGAATATCAATAAATCATTTTTGTTTCTAAACTTAAGATTGGTTAGAGATGATGTGTGTCATTTATTTAAATTTATTTATAAACAATTTATAATACAAAATACTACAAATTAAAGTATAATAAAATATATGAAGATGAAGATAATAATCACCTATTAAGACTACTCTTATATATGACATATGTCTTCAAAACTACACTGTATCACATTAGCATCATCTCATCATTTTTTTTTTTTTTTTTTTTGAGTAAGCGAGGAAACTCTCCTATGAATGTTAACACCTATTTCCTTATGAGGTAAGGCCTAGTGTGTCAACACAATACTATAAGTAAACTGGCTTTAGGAGGGCGGAGTGTTGCCGATTGATGTTTACCCTTGGAAAATAATCCCTGCAGACCCGGTTCACAAGTATAGAAACTTGTGGGGTGGCTTAATCAATCTGTCGTTCGCAGAGCGTAAAAGTGCTAGCCGGATGACTTCTAGTGAGAGAAAGTGCTAGAGAGAGAGAGATGAAATCTCAACTCTCAAGTTTGACAGAATGTCTGAACTCCGTAAAATGACGACCCAAGGGGTCTATTTATAGTGTCAGATCCACCAGATTGCTCGGGGACACGTGTCAGACGATGATACGTTCTGTCACTTGTGATTCGAAATTCACGCTAAAGGTGGCGTTCTCCGGCCAGGGCTTACGCGCTAGCGGCCTTCAGGGCTTACGCATGACGGAGCAGCCTGTACAGCGGAGAACGCTGGACGGATAATTCCACAAAACTGTTGTTTCCAGCCTTCCTGATGCTACTTTTATGCAAACATTACGCCTTTAATGCGTGTATACGATAGGATACACCATTAAGTCCCCCCAGTTTAATGACTTAAGCATTTGAAAAATGTTTAAGTTATTAAACTTTTGATAACGCATGCCAAACTAGCCTGCTCATTGCCCATTTGCATCGGGGAAAACATTACAGGCATTAAATGCAGACGAATTTTACTGACGCTGTTATGATTAATTTTGCATGGTTGAGATCCTCCACGCGCCTCCAGCTGTAAAAGTGTTATTTCGTACTCCACGTTTAAACTCGCCCGTACACGTGTCTTAATCGTGGCCATAAAAATTGCATCGATGAACTCCTATATAAACCGTCATAACCCTTTTACCTTCACTTTTTTACCTTTGCCAAGATCTAAAAAGCACATTTCTCCCTAAATCTTCATCGCATTCTTCAATTTTTAACTTTTTAAGGTTTAGCATCTTTCAAGGTCAGTTATACTTCATCCTTCTGCTATTTTCTTCTTGTTGATATCTTTTTACTGTATTATTATGGCTTCTATACCGAGTACTGGCCAAGAATACGCAAAGCCTTCTTCGTCAAATACTGCTAACATTCCAGAAGTTAGCACGATGGCTTCATCACTGACAAGTGAATACTTAGACGGTTTAAAGATTGCCTTCCGCCATCTTAATCAATACAACCCTGTTCTTCCTACCAACCAACAAACTGCTGACAACCCTCCTGACGGAAAAATTACTTTATACGCCATACAAATTACCCACGGCAACCTCCGTGTTCCCCTTACTAACTTTCTCCTTCCCCTTCTTAGATATTATAAGGCATGCCTTAGTCAAATGCATCCCCATGGCCTTCAAAAAATCATCCTTTTTGAAATGTACTGCAATGCTGCTAATATTAAGCCTCGCATTAAAGTTTTTATCTCTTTGTTTAGAATTCGCACAATTAGCGACTGCTGGCTTACTATTGATAGTAAACGAAATACTCATTTTGTTGGTACAAATAGAGTATCAAACTTGAAGGACTGGAAAAGTCCGTTTTTCTTTGTTGATGAGACTGTTATTCCGGAAGAGTATTTCGTTGTCCGGGAATGGGGTTCCATTGATGCTGGTGTGGGAAAGGGTGTTAAGATTTCTGCCGCAGAGCAGCGGATAGTAAATAGTTTGAAAGAGCTCCGCCTTCCGCCCAGATCATATGAGAGGTATGAGGGAATTCTTGTGCTGTGCAGAGTGAGTCAAAAATGGCCTAGCACTTCTGTGCCAGTACTCCGTGAGAAGAACCAGGGTAGGATGTGATATGATCATCCTATTATATATAAATGCGTGTCTATTGTTTATCATGTTCGCTTATATTGCTGTCTATGTTTAATTTTTGCAGCCAACTCCGTGATGCATGTTCGTTCTGCTCTTTTATCCGTCGATCTTGATGATGAAGTGGAGGTCACTGCTCGTGACAAAACTGTTAAAGAGCTAGAGGCAGAGAGAGCTGCAGCTGAAGCTAAAGCTGCTGCTGATGCTGCTGCTGCTGAAAAGGGGGAAGAAATCATTGTCAGCAGTTCTGACAGTGAGTCCGGGTCTGAACAGACAGACACTGAATAGAGAGCGGATGACACCACCACCGCCGAGCAGAAGACATCAGGTTCGGTTGACATCACGGGTGAAACAAACCCCACTCATCCTCCAACCCAAAAGACAAGGAAGAAGAGCATAGGCTCTAAGAGGGCGAAAAGTACAGAGGGGAGCCAAAAGCAGAAACGCAGAAGAAGTATGTCCATTCTGCTCGTTCTTGATAATGCACATGTGTAACAGACTGAAACTCGGGCTAGTTGTAAGTGGACTATTTTTGCCCTTAGGGTTTGTGCTTAGTCTTAAGTGCTTTTTATTTTAATTATTTTATTAGTGTTTTATTATAATTCTTTTGTGACCAGTTTGTGACAAGGGTCCCAGAATAGGTTTGTTTATTTTATTTGGACCTCGTTTGGGTTACCTAATCTTGTGCGAAAGATATCAGATAACTGGTAAACACCCGTGTGTTGTGGGGTATGGGGTTTTAACCCCAAATTAAGTGTATGAGCAGCTAATTTCCCTCATTTGTTTCCTGAACCTTCCTCTCACTCACACCTTCACCTAACCTCATCTTCACCATCTCAAACAACCCTAAATCATTTGATCTCGAATTGAAGCTTGATTTTAGTGTCAAATCGTTCCTTGGGTTATTGTGATTCTAACAAGGTAAAGTTTGCTTAATTTCGTGATCAAATCAGTGTCAAAATGGGTGTTTTAGTCAAGTTTTTATGAAAATCGGGTTTTGTGTCAAATTGGTAGAAATTGATGTTGTTTGTGCTTGAATGTTGTGGGTTTATGTTCTAAAATGTTTAGTGTAAAAGATGTAACCAGTTTTGAGGTCAAAAACGCGTCCAAAGTCGAGATTTGGTGAATTTGGGTTGAAACCCGTCACTTTGCTGCTGTTGCAGCTGATGAACTACCTTCGGCCGATGGTCGTTGACCATTGACCGATGGTGAGGAAAATCGGCCGATGGACGATACCATCGACCGATGGTGTATGATTTCTGACCAGCGGATGTAATTTTGACGATCGACCGATTGGTAGAGACCATCGACCGATGGTGTGTTGACGATCGGTCGATGGATGAGACCATCGACCGATGGTCTTAGACAGTGAAATTTTTACTAAGTGTTGAATTATAGCTGTTATGCTGCCCGTTTGTATTTTGGTGTTCAGGATGTAAATTTTGAAAGTGCACAAGTGTTAAGCATTAAAATTTTAGCGGACGCAGTTTTTTACTAATTTGCTATAATTCACCGTCAGTGTGTCTAATCTTGATGGGAACACTATTCTAACTTGGTTTTTGCTGTTCTCAGGAGATAAGGACAAGGAGGAAGCTCAGAAATAATAACTGAGCAGTTGCTGGTAATTGGTGAGTGGGTCTATCTACGGATAGAGTTTAAGTAGCATATCATGCTACTGTGGTTGACTCTTTTACCATGCATAGTGTAGGAATTGCTATGATAGAATAATATAGTATGCCTGATCTTGTGTGTGAATTATGTGTACACTGTGTGAATGGCACCAGTCGGGCCTAGGGAGACTGGGGACTCGAGACTGTGCCTAGGAGAGGTTAGAGTCCGTATGAGGTCAACCGTGCCAAGGGGAGGTTGGGTCCATAGGTTACTGATTGTGGAGTATAGTGTGAATGATGCATCCCCTGCATCTGGATAACTATACTGTGAATTGAGTAGCAGCGACTATCGGTAGACTCATTCCCGATCAGCTAAGAGTCGTGTGCTCGTACAAGCCGCCGATCCTCGTATTGTCTTATTGTATGCTAGTTGGTAGGTAGCAAGTGTTGTTGTTAGTATATAGCTTGTGTGTGGCTTAAGCTATATCTGTTAGATAGATTCCATTCACTTAGCGGTGCGCTAATCCCCCACATGTTTTCCCCTTTGCAGGTTTAAGTACTGCTAGTCGGGATGAGTATGGATGCAGAAGACATGTTTGACAACCCTACTCTGATGTGGACTTTTGTTTAAATAATGTTTTGTAATAACGTAACACCGTTGTGTAAGCTTAAACTTAATTATACTGTTTAATGTAATGACGTAACTTATATTGTGTTTATTATTAAAGTCTTCCGCTGTGTATTTAAAAAAAAAATGGCCGGTGTTACAAGTTGGTATCAGAGCATGGTTTGGCAGCAAGTACGTGCGCGCATTTTGTTCCCAAACCCTGAGGCAAGTCAAACATGTCTGTGGGAGTGGGGGGCTAAGTGAAAACAGGATATATGTGTGTGTTAGTTGTGATTGAACTAACTGTTATCCACTAAGCTTTTGTGTGAGCTGTTTTGTAGCATAGGTATGGCTGATAGAAACGCAACTGGCCCATCCAACCCCGGAACATTTAGAGCACCAGAAGAGGGTGTTGAGTCAGATGATGATCAGAATAGTTATACCCTTCAGTTAGAAAGCAAGCTAAAAGAGGCTGAAGACAAAATTAATGAGCTTGAATTAGCGAGGCATTCTGGAAATGATGATACACCACCTGGATTCCCAACCGCGCAATCCCAAACGATACCTAACGTGCACCAGAACCAGTTTCAGAATCAAATACCTAACCAATACTATATGCCACCGCAAAACTGTAAGACCCAAATATTTATTGTACATAATGTATTCATGGTGTATGATGCGTATATGAAGTGTACGAAGCATGTACGTGTTGCTTGCTCGAATGTCGAAGAAAACTGGACGTTGTTTGAGGTACAAGGTGTGTACGTATCTTCTCAACCACAAATAAAGTTTGAGTTGATGTTTCAAAGCCTTACCATTGGAAATAATATCTTATTACGTTTCCAACGATATTTGATTCATCGAAAACGGAGCTACGGTCAAAAAGTTATGGCCAAAACAAGTTTATGAAAACTGACCTGTAGGTTGGAGCGGCGCTCCACCTTTCGGCGCGGCCCGCCGAACCCATCTGAGGCAATTTTCAGCCTTTTTAAAAGGTTTAAATGAGGGGTACTTTGGTCTTTTCATTTAGGGTCGGTTTAGGGTCACCAAAACTGATCTAGAACTCCATTGGAGCTCATTTTCACTCATCAAACACTCTCATCTTCAAACCCTAGAGTGAGAGGAGAGTTTTAGAGAGAGAGAGCTCCAATTGGAGAAGAAGAAGGGTGTTTCGGGTCAAACCTCGGGTATTAAAGTTGTTCTACTCGTCAACGGCATCATTTTGGCGGTATTGGTAAGTTCAAACTCCGCACTTCATCTTTGTAATTTGATATTCAAGTTTAGGGTTTTGAACTAGTTAGTTATAAAACTCTTTTAGGAGGTGAAATGGGTAATTGTAACTAGTTATTGTGGATATTGGTGGGTTTAGGATTTGATGATGATATTGTTAGTTTGTAAACTAATTTTGTTGATGAAATCACTAGCTAACTTGGATTATTAGTGATTTGGGGTGTAAGTTCACAAATTGGGTGTTTTGACTAGTTTTAGGTCAAAATGGGTTTTTGTGTAAATGTTGGTCTAAAATGCATTTAAAGCCTAAAAGAGGTGTATTTAGGTATTTCGGGAATGCGGGAAATGGTCTCGTTAGTTTTGGACTTTCGAGTATCGTTAAAAGTGCAAAAAGGCGTAGATTGCACTTTATGTCAATTTGGGCGGGTCGTGAGTCCAAATGGGGGATTGGTTGATCAAACCTTGTGCAAAATGTATTAGTGGGACATAATCACTATTCGATTGTGATTATGAGTGGTTCGGGTGAGATTTGACTTAGTCAAAGTTGGTCAAGTGTATATAGTCGAAATTACACTTGTGATGTGTTAAGTCGAATAGGCTTAAGTTGTAGCTTATTTGCATGTATGATTTTCGTAGGTGATATACGTGAAGTCGGTGGAAGGAGTTCAAGTTTGCGAGTTGCACTTCTTCAAGTAATCGAGGTGAGTGGAATATTTATACATGTATGTATGTGGTTTATTTACTCGTACGCGATGTGGTCCTTTGGTGCCACATCGTGAGTAGTGGGCGTTATGTCACAAGACGGTGACATATTTGTTGGTATGATGGGATGGGAACTACAATTCGGTAGTGTCTCGACAGGTTATTCACAAGTCGGTGACACCTCATAGTGGTTCACGGGGCGGTGACCCTTAGTAGTTGGTTGGTGTTTCACAAGTCGGTGTCACCATAAGTCGGGGAAGTGATTCACGAGTCGGTGACACTTCATAGTGTTCACAAGCCGGTGACACTAGGTGGTGCTTCACAAGTCGGTGATGCCACATGGAGGTTCACAAGTCAGTGACCCATATGTATTGATGGGGGTTCACAAGTCGGTGATACCCTTGGGTGATTCACAAGTCGGTGACACCCTATAGTGTTCACAAGTCGGTGACACTTAGCGGTGCTTCACAAGTCGGTGATGTCACATGGCGTTCACAAGTCGGTGACCCATAGATATTGGTGGGTAGTTCACAAGTCGGTGACACCCTTTGATGAGTAACAAGTCGGTGACAACATACGAGTGAGACTCGACGTTATCGGTCGTCTACAAGTCGGTAGTGCCATAGCGGGGCACGGTTCGTTATATTTATGCATTGTTATGATTTTATTATATTATTGTGACGATTTATATACTAACGTTTTTGCTAGTCGTATGTTTGGTGTTACTAGCTCGTTTATGCATTTTGTTTGCATGGTTTTGTAAGTGGATGCGTGTAGGTAAATTACATATGTATATGTATAAGTATTGCATTCACTAAGCATTAGCTTATCCTCTCGTTGTTTACATTTTTAGGTACGGACGCGGATTTGGCAAGGGTATGCTCGGGATTAGATGACTTTCCCTTTTGAGCTTGCGTGGATTTCTTTTGGAATCGACTTAGGATTGGGTAGTTTATCCCCAAACATCATGCTCGTAGTTGTGTTTGGAAACTAAACTCATTGGGTCGAATTTGTATTTTTTAGTAAAAGGGTATTTTGGGCATATGTGGGCCCCGTCTCGTAAAACTTATTTTATGAATGAAACATGTTAGTTTTTCATATATGAATATGTTGTGAAAAGCGTATTGCCTAAATACGTAGGGAAGTGGTCAAACATTTTAGCATTTCAAGACTTTTTGGACAGGCCACTTTGGCGCGCCGCGCAAGGTTATGGCGCGCCGCGCCACCTGCTGAACAAAGAATTTTTTTTTATTTTGGTAAATTTCACGTGGTCGATTGTATATCGGGTTGGGTTGTTACAAGTGGTATCAGAGCATGGTCTAAGGGATTTAGGTGACTTGAGATAGGCGCCTAGACTTAGACTTTTGTGTGTGCTATTATGCGGGACTTGTAGGATTACGGGTCGGTTCGGGGTTTAGTTAGTGCCTTAGAGAATAGGTGAACTAGCTATGTATTGATTATGTCGTTATTAATCATGTTGTTTGCGTTGAATATCTAGCGAGATGGTTGTTGTATTCATGAGCTCGGCGTGGCGTGTGAGCGTAATAATGCATCGCGACCATTATTACGGTTGCAAGCCAAGTCATGCAAGTGATGTACAACAAGTGTTGAACTAGATGGGATGTACGAACGGTGGCATATTATATGTTTGTGAACGATTGATCGTGGTGGTGTGTGTAAGTTATTCATGTTGTGTTCCTAACCGAGTTCATTTCTTAGAATGACGACAAGGAGCAAACAAGCCAACGAAGATCAAGACGAAGACGTTGAGTTCACGACTAAGGTTGAGGCCATCTTTAAATGTCAAAAAGCGGAGTTTATCGAGGATGTTAGAAAGGTTTTCCGAGAATCGGTTGATGGGCAAATAACCGATCTAATTGATGAAAGGGTGAAGGTCGCAATCGAGGAAGCGCTTGATGCTAGAAATATTTATCCCCGAGGCGAAGGGAGTGAAGGAAATGGGAGGCGGGATTTCCATTACAAAAACTTCAAGGATGCACAACCTCCTATGTTTAATGGGGTAAGGGATCCGTTGAAGAGTACATGTTGGGTTTCCGACATCGAGGGGGCTTTCCGTACTAGTGAATGTCCTCCCGAGAAGAAAACGAGGTACGGTTCTAGTATGTTACGTGAAGAAACCAAGTTGTGGTGGGATGACAAGATTCAATTGTATGGCGAGGAACAATGTATGAGCTTGTCATGGGATGAGTTCAAAAAGGAGTTCTTTGATGAATACCGAACTTCTTCCGATCTTGATAGAATCCGGGACGAGTTACACAATTTGCGACAAGGTTCGATGGACTTGGTTACTCTCAAGTCTACCTTTTTAGCAAAGACTCGTTTTTGTCTGGAGTACGTTGGTGACGATCACAAGTTGATGAAAGATTTATATCGTACACTGAATGACGAATTTAAGGGTAAGATTAGTCGGGGAATGGCTAAGTCTTTTGAAGAGTTGTTTTAGTTAGCTCGGGGTTTTGAACCGGAGGTGTCGAAGCCAAGTGTGTCCGGTGTTAGTAAATGGAAGTTCGAAGCGACGGCATTTTCGAACAAGAAGAGTAAAAGTGCTACCGAAGGTGTCGGAAGCGTAAAGATGAGTGACACGGGTGGTTCTAAATTCGTGTGTTATAATTGTGGACAAACGGGCCATAAGTCTCGTGATTGTCCGTTGGGCAAGGACACATGTTTTAAGTGCCGGAAGGAGGGACACCGGAAGTCGGAATGTCCCGAGTGGAATAGTGACGGGGCGCGGAAATCTGGCGACGCTTGATTCAGGTACTATTCGATTTTAGTACTATCTATGTGCGGGTGATTTGGGTAATGATTGAGTTTATCCATGTGTTGTAGTGACTAGCTAGGTCGAGTTAGTCCATTGTGGTTTGACTAACCAGGTCAGGTTAATCAATTTTTGTTAGGTGTTGACCGAGTCGGGTTGACCAAGGGTATTTGACTAACCAAGCCGGGTTACTCAAATTTTTTTTAGGGGTTTGACTGAGTCGGGTTGACCGAGATAGTTTGACTAACCGAGTCGGGTTAATCGATAAATTGTTAGGAGTGTTGACCGAGTCGGGTTGACCGAGTGCGTTTGACTAATCAAGATGGGTTAATCAATTGTTGTTAGGACTTAACCAAGTTGGGTTAACCGTGTGTGTTGACTTAACCAAGTAGGGTTAATCGATTGTTGTTAGGTGTTGACCGAGGTGGGTCGACATAGTGTATTTGACTTGACCGAGTCGGGTTAATTGGGTTGGTGTTGGAGGCTTAACCAAGTCGGGGGTAACCATGGGATGATTAGAGGGTTACTTGTATTGTTCTCCATAAGGGTTAGTGTAGGATGGCATGCCGTTCGAGAGGCGCTTACGTTGATCATGTAGGTGTGCGAGAAGAGTCATGATTGTTGACTATCTTTGGTGTGTGTAAGTAACCGTGTTAACGGTTGAGAGGATACGAGTTGGGGTGTAAGTCTTGGTGGCACCAAGCATCACCATTGTAAGTGAAAGGATTGCTAGGCTTGCTTTGCGGCCTAGGCGGATAGTGACAAGCAGGCGTCACTAGAAAGTTGTAGGCGTTGAGCCGTAATGTCCATTGGATTTGTGTGACTTCGAATAGTCAAGTGTCATATGACACCGAGGAGGGACCCGAAAGGGTTGAGTGATTGAGACTCGGTGGTAGTAATGGGAGTTGCATAACACTACATCAGGTGCCCTCCGTATACCTGCAAGTGGAATGCTTCACTCCGGTGTTGTGATTATTTTGTACTTGGGTACCGAAGAGAAAACCCGAAGGTACGAAGATGGTTTATTGTGAAGATTAGTGGGCGTCGGCGTTTGACCGATTCGAAAGGTCGAGTTTCATGTATCTTGTGGTAAGTCCGCTAAAGATTTTAAGTATGACCAACGTTGATACCGGGCGTGTGTGATGTAGAATGTTGAAATTTCGCAAGGTATTATCACCTTGACGGTGATAGCGTAGGGTTTAAACCCGAAGTGGGGGAGTATGTACCCAAAAAGTACGGTGGTCCCTTGGTTTGGTAGGCGTGTTTGGGTCATTCACCGGTAGTTGCCTCGTTTTGAGAGCTAACTAGAGACGTAGAGTGTTAGTTTGGACTGTCTCATGTAGGGGCGTGTTTGTGTAGAGTGCGTTCGGGAACGAACTCTCTAGAATATTGGCGGTGGGCGTTAGAACTCTAAGTCGTGAGTTGGAGTACGCCAAGGAAATCCTGAAGGATAGTTGTGCGATTGGAACATTGCATGGTGGAAAGGCGTGATCGATAGGATGCAATGGCGGCATCAAAGGGGTCCGAGATTGTGTGAGAACTCGAAGACTTGAGGAAAGTGTGTTGTTTTTGTTTGCGATGAGGTTTAGATCGCGAGGACGCGATCTAATTTAAGTGGGGGAGAGTTGTAAGACCCAAATATTTATTGTACATAATGTATTCATGGTGTACGATTCGTATATGAAGTGTACGAAGCATGTACGTGTTGCTTGCTCGAATGTCGAAGAAAACTGGACATTGTTTGAGGTACAAAGTGTGTACGTATCTTCTCAACCCCAAATAAATTTTGAGTTGATGTTTCAAAGCCTTACCATTGGAAAGAATATCTTATTACGTTTCCAACGATATTTGATTCATCGAAAACGGAGCTACGGTCAAAAAGTTATGGCCAAAACAAGTTTCTGAAAACTGACCTGTAGGTTGGAGCCGCGCTCCACCTTTCGGCGAGGCGCGCCGAACCCGTCTGAGGCAATTTTCAGCCTTTTTAAAAGGTTTAAATGAGGGGTACTTTGGTATTTTCATTTAGGGTCGATTTAGGGTCACCAAAACTGATCTAGAACTCCATTGGAGCTCATTTTCACTCATCAAACACTCTCATCTTCAAACCCTAGAGTGAGAGGAGAGTTTTAGAGAGAGAGAGAGAGCTCCAATTGGAGAAGAAGAAGGGTGTTTCGGGTCAAACATCGGGTATTAAAGTTGTTCTACTCGTCAACGGCATCATTTTGGCGGTATTGGTAAGTTCAAACTCCGAACTTCATCTTTGTAATTTGATATTCAAGTTTAGGGTTTTGAACTAGTTAGTTATAAAACTATTTTAGGAGGTGAAATGGGTAATTGTAACTAGTTATTGTGGATGTTGGTGGGTTTAGGATTTGATGATGATATTGTTAGTTTGTAAACTAATTTTGTTGATGAAATCACTAGCTAACTTGGATTATTAGTGATTTGGGGTGTAAGTTCACAAATTGGGTGTTTTGACTAGTTTTAGGTCAAAATGGGTTTTTGTGTAAATGTTGGTCTAAAATGCATTTAAAGCCTAAAAGAGGTGTATTTAGGTATTTCGGGAACGCGGGAAATGGTCTCGTTAGTTTTGGACTTTCGAGTATCGTTAAAAGTGTAAAAAGGCGTAGATTGCACTTTATGTCAATTTGGGCGGGTCGTGAGTCCAAATGGGGGATTGGTTGATCAAACCTTGTGCAAAATGTATTAGTGGGACATAATCACTATTCGATTGTGATTATGAGTGGTTCGGGTGAGATTTGACTTAGTCAAAGTTGGTCAAGTGTATATAGTCGAAATTACACTTGTGATGTGTTAAGTCGAATAGGCTTAAGTTGTAGCTTATTTGCATGTATGATTTTCGTAGGTGATATACGTGAAGTCGGTGGAAGGAGTTCAAGTTTGCGAGTTGCACTTCTTCAAGTAATCGAGGTGAGTGGAATATTTATACATGTATGTATGTGGTTTATTTACTCGTACGCGATGTGGGCCTTTGGTGCCACATCGTGAGTAGTGGGCGTTATGTCACAAGACGGTGACATATTTGTTGGTATGATGGGATGGGAACTACAAGTCGGTAGTGTCTCGACAGGTTATTCACAAGTCGGTGACACCTCATAGTGGTTCACGGGGCGGTGACCCTTAGTAGTTGGTTGGTGTTTCACAAGTCGGTGTCAACATAAGTCGGGGAAGTGATTCATGAGTCGGTGACACTTCATAGTGTTCACAAGCCGGTGACACTAGGTGGTGCTTCACAAGTCGGTGATGCCACATGGAGGTTCACAAGTCGGTGACCCATATGTATTGATGGGGGTTCACAAGTCGGTGATACCCTTGGGTGATTCACAAGTCGGTGACACCCTATAGTGTTCACAAGTCGGTGACACTTAGTGGCGCTTCACAAGTCGGTGATGTCACATGGCGTTCACAAGTCGGTGACCCATAGATATTGGAGGGTAGTTCACAAGTCGGTGACACCCTTTGATGAGTCACAAGTCGGTGACAACATACGAGTGAGACTCGACGTTATCGGTCGTCTACAAGTCGGTAGTGCCATAGCGGGGCACGGTTTGTTATATTTATGCATTGTTATGATTTTAGTATATTATTGTGACGATTTATATACTAACGTTGTTGCTAGTCGTATGTTTGGTGTTACTAGCTCGTTTATGCATTTTGTTTGCATGGTTTTGTAAGTGGATGTGTGTAGGTAAATTACATATGTATATGTATAAGTATTGCATTCACTAAGCATTAGCTTACCCTCTCGTTGTTTACATTTTTAGGTATGGACGCGGATTTGGCAAGGGTATGCTCGGGATTAGATGACTTTCCCTTTTGTGCTTGCGTGGATTTCTTTTGGATTCGACTTAGGGTTGGGTAGTTTATCCCCAAACATCATGCTCGTAGTTGTGTTTGGAAACTAAACTCATTGGGTCGAATTTGTATTTTGTAGTAAAAGGGTATTTTGGGCATATGTGGGCCCCATCTCGTAAAACTTATTTTATGAATGGAACATGTTAGTTTTTCATATATGAATATGTTGTTAAAAGCGTATTGCCTAAATACGTCGGGAAGTGGTCAAACATTTTAGCATTTCAAGACATTTTGGACAGGCCACTTTGGCGCGCCGCGCCACCTGCTGAACAAAGAATTTTTTTTTTATGTTGGTAAATTTCACGTGGTCGATTGTATATCGGGTTGGGTTGTTACAAAAACACTTTTACTTATCAAAATCCCATGATGATGAACCCATACCAAATGCAAATGTTTCATCAACCTTACATGCAACCACCCAAAAGGTGTACTTATAAGAACTTCCGTGATTGCAAACCCTCTGAGTTTTCTAGAAGTACTGATCCGACTGTAACTCTCAATTGGTTGCGAGAAATTGAAAGGGTATTTGAAGCGTGTCAGTGTGAACCTGAGCTGAAAGTAACGTATGCTAGTCGAATGTTGAAAGGTAGGGCTATGATTTGGTGGGATTCTTTGATTTCCAGTATACCAAAAGAGCAAGTGAGTATGATCACATGGGAGCAGTTTCATGGGAAGGTGTGTGAACAATATTGTAATCCATTTGATATGAACCGAATCAAGACTGAGTTTCTTGAAATGAAGATGACACCTCAAATGACGATCGACGAGGTAGTAGAGAAGTATATGGATAAACTGAGGTTTGTACAACAGTGGGTGCCAGACGAAGCGTCTCGTATACAGCATTTTGTTAATATCATTTTGCCAGAGTACCGAACTTTTGTTAGAACGGCTACGTCGTTGTCTCAAGCGGTTATGATGGCTAAGATGGTAGAAAGTGATGTTCAGGCCGTTAGAAACAGAATGTTTGGTAATGTGCTACAACAAGGTGGGCAAGTATCTGGTCAATCAGGATCTAAATCCAAGAAGTCTAGTGGGTTTAAATCGAAGGGTAAAAGTGGTCAGAGTAGTTCTGGATCTGGATCAGGTAAAGGGAATTGGTGTCACATGTGTCGATCTTCTCACAGTGGTCAGTGTTCTGAGGCTACAAGAAGATGCTTAAAGTGTGGTGTGGTTGGTCATGAGTCTTCAGCATGTCCGTATCCGAATAGTGTGTGTTGGAGTTGTCATAAACCAGGGCATCGCGCAGTTAGTTGTCCGTCGAAGAGTGGTAGTTCTGGGGCAGGGTCAGGGGCGCGTTCAGCATCAGCCGTAGGGTCAACTGCCTCGAGTGGGCAGAAGAGGAAGAACCCTCCGACAGCAGAGGCTAGAGCTTTTCAGATGTCGATTGAGAATGCTGTAGCAACCGACGAAGTGATCACCTGTATGTTTCTAATCAACTCAATACCTGCTCGCGTATTGTTTGATTGTGGTGCCAATAGGTGTTTTATGTCCCTAGATTTCTGTGCTAAGTTGAATTTACCAGCTACTGTGTTACCCAAGCCGGTTAGTGTAGAAGTAGCCGATGGTAAGATCACACCCGTCACAACATATGTGTCTGGGGTTTGTATAGAGATTGAAGGAAAGAAAAGAAAACTGTGGCTGATATTCCGGTAGTGTCAGAATTTCCCGAAGTGTTCCCAGATGAGTTACCAGGTCTGCCACCGGTAAGGGAAGTCGAATATAAGATTGAGTTGGTTCCTGGAATAACTCCAGTTGCAAAAGCTCCATACCGATTAATGCTTTCTGAAATCCGTGAAATGATGTCACAGATTCAAGAGTTATTAGATCTTGGATTTATCCGACCGAGTTCTTCACCGTGGGGTGCTTCGGTATTGTTTGTTAAAAAGAAGGATGGGTCAATGCGTATGTGTATTGATTATCGTGAATTGAACAAAAGAACAGTGAAAATTAAGTATCCATTACCTCGAATAGACGATTTGTTCAATCAGTTACAGGGTACTTCATTCTTTTCCAAGATAGATTTACGATCCGGGAATCATCAGGTTCGTGTTGCTGAATCAGATATACCGAAAACAGCGTTCAGAACTAGGTATGGTCATTATGAATTTCTTGTCATGCCGTTTGGCTTGACGAATGCGCCAGCAGTCTTCATGGATTTAATGAATAGAGTGTGTCGTCAGTTCTTAGATAAGTTTGTGATTGTGTTCATAGATGATATACTAGTGTATTCAAAGACAGAGAGTGAACATGCTGAACACCTGAGACAGGTTTTGAACTTGTTGAAACGTGAGCAACTACTCGCAAAATTTTCAAAGTGTGAATTTTGGTTACGTGAAGTGCAGTTTTTGGGTCATGTGATTTGTGCTGAAGGTATAAAAGTTGATCTGACAAAGATAGAAGCGATAATGAATTGGAATTCTCCGAAGACTCCGACTGAGATTAAGAGTTTTCTGGGATTGGCTGGTTATTATCGCAGGTTTATCAAAGATTTTTCTAAAATAGTGGGTCCGTTGACTAAGTTGACTCGTAAAGATGTAGCCTTTCGATGGACGAATGAACAGGAAAAGGCTTTTCAGATTTTGAAACAGCTACTGTGTCAGGCACCAGTGTTAGCTTTACCAGAAGGTTCAGATGACTTCGTGGTATATTGTGATGCGTCATATGCTGGATTGGGTTGTGTATTAATGTAAAGAGATAAAGTAATCGCCTACGCCTCGCGACAGTTGAAAGTACATGAGAAGAATTATCCAGTGCATGATCTTGAAATGGCTGCAGTAGTGTTTGCTTTGAAACTGTGGAGACATTATTTGTATGGAACTCATTGTATTATTTGTACAGATCATAAGAGTTTGCAATATATCTTCTCACAGAAAGAATTGAATATGTGTCAGAGACGGTGGCAAGAGTTGATCAAGGATTATGATTGTGAAATTAAATATCATCCGGGTAAGGAAAATGTGGTTGCAGATGCGCTAAGTCGTAAAAAGTCAAGTGAAAATGTGAAATTCCTTCGTTTGAATATAACTCCAGATTTGATTAACAGCTTAAGAATCGTTCAGGCCTGTGCTTTGGAGGACGAACATATTAAATCTGAACAAATGATCAAACGAAAAGTGGACTTAATTGATGACTCACGTGGACTAAAGACTTTAAACAATCGTGTTTGGGTGCCTAAGCTTGGAGATTTGAGGGATTTAATTATGACAGAAGCTCACAAATCCAGATTGACAGTACATCCGGGTAGTAATAAGATGTATCATGATTTGAAAACAGTGTATTGGTGGCCGACAATGAAAACAGATATCGCTCGATATGTCGAAAAGTGTCATATTTGTGCTCAAGTGAAGGCAGAATATCAGAAACCTTATGGTTCGTTACGTCAGTTACAAATTCCAGAGTGGAAATGGGAACATATAACGATGGATTTTATGACCAAATTACCTCGAACTCAGAAAAGACATGATATGATTTGGGTAATAGTGGATCATCTAACTAAAAGTGCTCATTTTCTTGCTACTCGTGAGACAGCCTCGTTAAGTGAGTTAGCCAATTTGTATGTGAAAGAGATAGTTAGTCGACATGGTGTGCCGTTATCGATGGTTTCAGACAGGGATTCTATATTTGTGTCGAATTTCTGGAATAGTCTTCAACAAAATCTAGGTACACGTGTGAATTTAAGTACAGCTTATCATCCTCAGACAGACGGTCAGAGTGAAAGAACGATACAGACTTTAGAGGATATGTTAAGGGCTTGTGTGTTAGAATACGGTGGTTCGTGGGATACACATTTGTCGTTGGTCGAATTCGCGTATAATAATTCATATCATTCTAGTATAGGGATGCCGCCCTATGAAATGTTGTACGGTCGTCATTGCAGAACTCCGACTTGTTGGTTAGAAGCCGGGGAGAAACAGTTTGCAGGTCCCGAAATTGTTCAAATGACAGCCGAAAAAGTTACAATTGCGCGAGAAAAGTTGAAAGCCGCTCGAGATAGGTAGAAAATGTATGCTGATCCGCGTAGACGTTCGGTAACTTTTAGTGTGGGTGAACGAGTGTATCTGAAAGTTTCGCCGTGGAAAGGGGTTATCAGATTCGGTAAACGTGGTAAGTTAGCACCGAGATTTATTGGTCCATTTCAGATCAGTGAAGTGTTGAATGATCAGACTGTGGTGTTAGATCTTCCGCCAGAGTTAGCCGGTATTCATAATACATTTAACGTGTGTTATCTTCGTAAGTGTAAAATCGATGATGAAACGCAACTCCTTCCTTTAGAAGATTTAAGGGTCGATTTGAATAAGAAATTGGTGGAAGAGCTGGTCCGTGTAGTTAACCGAAAGGTGACTAAGTTGAGAAATAAAGAGATACCGATGGTGTTGATTGAATGGAAATACAGTTTGGGTTCTAACCTTACATGGGAGACAGAAGAGTTGATGAGAAACCGCTACCCTCATTTGTTTGACCAAGACCAGATTTCGAGGATGAAATCTCCTTAAGGGGGGTGGATTTGTAACAGACTGAAACCCGGGCTAGTTGTAAGTGGACTATTTTTGACCTTAGGGTTTGTGCTTAGTCTTAAGTGCTTTTTATTTTAATTATTTTATTAGTGTTTTATTATAATTGTTTTGTGACTAGTTTGTGACAAGGGTCCCAGAACAGGTTTGTTTATTTTATTTGGACCTCGTTTGGGTTACCTAATCTTGTTCGAAAGATATCAGATAACTGGTAAATACCCGTGTGTTGTGGGGTATGGGGTTTTAATCGCAAATTAAGTGTATGAGCAGCTAATTTCCCTCATTTGTTTCCTGAACCTTCCTCTCACTCACACCTTCACCTAACCTCATCTTCACCATCTCAAACAACCCTAAATCATTTGATCTCGAATTGAAGCATGATTTTAGTGTCAAATCGTTCCTTGGGTTATTGTGATTCTAACAAGGTAAAGTTTGCTTAATTTCGTGATCAAATCAGTGTCAAAATGGGTGTTTTAGTAAACTTTTTATGAAAATGGGGTTTTGTGTCAAACTGGTAGAAATTGATGTTGTTTGTGTTTGAATGTTGTGGGTTTATGTTCTAAAATGTTTAGTGTAAAAGATGTAACCAGTTTTGAGGTCAAAAACGTGTCCAAAGTCGAGATTTGGTGATTTTGGGTTGAAACCCGTCACATTGCTGCTGTTGCGGCTGATGAACTACCTTCGGCCGATGGTGAGGACGATCGGCCCCGATGGACGATACCATCTACCGATGGTGTATGATTTCTGACCAGCGGATGTAATTTTGACGATCGACCGATTGGTGGAGACCATCGACCGATGGGGTGTTGACGATCGGCCGATGGATGGGACCATCGACCGATGGTCTTAGACAGTGAATTTTTACTAAGTGTTGAATTATAGCTGTTATGCTGCCCGTTTGTATTTTGGTGTTCAGGATGTAAATTTTGAAAGTGCACAAGTGTTAAGCATGAAAATTTTTGCGGACGCAATTTTTTACTAATTTGCTATAATTCGCCGTCAGTGTGTCTAATCTTGATGGGAACACTATTCTAACTTGGTTTTTGTTGTTCTCAGGAGATAAGGACAATGAGGAAGCTCAAAAATAATAACTGAGCAGTTGCTGGTAATTGGTGAGTGGGTCTATCTACGGATAGAGTTTAAGTAGCATATCATGCTACTGTGGTTGACTCTTTTACCATGCATAGTGTAGGAATTGCTATGATAGAATAATATAGTATGCCTGATCTTGTGTGTGAATTATGTGTACACTGTGTGAATGGCACCAGTCGGGCCTAGGGAGACTGGGGACTCGAGACTGTGCCTAGGAGAGGTTAGAGTCCGTATGAGGTCAACCGTGCCAAGGGGAGGTTGGGTCCATAGGTTACTGATTGTGGAGTATAGTGTGAATGATGCATCCCCTGCATCTGGATAACTATACTGTGAATTGAGTAGCAGGGACTATCGGTAGACTCATGCCCGATCAGCTGAGAGTCGTGTGCTCGTACAAGCCGCCGATCCTCGTATTGTCTTATTGTATGCTAGTTGGTAGTTAGCAAGTGTTGTTGTTAGTATATAGCTTGTGTGTGGCTTAAGCTATATCTGTTAGATAGATTCCATTCACTTAGCGGTGCGATAATCCCCCACATGTTTCCCCCTTTGCAGGTTTAGGTACTACTAGTCGGGATGGGTATGGATGCAGAAGACATGTTTGACAACCCTACTATGATGTGGACTATTGTTTAAATAATGTTTTGTAATAACGTAACACCGTTGTGTAAGCTTAAACTTAATTATACGGTTTAATGTAATGACGTGACTTATATTGTGTTTATTATTAAAGTCTTCCGCTGTGTATTTTTAAAAAAAAATGGCCGGTGTTACAAGTTGGTATCAGAGCATGGTTTGGCAGCAAGTACGTGCATGTATTTTGTTCCCAAACCCTGAGGCAAGTCAAACATGTCTGTGGGAGTGGGGGGCTAAGTGAAAACAGGATATATGTGTGTGTTAGTTGTGATTGAACTAACTGTTATCCACTAAGCTTTTGTGTGAGCTGTTTTGTAGCACATGTATGGCTGATAGAAACGCAACTGGCCCATCCAACCCCGGAACATTCAGAGCACCAGAAGAGGGTGTTGAGTAAGATGATGATCAGAATAGTTACACCCTTCAGTTAGAAAGCAAGCTAAAAGAGGCTGAAGACAAAATTAATGAGCTTGAATTAGCGAGGTATTCTGGAAATGATGATACACCACCTGGATTCCCAACCGCGCAATCCCAAACGATACCTAACGTGCACCAGAACCAGTTTCAGAATCAAATACCTAACCAATACTATATACCACCGCAAAACACTTTTACTTACCAAAATCCCATGATGATGAACCCATACCAAATGCAAATGTTTCATCAACCTTACATGCAACGACCCAAAAGGTGTACTTATAAGAACTTCCGTGATTGCAAACCCTCTGAGTTTTCTGGAAGTACTAATCTGACTGTAACTCTCAATTGGTTGCGAGAAATTGAAAGGGTATTTGAAGCGTGTCAGTGTGAACCTGAGCTGAAAGTAACGTATGCTAGTCGAATGTTGAAAGGTAGGGCTATGATTTGGTGGGATTCTTTGATTTCCAGTATACCAAAAGAGCAAGTGAGTATGATCACATGGGAGCATTTTCATGGGAAGGTGTGTGAACAATATTGTAATCCATTTGATATGAACCGAATCAAGACTGAGTTTCTTGAAATGAAGATGACACCTTAAATGACGATCGACGAGGTAGTAGAGAAGTATATGGATAAACTGAGGTTTGTACAACAGTGGGTGCCAGACGAAGCGTCTCATATACAGCATTTTGTTAATATCATTTTGCCAGAGTACCGAACTTTTGTTAGAACGGCTACGTCGTTGTCTCAAGCGGTTATGATGGCTAAGATGGTAGAAAGTGATGTTCAGGCCGCCAGAAACAGAATGTTTGGTAATGTGCTACAACAAGGTGGGCAAGTATCTGGTCAATCAGGATCTAAATCCAAGAAGTCTAGTGGGTTTAAATCGAAGGGTAAAAGTGGTCAGAGTAGTTCTGGATCTGGATCAGGTAAAGGAAATTGGTGTCACACGTGTCGATCTTCTCACAGTGGTCAGTGTTCTGAGGCTACAAGAAGATGCTTAAAGTGTGGTGTGGTTGGTCATGAGTCTTCAGCATGTCCGTATCCGAATAGTGTGTGTTGGAGTTGTTATAAACCAGGGCATCGTGCAGTTAGTTGTCCATCAAAGAGTGGTAGTTCCGGGGCAGGGTCAGGGGCGCGTTCAGCATCAGCCGTAGGGTCAACTGCCTCGAGTGGGCAGAAGAGGAAGAACCCTCTGACAGCAGAGGCTAGAGCTTTTCAGATGTCAGTTGAGAATGCTGTGTGGCAATCAACGAAGTGATCACCGGTATGTTTCTAATCAACTCAATACCTGCTCGCGTATTGTTTGATTGTGGTGCCAATAGGTGTTTTATGTCCCTAGATTTCTGTGCTAAGTTGAATTTACCAGCTACTGTGTTACCCAAGCCGGTTAGTGTAGAAGTAGCCGATGGTAAGATCACACCCGTCACAATATATGTGTCTGGAGTTTGTATAGAGATTGAAGGAAAGAAAAGAAAACTGTGGCTGATATTCCGGTAGTGTCAGAATTTCCCGAAGTGTTCCCAGATGAGTTACCAGGTCTGCCGCCGGTAAGGGAAGTCGAATATAAGATTGAGTTGGTTCTTGGAATAACTCCAGTTGCAAAAGCTCCATACCGATTAGCGCCGTCTAAAATCCGTGAAATGATGTCACAGATTCAAGAGTTATTAGATCGTGGATTTATCCGACCGAGTTCTTCACCGTGGGGTGCTCCGGTATTGTTTGTTAAAAAGAAGGATGGGTCAATGCGTATGTGTATTGATTATCATGAATTGAACAAAAGAACAGTGAAAAACAAGTATCCATTACCTCGAATAGACGATTTGTTCGATCAGTTACAGGGTACTTCATTCTTTTCCAAGATAGATTTACGATCCGGGTATCATCAGGTTCGTGTTGCTGAATCAGATATACCGAAAACAGCGTTCAGAACTAGGTATAGTCATTATGAATTTTTTGTCATGCCGTTTGGGTTGACGAATGCGCCAGCAGTCTTCATGGATTTAATGAATAGAGTGTGTCGTCAGTTCTTAGATAAGTTTGTGATTGTGTTCATAGATGATATACTAGTGTATTCAAAGATAGAGAGTGAACATGCTGAACACCTGAGACAGGTTTTGAACTTGTTGAAACGTGAGCAACTATTTGAAAAATTTTCAAAGTGTGAATTTTGGTTACGTGAAGTGCAATTTTTGGGTCATGTGATTTGTGCTGAAGGTATAGAAGTTGATCTGACAAAGATAGAAGCGGTAATGAATTGGAATTTTCCGAAGACTCCGACTGAGATTAAGAGTTTTCTGGGATTGGCTGGTTATTATCGCAGGTTTATCAAAGATTTTTCTAAAATAGCGGGTCCGTTGACTAAGTTGACTCGTAAAGATGTAGCCTTTCGATGGACGGATGAACAGGAAAAGGCTTTTCAGATTTTGAAACAGCTACTGTGTCATGCACCAGTGTTAGCTTTACCAGAAGCTTTACCAGTGTTCAGGATGTAAATTTTGAGTGCACAAGTGTTAAGCATGAAAATTTTAGCGGACGCATTTTTTTACTAATTTGCTATAATTCGCCGTCAGTGTGTCTAATCTTGATGGGAACACTATTCTAACTTGGTTTTTGCTGCTCTCAGGAGATAAGGATAAGGAGGAAGCTCAGAAATAATAACTGAGCAGTTGCTGGTAATTGGTGAGTGGGTCTATCTACGGATAGAGTTTAAGTAGCATATCATGCTACTGTGGTTGACTCTTTTACCATGCATAGTGTAGGAATTGCTATGATAGAATAATATAGTATGCCTGATGTTGTGTGTGAATTATGTGTACACTGTGTGAATGGCACCAGTCGAGCCTAGGGAGACTGGGGACTCGAGACCGTGCCTAGGAGAGGTTAGAGTCCGTATGAGGTCAACCGTGCTAAGGGGAGGTTGGGTCCATAGGTTACTGATTGTGGAGTATAGTGTGAATGATGCATCCCCTGCATCTGGATAACTATACTGTGAATTGAGTAGCAGGGACTATCGGTAGACTCATGCCCGATCAGCTGAGAGTCGTGTGCTCGTACAAGCCGCCGATCCTCGTATTGTCTTATTGTATGCTAGTTGGTAGTTAGAAAGTGTTGTTGTTAGTATATAGCTTGTTAGTGGCTTAAGCTATATCTGTTAGATAGATTTCATTCACTTAGCGGTGCGCTAATCCCCCACATGTTTCCCCGTTTGCAGGTTTAGGTACTGCTAGTCGCGATGGGTATGGATGCAGAAGACATGTTTGACAACCCTACTCTGATGTGGACTTTTGTTTAAATAATGTTTTGTAATAACGTAACACCGTTGTGTAAACTTAAACTTAATTATACGGTTTAATGTAATGACGTGACTTATATTGTGTTTATTATTAAAGTCTTCCGCTGTGTATTTAAAATAAAAAAAAATGGCCGGTGTTACAACATGTCTCTGTTTATAACTGTTATACTTGTTCAAAATGCTAATTTGTTTCTGTTAGTGATTTTAGCAGAGTCTGATGATAGCCAAGGGAAGGCTACTGAAGGTGATGAACGAAGGCCGGAGGAAAACCTTGAAGGTGAAGGAGATAAGGGTCTGAAAACTCCTGACCCAAACTTTACTCCATTCGAGGAATCTGAATTCCATGAAGAGAGGCCGGAAGGCGGCTCTGCTCTCCTCCTCCTAATACCACTAACCCTGCTGTCACATCTTCCAATGTGCAAGAGCCATCTCTTCCTGCTCATGTGAGGACATTGCAGGCAATCATTGCGAACCCTGCTACTAAGGATAAAGAATTTTCAACTCTCCTTCAGGTATGAATGATAAGACCTTCTGCATGTATATGCTTGATAATGTTAAAAACGAACATATATTTCATAGCATTATTCCTCAAGAAAGACAAGCTTTTAGTTGCAATTGTTCTATTTACAAGTAATATTCGTTTAAATAATAAAAGGTGAAGACAAAAGACAGATTCGACGAATTGAAGACGCAAACGACCAAAAAGCTCAAAAGTACAAAAGACAATCAAAAAGGTTCCAATTATTGATAAGAAACGTCTCGAAATCACAAGAGTACAAGATTCAAAACGCAAAGTACAAAATATAAAATTGTACGCAAGGACGTTCGAAAATCCGGAACCGGGACCAGAGTCAACTCTTAACGCTCGACGCAACGGACTAAAAATTACAAGTTAACTATGTATATAAATATAATATAATATATAATTAATTATATTAATTATATATATATTATATATATATTATAAAACCGTCGGCAGAGAAAGACTCCAAGGGTGTGAGCTGTAAATTCATTCTCCGTGACTCGCGGAGTTTGAAGAGGATTTTGCCGCGAGTCGCGGAGCCCCAATTTCAGAAACTTCCTATAAAAGCAAACGAATTCTGATCGAAAAAACAACCAAATATATCCATCTCTCTATCTATATCGTATATATTTATATTTATATTTTAATTTTAATTTTAATTTTAATTATAATTCTAATAATAAGGGTATGTTAGCGAATATTGTAAGGGTGTAAGTCGAAATTCTGTCCGTGTAACGCTACGCTATTTTTAATCATTGTAAGTTATGTTCAACCTTTTTATATTAATGTCTCGTAGCTAAGTTATTATTATGCTTATTTAAAACGAAGTAATCATGATGTTGGGCTAATTACTAAAATTGGGTAATTAGGCTTTGTACTATAATTGGGGTTTGGACAAAAGAACGACACTTGTGGAAATTAGACTATGGGCTATTAATGGGCTTTATATTTGTTTAACTAAATGAAAGTTTGCTAATGTTAATATAAAGATTTACAATTGGGCGTCCCTATAAATTACCATATACACTCGATCAGACACGATGGGCGGGGTATTTATATGTACGAATAATCGTTCATTTAACCGGACACGGGAATGGATTAATAGCCACTAGAATAATTAAAACAGGGGTGAAATTTCATTCAAGGGTAATTGGTGTAATTGTTAACAAAGTAGTAAAACCTTGGTTTACACGCAGTCGATAACCTGGTGTATTCATTAAACAAAGTATTAAAACCTTGTTACAATTCGAATCCCCAATTAGTTGGAATATTTAACTTCGGGTATAATAATAATTTGATGAGGACACTCGCACTTTATATTTATGACTGATGGACTGTTATGGACAAAAACCAGACGGACATATTAAATAATCCAGGACAAAGGACAATTAACCCATGGGCATAAAACTAAAATCAACACGTCAAACATCATGATTACGGAAGTTTAAATAAGCATAATTCTTTTATTTCATATTTAATTTCCTTTATTTTATATTTAATTGCACTTCTAATTATCGCATTTTTATTGTTATTTTATTTTATCGCACTTTTAATTATCGTACTCTTTAATTATCGCAAGTTTATTTTATCGCACTTTTATTATTCGCAATTTCATTATCGTTATTTACTTTACGCTTTAATTTAAGTCTTGTATTTATTTTATATTTTACATTAGGTTTTAACTGCGACTAAAGTCTTAAAATCGACAAACCGGTCATTAAACGGTAAAAACCCCCCTTTATAATAATAATATTACTTATATATATGTTTGTATTTTTATAAAAGTAAACTAATATAGCGTTGAGCTTTGTTTAAAGATTTCCCTGTGGAACGAACCGGACTTACTAAAAACTACACTACTGTACGATTAGGTACACTGCCTATAAGTGTTGTAGCAAGGTTTAAGTATATCCATTCTATAAATAAATAAATATCTTGTGTAAAATTGTATCGTATTTAATAGTGTTTTCTGCTAAAATTTAATAACTATTTTATATACACCTCGCATAACATCAAGTTATTTTTGGCGCCGCTGCCGGGGAAACTCTTAAACGCCGGAAGCGCAACGCTAATAATAATAAAAAAAAAAAAAAAAATTTATTTTACTTTTATTAAAAATTCGTTTTTGTAAAAATACGTGTTAATTATTCAAAAATATAAAAAGAAAAACAAAAATATAAGTATTTTTTAGTATTTTTTTAAATATTTAAGTTTTATAAGTTTCTTTATTCTTATTTTAATTTATAAAAATATAAGTTTTATTAAATATCTTTTATTTATAGAAAAAATTAAAAACAGAAAATAAAAAAAAAATAAATAAAGAAAAAACGCGTCGAATTTAAAGCTGTCATCTGAATTTTTGAACCCCGCGACTCGCGGGGTTTTCTGCATTAATTACCGCGACTCGCGGAGGGTACCTGACACACGAACAGAAGCCCTAATTCAGCATTTATTACGGATTATTATTAATTATTATTATTATTAACCCTAATTATTATTATTATAATTAACTTTATTTAAGTTTTATTTAATTTATATACTTTAGTTAAATTAGTTTTATTAAATTGTAAAATTAGTAGTTTTATTAAATAAATAATATAAAAATAATATTTTTATAAAAATTGTACTTTTTACAACTTTTTGTATATTTTTATATTTTGTCCCTTTTTAATCGTTTTAGCGTAATATTTGTATTTTTAGCTCATATTTAATTTTAAACTTAGTTTTTGCTATAGTTATTTTTACTCCTAGATTTTTAGGCTTTGCCGTAGAATTCCTTAAGTGCTTTTTCTTTATACTAAGATTTAGGTGCTTTAGAATTTTGCGACGCCTTTTTAAGTTTTAGTTTCTTTTTAAGTTATTTCCATTTGGGATTCAGTTTTTCCTGTAAGCTTTAATATTTTTAGACACCTTTTACTATGTATCAATTATCATTCCAATTAGTAATTTCAATTTGCGATTATAATTTTAAGTTAGTTGTAGTAATAAGATTAGGTTAGTTAAGTATTTTTAAGTTTTTATAAGTTTCTTTTATTTTTCCGTCACCTTTTATTTTTCAACCATTTTTTCTTTTTCGACCTTTTTCGACGAACTCTTTTTCTCTCTTATTTCTCGCCATTCTAGTTTTTAGGACTTAGAATTTTTTCTACTTCTTATCTAAATTTCTTAAAATTACGAAAATTTATTTTAAGTGGTTAAATTAATAGACATCAAAATTTTCTGGTTCGTAGTAATAGTTGGATTTGTACGTGGACCGGGTTATTGGAGCCAAACAGTCCTCAATTATATTGAGACCAAACGAATCCTGCCCCTCTGCTGCATCTTTTGGCTATTCGAAACGTGGGCAAAATCAGAAAAGTCTATTGATTGGATAACTTATTATAATTTTTCTTTCTTTTTAAAAACTAATAGGATATTCAGTGAATGCATCCAGCAAGACGTTCATCACCTTTTGTACGTTCACCACCTGTAACTAGATCAAGACATTTAGCAAATATAACCGCCGTTGATTTTTCTTTAGAATCGTCATCCAGTCGACCAAGTACTTCAGTTCAAATTTCCGATAATCCATTTTTTGAACCCAACATCACAATTGAGAATCCGGAGAATATTCAGGAACGGTTCGTAGATCCTGAACCACTAAATTTTCCTCCGGAACCACCAATCATTCAAACAGAGATTGTTGAGGAACGAACCATTAAATCAGAATCATCTAGTGATACCGATTCAACAAATTCAATTATGGAGAATCTGGAACCTTTAAGTATGGAAGACCGAATGAGAGCTAAACGCACTGGCCAAGGTCACGCAATTACTCATCCAGACATTAATGCGCCAGATTATGAAATCAAAGGACAAATTCTACACATGGTGACTAATCAATGCCAATTTAGTGGTGCGCCGAAGGAAGATCCAAATCAACATTTACGTACCTTTAATAGGGTCTGCACACTATTTAAAATCCGAGAAGTGGAGGATGAACAGATATATCTCATGTTATTTCCCTGGACTTTAAAGGGAGAAGCCAAAGATTGGTTGGAATCATTACCTGAAGGGGCGATCGATACATGGGATGTTTTAGTTGACAAATTTCTTAAACAATTCTTTCCTGCATCTAAAGCCGTAAGACTTCAAGCAGAAATTGTTACGTTCACACAGAAACCAAATGAAACTCTATATGAGGCGTGGACAAGATATGGAAAGTTATTAAGAGGATGTCCACAACATGGTTTAGACACCTGTCAAATAGTACAAATATTCTACCAAGGATGCGACATCACTACAAGAAAAGACATAGATATAGCAGCTGGTGGTTCTATTATGAAGAAAACCAAAACTGATGCTTACAAAATTATTGATAATACTGCTTCCCACTCACATGAGTGGCACCAAGAAAAAGATATCATTAGATCATCTAAAGCAGCTAGAGCCGATTCTAGCCATGACTTAGATTCCATTTCCGCAAAGATAGATGCTGTGGAGAGACGAATGGAAAAGATGACTAAGGATATTCACTCAATACGAATTAGTTGTGAGCAGTGTGGAGGACCACATTTGACAAAAGATTGTCTCAGTATTGAATTAACAATGGAACAAAGAGAGAATATTTCATACATAAACCAAAGGCCTCGAAATAATTATCAGAATAATTATCAACCGCCAAGACCGATTTACAATCAAAACCAGAATTATAACGAAATATTCCATACAACAACCAACAAGGTCCTAGCAGTCAACAAGTATCCAATAATACTTACAATCAGCAAAGACCTAATTTTCAAAACATACCACCACAACAGACCGATGATATAAAGCCGAATTTAGAAGATATGATGACGAAGCTAGTTGAAACTCAAACGCAGTTTTTCACATCTCAGAAACAAACTAATGAACAAAATGCTCAAGCATTTAGAAATCAACAAGCTTCTATTCAAAATCTAGAACAAGAAGTAAGTAACCTAGCAAGGTTAATAGGTGAAAGAAAACCGGGAAGTATACCTAGTGATACAAATGCTAACCCCAGGAATGAAACAGCTAAAGCTATTACCACAAGAAGTGGTACAACACTTAAACCACCTGAAATACCTGTATCTTCTAATGAAACTATTCCTACTCCACAAGAACCACAACCTGATCAAGATAAGGAAAAAGAACCGGTAGTTGAAAAAGTTAATGAAGATAACACAGTTAAGGATAAACCTTATGTTAAACCATACCAACCACCACTTCCTTACCCGAGTAAAATGAAGAAAGAGAAACTTGAAGCCGAGCAATCCAAATTCTTGGATATGTTTAAATAGATAAATGTAAATCTTCCTTTCATTGATGTGATTTCAGGAATGCCAAGATATGCTAAATTCTTGAAAGATCTAATCTCAAATAGAAAGAAAATGGAAGAACTCTCGGCTGTTACTATGAATGCTAATTGTTCAGCAGTGCTGTTGAATAAGATACCAGAAAAACTATCTGATCCAGGAAGTTTCACAATTCCATGTTTTCTGGGTAGTCTTAGTTCAATAGAAGCATTGGCAGACTTAGGTGCTAGTATAAATCTAATGTCGTATTCACTATACGCTAAACTAGACCTTGGAGAATTGAAACCAACCAGAATAAGCATACAACTAGCCGATAGATCAATAAAATATCCTAGAGGGATAATGGAGAACATGCTAGTTAAAGTTGGTACTTTAGTATTTCCAGTAGATTTTGTTGTTTTGGACATGGAAGAAGATTCTCAAGTTCCTCTCATATTAGGAAGACCATTCTTAAACACGGCTAAAGCAATGATAGACGTGTTCGGTAAGAAATTAACCCTAAGTATAGAGGACGAGAGTGTTACCTTTTCAGTTGATAGAGCAATGCAACAACCACAATCTGCAGATGATACATGTTATTATATTCAAACTATAGATGCACATGCAGAATTATTAGAAGAATTTCCAGAATTACAAGGAACAGGAGAATGTTCTTTAGGAGAAAGTAATGAACCAATTGATGAAGCTGAAATGTTAGCTACACTTATAGCTAATGGATATGAACCAACAACAGAAGAAATTCAAATGCTAAAAGAAGAAGACAGATATCGATATAAATCATCGATAGAAGAACCTCCGAAATTAGAGTTAAAGCCACTTCCAAACCATTTGGAATACGCTTATTTACATGGTGAATCTGAATTACCTGTAATAATATCGTCTTCTCTTACTGAAAATGAGAAATCACAACTCATTTCTGTGTTGAAAGCTCATAAACCAGCCATTGCATGGAAGATTCATGATATTAAAGGAATAAGTCCTTCGTATTGCACACATAAAATCCTTATGGAAGAAGGTCATAAAACGTATGTGCAACGCCAACGAAGACTAAATCCTAATATGCAAGATGTAGTTAAGAAAGAGATTATTAAACTGCTAGATGCAGGTTTGATATATCCAATTTCTGATAGTCCATGGGTAAGCCCAGTTCAATGCGTACCTAAGAAGGGTGGCATGACTGTCATTACAAATGAGAACAATGAGCTTATTCCTACTAGGACTGTAACAGGATGGCGTGTATGTATTGATTATAGAAAATTAAATGACGCCACCAGAAAAGATCACTTTCCCTTACCTTTCATAGATCAAATGTTGGAAAGATTAGCCGGAAATAGTTACTATTGTTTTCTAGATGGATTTTCCGGATATTTTCAAATTCCAATAGCACCCGAAGACCAAGAGAAAACCACATTCACGTGCCCTTATGGTACTTTTGCTTACAAACGCATGCCATTTGGACTTTGCAACGCCCCTGCAACCTTTCAAAGGTGTATGATGGCGATTTTTCACGACATGATAGAAGAATGCATGGAAGTATTCATGGATGACTTTTCAGTCTTCGGTGATACATTTAAATCATGTCTAGTTAATCTGGAACGAATGCTAATTAGATGCGAAAAATCAAATCTAGTACTTAATTGGGAGAAATGCCATTTCATGGTTAAAGAAGGCATCGTTCTTGGACATAAAATTTCAAAAGAAGGAATTGAAGTGGATAGAGCTAAAGTAGATGTAATTGCTAAACTTCCACATCCCACAAATGTTAGAGGAGTTAGGAGTTTTCTAGGGCATGCCGGTTTTTACCGACGTTTCATAAAAGATTTTTCTAAAATTGCCACTCCTATGAATAAACTCCTAGAAAAGGATGCGCCATTCATCTTTTCAGATGAGTGTATCAAATCTTTTAATATTCTTAAAGAAAAACTCACTAATGCACCGATCATGATAACACCAAATTGGAATCTACCATTTGAACTAATGTGCGATGCAAGTGATTTTGCAATGGGAGCCGTTTTAGGACAAAGGATTGAAAAACGATTTCAACCTATATATTATGCTAGTAAGACGTTACAAGGAGCACAAACAAACTATACAACTACTGAAAAAGAACTCCTTGCTATTGTCTTTGCTTTTGACAAATTTCGATCATATCTCGTTCTAGCAAAAACGGTGGTCTATACCGACCATTCTGCTCTTAGATACCTATTTTCAAAACAAGATGCTAAACCAAGATTAATCCGTTGGATCTTACTCTTACAAGAGTTTGATATTGAAATCCGAGATAAAAGAGGAGCAGAAAATCTCGCCGCTGATCATCTTTCTCGTCTTGAAAATCCCGAATTAGAAGTTCTAAATGAATCAGCCATACAAGACAACTTTCCTGATGAATATCTATTGAAGATAGATTATAAAGAAATCCCATGGTTTGCAGACTATGCAAACTACTTAGTTTGTGGATTCCTTGAAAAAGGATTATCGTACCAAAGACGAAAGAAATTCTTCAGTGATATAAAACACTATTTCTGGGAAGATCCACATCTGTTTAAAAGTTGTCCCGATGGAATAATACGCCGATGTGTATTTGGAGATGAAGCTAGTAAAATTTTAAACCATTGTCACACAGGACCAACAGGAGGGCATTATGGGCCTCAACTAACAGCAAGAAAAGTTTATGAAGCTGGATTCTATTGGCCTACAATTTACAAAGACGCACACCTTCTTTGCAAATCCTGTGATGCATGTCAAAGGGCCGGAAAAATAAGTCAACGTGATGAAATGCCACAAAATGTCATCCAAGTATGTGAAGTATTTGACATTTGGGGTATTGACTTTATGGGTCCATTTCCAAAATCTCATAATAATCTATATATACTCGTAGCCATTGATTATGTATCTAAATGGGTGGAAGCACAAGCTCTCCCAACTAACGATGCACGAGTTGTAGTCAACTTTTTAAAACGTCTTTTTGCAAGGTTTGGAACACCGAAAGCTTTAATAAGTGATCGGGGTACTCATTTCTGTAATAATCAACTTGAGAAAGTTCTTAAAAGATATGGAGTAACTCATAAAATCTCCACCGCATATCATCCACAAACAAGTGGACAAGTTGAAAATACCAACCGAGCTTTAAAACGTATTCTAGAAAAAACCGTAGGATCAAATCCGAAGGAATGGTCCATTAAATTGGAGGATGCACTCTGGGCTTTTAGAACAGCCTATAAAACTCCAATTGGAACCACACCTTTTAGACTTGTTTATGGAAAAGCATGTCATCTTCCAGTAGAAATTGAACACAAAGCATTTTGGGCTTTGAAAACATGTAATCTTGATTTACATGAAGCCGGACGTCTACGATTAAGTCAACTAAACGAATTAGAAGAATTAAGACATGAAGCATACGAAAATTCGTTAATCTATAAAGAAAGAACGAAGAAATGGCATGATAAAAGAATCAGAAGTTCAAAAGAATTTAAAGAAGGAGACAAAGTTCTTCTTTTCAATTCACGATTCAAGCTATTTCCTGGAAAATTGAAATCAAGATGGTCTGGACCATTCATAGTCAAAAGAGTTTTCCCATACGGAACGATAGAATTAATAAATTCAAATGGGATTAAATTTAAAGTTAATGGTCACAGAGTTAAACATTACATACATGGTCCGATGGAAGTCGACAACGAAGTTAATCACAATTTCGACACCACAGCTAACTAAGTGTGGGGAGAATTAAGTCTTTAAAGGATAATATGTATTTCTGTTAGAGTTAGATTGTCTGTTTTCGTGTAGTTCTCGAAAATGGAACCCGAATGGTCTTTCCCTAGCAGACCCTAAAGAACTAGTCTTCTCCCCCCATTCTGAATTTTTATTTTTTTTAGGTTTTTACAAAATGAAGACTGCCTGTGAACTAAACCATGGTCTAATGCTACACGCTTTGATCACCAAACGTAATAATGACATACTACCGAGCGAATTAGTATCAGTAATCAGAGAAAGAATGGACGGAGTTAGAAAAGAATCAAGATGCGAAGATAATAAGTTACAATTTGGTAAAGGAAAATCAAAATCCGCAGCGAAAAGGAGAGCACGACACCTAGAACGATGTCACAAATGCGGAAAATGGTCACATGGAGGTAAATGTTCAAATAATCAAACCTATTCAAATACCGAATTTGTTACTTTATGCAGAGACGGACCGTTCATATGTTTAGAAGAAAAGACACTGAATGCTCGAGGTTACGCCTATGTAGCCATGGAAAATCAATTAAACCGACTATCTTATGAATGGGATAGATCATATAACTAAGAAATCTATTTCACAGGTATGTCTGTACAGTTTTTATTTTTATTTTTATTTTTAACCTTTTGATAATAAATGCTAATTTGTTCGCTAAAAAGTATTAAATTGGTATTGAATAAAATTAGGTTTGGCGACCGAAATTATTGATATCATTCAAAAATTTATTACATCACTGCGAAATTTAACGTTTATTCTTAAGGTATAAATATCTTTAAACAATCAACCCAAAATATTTCAAAAATTCGTCATGAGTTAAATTAGGTCTTGGAACCGAAATTACTTTACCGAAAAGAGGGGCGCATATTTTTGATAATTTTTGATTGATTAAAGTGGGATAAAAAGACAAAAAGATTTTTAAATTTATTTTTACCATGTTTTTTTAAAATTAATATTTAAATCTTAAATTAATATTGTAAACTTTGTAAAAACAATATATTTAAAATTGTAAATATTTGAAAAATTAATATAAGTTTGATATGAATTTATAAATTTTTAAATTAAGTTTGGTGTGAATTTTTAATTTTTAAAATATAAATTCTTAATTTTATGCATTTTAAATTTTAAGTTTGGTGTGAATTTTTAATATTAATTTTGAATTTTATAAGTTGTGTGAATTTAAAAACAAAAATTTACTTTATCTCATTAAGTTAAGAATATGATTTTTAAAATTCGTCGTAAGTTGAAGACTAGGTCTTTGAACCGAAATTGCTTTACCCAAGGGAGGGACGAGAACTTTATTATCATTATTTTTAATCTTATTGATTTAAAGTATGCCAAAAACATTAAAAAAACCCAAAAATCTTAGCTTTTAAAACAATCGCTACAAAAAGATAAATTTTAAAATTTTGTCGAGGGACGGACTAGGGCATCGTTCCGAAACGCCCTCATTCTTAAAAGAAACAAAATTTTAAAATTAATTAATATTTGTTTTATAAGTTAAAGGTTTTATAAATAAAAAAAAAATAGTATGTATATATTTGTTTGTAGTTTATCTTACAAGACAGGGTAAAACAACGCGTTTTCAAAGACTGGCATTAAGTTCAGCAAAAGCAAGTAATTTTGACGACAAGATGCAAAATATGTGTGAAATAACAAACAAGACGGAATAAACAAATGACGTGCACCATTTATCATTCAACAAACAAACAACAATATGTTTGAAACTTTGGTAAAATTTAATCACTTTTCTACGCTTATCACCCTCAATAATTTAAATTGTTACTGATTTCTTGCAAGTGAGGGCATTGCAAGATCTTAAGTGTGGGAAGGGGTTAAATTCTTTCGGATTTTAAAAATTTTTGATTTAAACACTTGGTTACCATTAAAAATACTAGTAAAGCAGTAGTTGTATTAGAATCTAGTGCTCTCTGATAAAAAAGAACAGCCCTAGTCTTATATACTGACTACCCAATTCTAGTAAAATTTTTAAAAATTTTCAATTATATGAATTCAAAATCATGTTTATACATATTTATGAACGATAAAACTAGGTTTTAACACCGAAATTATTGTTACCTCGGAAAGGACATAAATTAAGAAACAAACTAAAATGTTAAAATTCATTTAAAATGGAATAGAGGACGATAAAAAGGAAAATAAAAGCCAAGTGTGGGAAAATTTACCAAGTTATCTTAAACATATGTCACATATATCTGTAACAAATAACTGAAAATACTTTTGCTTTGGACTAAACTAAACTGTTTTACCCGATGAAAGAAAAGAAGAGATGGATCTACACGATGAATCAATTCCATCATTAAAAGGAAGTAAAGTCTTCCGAAAAAGAAACGCGCTTCTTGATTTAGGTCAAGAAGTTGTCGTCCAGACCAGCTGTAGGTTGACGAAAAATCTAGAAAAGTCATCACTAAAATCAGCAGGAAATCCACGGACCTCAGCATTAAACAGGGTCGCCAAGTGGTCAGATTTATCCTAACCATGAGAAGGATTTATCTCGTACAATGGGGGGGGGGCACCATGCAAATTAGCTGGATAAGACTAATGAATCAGATCCCCAGAAAGGATAATCTCCTTAAAGATTAAAAATCAGCTTTTAAGACTGATATTACTCAATCCTAGAGATTGACCTTAAAGATTGAGAATTACAAACTCATGGAATTCGATGATATCTAAACTCGAGCTTAAACGAGAAAATATTTTGATCAAAATTACAAACCGATTTGTTTTCTGAAAACCCTATTTTCAATACGTTCATTACCATTGAACGTAAAATCCTAGGAATTCACCTGGAATTCATTAGGTCACCTGAACTAAATCGGGTGTCAACCGTAAGAACGGTGGTTGCATAGTGGTCAAAGACAGGACCTTGTGCCAGACCGAAAAATTATAAGGGTGAGCTTTACTATTGCTCCTACCAAGGATAGTAATTGCGTCCGACACGTTATAGACCATAATCAAAAGCATGTCACGGGACATTGCCTTAACAGTTGCTTGTTCAACGCTTTCCTTTACAACCGGACGGTAGTTTGCCGAAAGGTAATATACGGAACAAGTAAACTGGACGTGTTGCTTTCCTAATACAAGGTTAGCAAGTGGGTGACACAAAACAGCAAGTTTTGAGCTAAAATTTTCAATTCTGAAACCCACCAAACCCACAAAAATATTTTGCAAACACCGGTAAAGGGTTATTCCGGAAAACTTATCTAGGGAAAAAACTAGATTTAATTTTCAAAAGATCAAATGTTTTCATAAAGATCCAATTTCCTTAATGGATCTAAATTTTTATAGTCATGTGGGACTGTAAACCATATCGTTACTACCATTGTTTATACCGCCGTATAGAAATCACTGATGTACAAAGTGTGAAGAATAAAGAAGTGATTCTAGTATTTCAAGACGATATTGCTTGAGGACAAGCAACGCTCAAGTGTGGGAATATTTGATAATGCTAAAAACGAACATATATTTCATAGCATTATTCCTCAAGAAAGACAAGCTTTTAGTTGCAATTGTTCTATTTACAAGTAATATTCATTTAAATAATAAAAGGTGAAGACAAAAGACAGATTCGACGAATTGAAGACGCAAACGACCAAAAAGCTTAAAAGTACAAAAGACAATCAAAAAGGTTCCAATTATTGATAAGAAACGTCTCGAAATCACAAGAGTACAAGATTCAAAACGCAAAGTACAAAATATAAAATTGTACGCAAGGACGTTCGAAAATCCGGAACCGGGACCAGAGTCAACTCTTAACGCTCGACGCAACGGACTAAAAATTACAAGTTAACTATGTATATAAATATAATATAATATATAATTAATTATATTAATTATATATATATATTATATATATATTATAAAACCGTCTGCAGAGAAAGACTCCAAGGGTGTGAGCTGTAAATTCATTCTCCGCGACTCGCGGAGTTTGAAGAGGATTTTGCCGCGAGTCGCGGAGCCCCAATTTCAGAAACTTCCTATAAAAGCAAACGAATTCTGATCGAAAAAACAACCAAATATATCCATCTCTCTATCTATATCGTATATATTTATATTTATATTTTAATTTTAATTTTAATTTTAATTATAATTCTAATAATAAGGGTATGTTAGCGAATATTGTAAGGGTGTAAGTCGAAATTCTGTCCGTGTAACGCTACGCTATTTTTAATCATTGTAAGTTATGTTCAACCTTTTTATATTAATGTCTCGTAGCTAAGTTATTATTATGCTTATTTAAAACGAAGTAATCATGATGTTGGGCTAATTACTAAAATTGGGTAATTAGGCTTTGTACTATAATTGGGGTTTGGACAAAAGAACGACACTTGTGGAAATTAGACTATGGGCTATTAATGGGCTTTATATTTGTTTAACTAAATGAAAGTTTGTTAATGTTAATATAAAGATTTACAATTGGGCGTCCCTATAAATTACCATATACACTCGATCGGACACGATGGGCGGGGTATTTATATGTACGAATAATCGTTCATTTAACCGGACACGGGAATGGATTAATAGCCACTAGAATAATTAAAACAGGGGTGAAATTACATTCAAGGGTAATTGGTGTAATTGTTAACAAAGTAGTAAAACCTTGGTTTACACGCAGTCGATAACCTGGTGTATTCATTAAACAAAGTATTAAAACCTTGTTACAATTCGAATCCCCAATTAGTTGGAATATTTAACTTCGGGTATAATAATAATTTGATGAGGACACTCGCACTTTATATTTATGACTGATGGACTGTTATGGACAAAAACCAGACGGACATATTAAATAATCCAGGACAAAGGACAATTAACCCATGGGCATAAAACTAAAATCAACACGTCAAACATCATGATTACGGAAGTTTAAATAAGCATAATTCTTTTATTTCATATTTAATTTCCTTTATTTTATATTTAATTGCACTTCTAATTATCGCATTTTTATTGTTATTTTATTTTATCGCACTTTTAATTATCGTACTCTTTAATTATCGCAAGTTTATTTTATCGCACTTTTATTATTCGCAATTTCATTATCGTTATTTACTTTACGCTTTAATTTAAGTCTTGTATTTATTTTATATTTTACATTAGGTTTTAACTGCGACTAAAGTCTTAAAATCGACAAACCGGTCATTAAACGGTAAAAACCCCCTTTATAATAATAATATTACTTATATATATGTTTGTATTTTTATAAAAGTAAACTAATATAGCGTTGAGCTTTGTTTAAAGATTTCCCTGTGGAACGAACCGGACTTACTAAAAACTACACTACTGTACGATTAGGTACACTGCCTATAAGTGTTGTAGCAAGGTTTAAGTATATCCATTCTATAAATAAATAAATATCTTGTGTAAAATTGTATCGTATTTAATAGTGTTTTCTGCTAAAATTTAATAACTATTTTATATACACCTCGCATAACATCAATGCTTGTAATTTATTTATGTGAGTTGTTTGAAATTAATCATAAAATTTTTCTTCTACAGGGTTATGCTATCCCTGAACTGAAACCCCATTTCACCGCTCTGAGCATCTCAGGGAATCAACTGCTGCAGCTCATGTATTGTTAACCAACCATCTGGATTCCGTTCTGCAACTGCAGAAGCAACAGGAGTCCATACTTGTTTTTGACCGCGCTGAGATTGCTCAAGGTGCCAATGCTCGCAAGAGAGCTGCTGATGCTGAGCGTGCCTTGAGTGATGCTCAGTCAACAATAAAGGCTAGAGAAGTTGAACTTAAAAGTGCTCAAGATGCTGCTGCTGCTCTGCAAGGGGAAAAGGATGCTGAGAAGAAAAAGTTTGAGGAGGAGCAGGTGAAAGTGGGCGAGCTGGAGAAGCAGCCGAGTGCAGAGAGGGAAAAGTCTACTGAGCTTCTTCGGAGGGTGGAGAAAGGCGAGGGTAATTTTGCTGAGCTTAAGAAGGGTATACCGGGTCTGATAGCTAAGGTTCTTGGGTCCAAACTTGTTGGGGACCCCTACAATGATTATGTTGATGCTATGCTCACCCATGCTATTACTGATGTAACAGATAAATTGACCAGACGCCTTGCTCCAAACCAGACTCTCCCTGCTGCTATTACTAATCTGATGCCTCCTGGAACGTTGGGGAAGGTTAATGAAGCAATGGCCAAGTTAGTTAATCTGAAAATAGATGTGTATGATGAAGTATGCAGCAGAGAGGAGTCCTCTGCTCAGGATGTGCTCAATGTTAAATTTTCATAAACTTGTAACCATTTGATGAGCAACCGTTTGTAATAAACGTTTGATAACTTGAATGCCATAAATATGTATTGCTTTAATGATTGTGTCTCCTTACATACTTGTTCCAATTATTTTGTGAGCAATATTTTAAAAAAATTCACTTTGCAAACATTATGTCTTCAAACATTCAGTAAGACATTTGTAATTTGTTATATACATTCCGTCATCAAATTAATGAGGAATAGTTACGAAGTGTTTTTGAAGATTGATTATAAAATAATCTTTCCACCGTACGCCTTCCGTCATAACGTATATGAGGAAGAATTTTTGAAATATTGCGTAAATATTAGTTATGAGTTAGTGACCTGTCCGTCATACACCTTCCGTCATAAAATATATGAGGAAGAATTGTGTAATATATTTGGCCTTCATAAAATATAAACTTCTTTCGTTCTCTGAAGTAAGTTTTTTATAATGTTTGTCATGACAAGTATCTGAGTTTTGTATTTTGCCTCGGTGCGTTCTAGTAAAACTTTAACGTTTTCTAGCCGAACCCTTGTGCCTTTGCTGGCCAGTACAAAAGCTTCCGCCATCGGAGGTATAAAAAATACTCTCCTTCTGAGGGCAGGATATAAATGTAATGTTTTACATTTGTCACAGGCAGCACTTTGCATAAGAAAAATATAAAATTTTATTGATCAGTACTGTGCAATACATAAACAATTGATGACAAATTTAGGTGGATCAAGCCTAATTAGTACATCATGAACGTTTAGTGTATGCAATTGAAAATATAGGCACTGTAAAGATGACCACAATGGTTTACAGTAAATTGATAAATTTTGTTCTTCAGAAATGCTAACAAACTGCTCTTATTGAAATGATAAATTTTGTTCTTGATAAAATGCTGGAATTTGTTTCTTCAAACGCCAAGCACCTAGCGCTGTCCGGCTTGAACACTTGATCATGGTATAAAGAACTCCTGAACCTCATCCTCCCTGAACAACCGATTACGCCTCCTATTATTCATATTGCCTTCTGGTAAGTTTGCAAAGGTGGACCGTTCCCTTGTTGGTGCCACATACTGTGAGTGTATGGCGGCTACTCCGTTTGGAGTTGGGAATCTGATCTCTACATGAGCCATTGATGTTATTGCTTTAAATTTAGCTAACGCTGCCCGTCCAAAAAGGACATTAAATCGAGAGTTGCCATCCAAAATAGTGAAATCAATTGTTTCAGTTCTCAATAGTGGAAATGTTCCCAGAACAACCTCCAAACGAACTCGACCCATTGCATTCACTGGCGTTCCTGTTAGCCCTGAAACCTTAAAACTCATCCACCTAGCTCTAACCTGCACATGCCTTGGAAAAGCCTTGAAACAATGCCAATAAATGATGTCAGCCTCACTGCCTGTATCTGTGTAGATATGGCTGACGAACTTGTTTGCAATTTCTGCTGAAATGACCACTGGCTGAACGGACAAGGCCCAATTTTGAATTGGTTGAAAAATGATTGGGGCATATCTCCAGCTATCAACATTGTTATCCGACTGCTCACCGTCTTCATAGTGACTTCCATTCAACCACACCATTTTGATTACAACGTCTGGAGTTAACTCACGCTCCGTGATCCGGTTTTCGTACTGGTTTCTGTTATCTCTTCCGTAATGCTCTTCCCTTCCTCTTTTCTCACCTCGACGACCTCTTCCACCATCATTATTTTGTCATCCAAATTTCCTGCGAGGATCATTTCTCCTATATTGTTTTCCTGGCAACAAGTGGTTTAACTCTCCCGCTTTGATTTTTGCGATGATTTCTCTCATCAGAGATTTGCAATTATCTGTATCATGACCCCATGCCTCATGAAAGTCGCACCATAGCTCACTTTTTGGACCCTCTCTTTCTTCCATAGGTGCCGGAGGATTGAAAGTGGTCCGGATTGGCTCAGTGAAAAGAATCTCTTTTGGAGTTTTAGTCAGCGCCATTATCAATGGATGCCTCTCTATTGGCCTTCTGTTGTGATGAAAATCATTGGGATGATTGTTGCCTCTCCATCCACCATTGGAATTGTCATTCCTCCTCTGATTTCTGTCAAAGTACCGCCCTCCATTGTGTGTTTTGCTACTACTGCTGCCATCAAACTTGTTCATCCCCCGCTCACCGGCTCGAACATGCTTCTGTGCCACTTCCAACGCCTGATGCAAAGTTTTTGGCAAGTCATACCTTAACGCATGAACAAGTGCACTAAACCGTCGCTGATCCAAACAGAAAATGAAACCAGAAACTAGTTGAGATTCTGGACAATCAGGTATCTTCTGTGCTGCAAGTGTGTATCGCTTCATGAAATTACTTAAGGACTCATTGTGATGCATTGTGATCTCATGTGCATCAAGATGTGTCAAAGTACAGCTTCGAAGGTTTTGATACTGCATAACAAACTTTGCACTGAGGTCCAAATAACTGGTGATGCTTCTTGGCGGCAAGCTAGCAAACCATTCCCTTGCCATTTTCTGCAGCACCATTGGAAACATATGACAAGCTACCTCGTCATCCCAATGCTGCAACCTCATAGCGCCTTCAAACATGGTGAGGAAATCCTCAGGATCTGTTGTACCATCATAAACTCCAATTGCCGGTATGCCGAGATTCCTGGGCAACGAATAGTTAGCAATTCGATCAATGAAACACTGAGTGGATTCTACCATAGCTGGTGGCTTTGTAGCTTGCTCTCCAGTAATGAGGGCGAAGAAATTATCTACAGCCACAGCACGGACGGCGGGCTGCGCTAAGCGTTGCTTATACTTTGCCGGAGCTGTCTGCTTAAGGATGTCATTCAAAAGCAACACTGCCTGCTTCTCAGACATGAACTCATTTCTGCCATCAATCTCATCATCAGAATCATTATTAACATAGCTCAAGTCATTATCATCTACAGAGTCATTAATAAGATTGCCCAACTTGTCAAGTAGTCTAGACAACCTGTACTTTGATACAAATTGCCTTTTCATGATTTGCTTGTCTTTGCCATCCGCCATCCGTCGAAAAGGTATAAATGATGGACATCGCTGTGGTTGCATCAATGGTCATCTCTCTGGATTAGTAACAAAGTTTGGAAGTCTTTCTGCACTTTTGGTTGTCGTTTCTTCGATTACTGGCCTTTTCTCTGAATTAGTTGCCAAATGCTTAAGCCTTTCTGCAGTTTCAGCAACTGTTTCTTCAATCGTACCATCTAGTGGCGGAACAGGTACATCTTCAATAGTTATCATGTCATCAGTTGATGGATTGTTGACTGTTTCAAGTACAAATGGAGCTTCAGTTGTTTTTGTTCCTTTTCAGTTTCGTGTGTCCTTCTAACCACGTGGTCGTGGGTTCGAGTCCCACGGATGGCGCCATTGTTAACACCTATTTCCTTATGAGGTAAGGCCTAGTGTGTCAACACAATACTAGAAGTAAACTGGCTTTAGGAGGGCGGAGTGTTGCCGATTGATGTTTACCCTTGGGAAATAATCCCTGCAGACCCGGTTCACAAATATTGAAACTTGTGGGGTGGCTTAATCAATCTGTCATCCGCAGAGCGTAAAAGTGCTAGCCGGATGATTTCTAGTGAGAGAAAGTGCTAGAGAGAGATGAAATCTCAGCTCTCAAGTTTGACAGAATGTCTGAACTCCGTAAAATGACGACCCAAGGGTCTATTTATAGTGTCAGATCCACCAGATTGCTCGGGGACACGTGTCAGATGATGATACGTTCTGTCACTTGTGATCCGAAATTCACGCTAAAGGTGGCGTTCTCCGGCCAGGGCTTACGCGCTAGGCGGCCTTCAGGGCTTACGCATGACGGAGCAGCCTGTACAGCGGAGAACGCTGGACGGATAATTCCACAAAACTGTTGTTTCCAGCCTTCCTGATGCTACTTTTATGCAACAATTACGCCTTTTATGCATGTATACGATAGGATACACCATTAATGAACAAGCACATGAAGGTAAAACCTCGGGTAATCAAGCCCCTCGAGCGCGAGACCTGGTACCGGATGAATTGCACATTATGCGCACCCTCTAATCACACTCCTTTTTTGAACAATTCACGAAGCGAAGGACGCTCCCGATATTACCAATCTATTGAATTAGAAATTTAAAGTGAGAAATTTCTATCAAGAAAATAAAATTTATAGATTTTTATTTTTAATGTGGTGACCGTAGAAGAATGTAGAACCCAACTAGTCACAATTTTTAAAAATAAAAGCGATCAACTTAAATTCTTCTCAACCATCCGGGCTAGCCTGGGTGGCCACTCCCTGTTGTGCAGAGTTTGTATCCACCTAGTGGTGCAGGTTCGAATCCTGGGAGGGGAGGTTTTCTCCCATTTGGCTGAATCACCATTCCACTTCTGGTGGGTGGGGTCCTCAGACAAAACCGATCGGGTTCACCTCCTGAAATAAGGTTGTGCGAAGATTCGAGAGTGGGTTTCCTCCTTCGGGTGCGTGAGTCAGTAACCAACTAACCAGCCGTTCAAAAAAAAAAAAACTTAAATTCTTCTCAAGAAAAACTTATCTTTTGCTAAAGTTAAAAAATACTCGTAATTCTTTTTTGAGCGTTGACAAATATAAATATATTAATATTAATTAATATAATAATTATATAATATAAATTTGTAAAATAAAACGTTTGACATCATTGTATTAAAAATACGCCACACAATTTTTTTATATAAAAGTGTAGGCATGTTCGTATAAGCCCGCCACTTGGGAGCTTTGATGTACAGTTATTTTTCTTACTTGGATTTCGGACTCGTTTTGCGAGTCATCGCAAATGAACCTCTTAGTTCTGAGGGGGTTAGTTTTTCCAGCTCTGTAAATTCGAACTCATAATATCTACTTTCAAAATGAATAACCTAACCATTCCACCCACCACCACCCAATCCCCCATCCCCCCACAGTGATTTCTTTGATGTACCATCTGATTTTCATGTAATCAGAAATTCTTGTTAAGTACCAATCATTCTCAAACAATAGTCTTTTTTAATAACAGCTTAAGAGATTCAAAGATGCATAGATTATTTACACATTTAGAATAATTATTTTCTTGGAACTAATTATTATCATCTAACTTAATGTACAACGACCTTTTTTTAATTCCTAAAAACAACATTAATGTCACAACCCATTAATCTTATGGCCCAATCCACTAAGTTTGTGGCCCAATATGTCAAAATTAAAGAAGGCCCAAGAACCTCATGGAAGTTCACTAGAACTTTCCCATGAGTTCTTCCATGGAATGGTATAGAATGTCTATGAAAATATCTAGACACATGAAGCTTCTAGTTCTTAGATCTTAGCCATCCATTATATTTAATCCTAGCCATCCATTTTGTGATATGAGTAGTATAAATAGGGGTGACCACATTTGGCACACCACACCTCAAATCTCAAACATTCTCTCTTGTAAAGCATTCTCAAGCAATATAAGTATTTTCTTCAATTCCACTTGTTCTATAATATTTTTTCTCTTTTGGTTACTTGAATCATTATGAAATGTCCCGTTCTTATTGATTAAAAACGTTCCATATTAATTGATTTCGTTGCGAGATTTTGACCTCTATATGAGACGTTTTTCGAAGACTGCATTCATTTTTAAAACAAACCATAACCTTTATTTCATAGATAAAGGTTTTAAAAAGCTTTACGTAGATTATCAAATAATGATAATCTAAAATATCCTGTTTACACACGACCATTACATAATGGTTTACAATACAAATATGTTACAACAAAATAAGTTTCTTGAATGCAGTTTTTACACAATATCATACAAGCATGGACTCCAAATCTCGTCCTTATTTAAGTATGCGACAGCGAAAGCTCTTAATAATCACCTGAGAATAAACATGCTTAAAACGTCAACAAAAATGTTGGTGAGTTATAGGTTTAACCTATATATATCAAATCATAATAATAGACCACAAGATTTCATATTTCAATACACATCCCATACATAGAGATAAAAATCATTCATATGGTGAACACCTGGTAACCGACATTAACAAGATGCATATATAAGAATATCCCCATCATTCCGGGACACCCTTCGGATATGATATAAATTTCGAAGTACTAAAGCATCCGGTACTTTGGATGGGGTTTGTTAGGCCCAATAGATCTATCTTTAGGATTCGCGTCAATTAGGGTGTCTGTTCCCTAATTCTTAGATTACCAGACTTAATAAAAAGGGGCATATTCGATTTTGATAATTCACCAATAGAATGTAGTTTCACGTACTTGTGTCTATTTTGTAAATCATTTATAAAACCTGCATGTATTCTCATCCCAAAAATATTAGATTTTAAAAGTGGGACTATAACTCACCTTCACGGATTTTTACTTCGTCGGGAAGTAAGACTTGGCCACTGGTTGATTCACGAACCCATAACAATATATACATATATATCAAAGTATGTTCAAAATATATTTACAACACTTTTAATATATTTTGATGTTTTAAGTTTATTAAGTCAGCTGTCCTCGTTAGTAACCTACAACTAGTTGTCCACAGTTAGATGTACAGAAATAAATCGATAAATATTATCTTGAATCAATCCACGACCCAGTGTATACGTATCTCAGTATTGATCACAACTCAAACTATATATATTTTGGAATCAACCTCAACCCTGTATAGCTAACTCCAACATTCACATATAGAGTGTCTATGGTTGTTCCGAAATATATATAGATGTGTCGACATGATAGGTTGAAACATTGTATACGTGTCTATGGTATCTCAAGATTACATAATATACAATACAAGTTGATTAAGTTATGGTTGGAATAGATTTGTTACCAATTTTCACGTAGCTAAAATGAGAAAACTTATCCAATCTTGTTTTACCCATAACTTCTTCATTTTAAATCCGTTTTGAGTGAATCAAATTGCTATGGTTTCATATTGAACTCTATTTTATGAATCTAAACAGAAAAAGTATAGGTTTATAGTCGGAAAAATAAGTTACAAGTCGTTTTTGTAAAGGTAGTCATTTCAGTCGAAAGAACGACGTCTAGATGACCATTTTAGAAAACATACTTCCACTTTGAGTTTAACCATAATTTTTGGATATAGTTTCATGTTCATAATAAAAATCATTTTCTCATAATAACAACTTTTAAATCAAAGTTTATCATAGTTTTTAATTAACTAACCCAAAACAGCCCGCGGTGTTACTACGACGGCGTAAATCCGGTTTTACGGTGTTTTTCGTGTTTCCAGGTTTTAAATCATTAAGTTAGCATATCATATAGATATAGAACATATGTTTAGTTGATTTTAAAAGTCAAGTTAGAAGGATTAACTTTTGTTTGCGAACAAGTTTAGAATTAACTAAACTATGTTCTAGTGATTACAAGTTTAAACCTTCGAATAAGATAGCTTTATATGTATGAATCGAATGATGTTATGAACATCATTACTACCTTAAGTTCCTTGGATAAACCTACTGGAAAAGAGAAAAATGGATCTAGCTTTAACGGATCCTTGGATGGCTCGAAGTTCTTGAAGCAGAATCATGACACGAAAACAAGTTCAAGTAAGATCATCACTTGAAATAAGATTGTTATAGTTATAGAAATTGAACCAAAGTTTGAATATGATTATTACCTTGTATTAGAATGATAACCTACTGTAAGAAACAAAGATTTCTTGAGGTTGGATGATCACCTTACAAGATTGGAAGTGAGCTAGCAAACTTGAAAGTATTCTTGATTTTATGTAACTAGAACTTGTAGAATATATGAAGAACACTTAGAACTTGAAGATAGAACTTGAGAGAGATTAATTAGATGAAGAAAATTGAAGAATGAAAGTGTTTGTAGGTGTTTTTGGTCGTTGGTGTATGGATTAGATATAAAGGATATGTAATTTTGTTTTCATGTAAATAAGTCATGAATGATTACTCATATTTTTGTAATTTTATGAGATATTTCATGCTAGTTGCCAAATGATGGTTCCCACATATGTTAGGTGACTCACATGGGCTGCTAAGAGCTGATCATTGGAGTGTATATACCAATAGTACATACATCTAAAAGCTGTGTATTGTACGAGTACGAATACGGGTGCATACGAGTAGAATTGTTGATGAAACTGAACGAGGATGTAATTGTAAGAATTTTTGTTAAGTAGAAGTATTTTGATAAGTGTATTGAAGTCTTTCAAAAGTGTATAAATACATATTAAAACACTACATGTATATACATTTTAACTGAGTCGTTAAGTCATCGTTAGTCGTTACATGTAAGTGTTGTTTTGAAACCTTTAGGTTAACGATCTTGTTAAATGTTGTTAATCCAATGTTTATAATATCAAATGAGATTTTAAATTATTATATTATCATGATATTATCATGTATGAATATCTCTTAATATGATATATATACATTAAATGTCTTTACAACGATAATCGTTACATATATGTCTCGTTTAAAAATCATTAAGTTAGTAGTCTTGTTTTTACATATGTAGTTCATTGTTAATATACTTAATGATATGTTTACTTATCATAGTATCATGTTAACTATATATATATCCATATATATGTCATCATATAGTTTTTACAAGTTTTAACGTTCGTGAATCACCGGTCAACTTGGGTGGTCAATTGTCTATATGAAACATATTTCAATTAATCAAGTCTTAACAAGTTTGATTGCTTAACATGTTGGAAACATTTAATCATGTAAATATCAATCTCAATTAATATATATAAACATGGAAAAGTTCGGGTCACTACAGTACCTACCCGTTAAATAAATTTCGTCCCGAAATTTTAAGCTGTTGAAGGTGTTGACGATTCTTCTGGAAATAGATGCGGGTATTTCTTCTTCATCTGATCTTCACGCTCCCAGGTGAACTCGGGTCCTCTACGAGCATTCCATCAAACCTTAACAATTGGTATCTTGTTTTGCTTAAGTCTTTTAACCTCACGATCCATTATTTCGACGGGTTCTTCGATGAATTGAAGTTTTTCGTTGATTTGGATTTCATCTAACGGAATAGTGAGATCTTCTTTAGCAAAACATTTCTTCAAATTCGAGACGTGGAAAGTGTTATGTACAGCCGCGAGTTGTTGAGGTAACTCAAGTCGGTAAGCTACTGGTCCGACACGATCAATAATCTTGAATGGTCCAATATACCTTGGATTTAATTTCCCTCGTTTACCAAATCGAACAACGCCTTTCCAAGGTGCAACTTTAAGCATGACCATCTCTCCAATTTCAAATTCTATATCTTTTCTTTTAATGTCAGCGTAGCTCTTTTGTCGACTTTGGGCGGTTTTCAACCGTTGTTGAATTTGGATGATCTTCTCGGTAGTTTCTTGTATAATCTCCGGACCCGTAATCTGTCTATCCCCCACTTCACTTCAACAAATCGGAGACCTGCACTTTCTACCATAAAGTGCTTCAAACGGTGCCATCTCAATGCTTGAATGGTAGCTGTTGTTGTAGGAAAATTCTGCTAACGGTAGATGTCGATCCCAACTGTTTCCGAAATCAATAATACATGCTCGTAGCATGTCTTCAAGCGTTTGTATCGTCCTTTCGCTCTGCCCATCAGTTTGTGGATGATAGGCAGTACTCATGTCTAGACGAGTTCCTAATGCTTGCTGTAATGTCTGCCAGAATCTTGAAATAAATCTGCCATCCCTATCAGAGATAATAGAGATTGGTATTCCATGTCTGGAGACGACTTCCTTCAAATACAGTCGTGCTAACTTCTCCATCTTGTCATCTTCTCTTATTGGCAGGAAGTGTGCTGATTTGGTGAGACGATCAACTATTACCCAAATAGTATCAAAACCACTTGCAGTCCTTGGCAATTTAGTGATGAAATCTATGGTAATGTTTTCCCATTTCCATTTCAGGATTTCGGGTTGTTGAAGTAGACCTGATGGTTTCTGATGCTCAGCTTTGACCTTAGAACACGTCAAACATTCTCCTACGTATTTAGCAACATCGGCTTTCATACACGGCCACCAAAAATGTTTCTTGAGATCCTTGTACATCTTCCCCGTTCCAGGATGTATTGAGTATCTGATTTTATGAGCTTCTCTAAGTACCATTTCTCTCATATCTCCAAATTTTGGTACCCAAATCCTTTCAGCCCTATACCGGGTTCCGTCTTCCCGAATATTAAGATGCTTCTCCGATCCTTTGGGTATTTCATCCTTTAAATTTCCCTTTTTAAAAACTCCTTGTTGCGCCTCCTTTATTTGAGTAGTAAGGTTATTATGAATCATTATATTCATAGATTTTACTCGAATGGGTTCTCTGTCCTTCCTGCTCAAGGCATCGGCTACCACATTTGCCTTTCCCGGGTGGTAACGAATCTCAAAGTCGTAATCATTCAATAATTCAATCCACCTACGCTGCCTCATATTCAGTTGTTTCTGATTAAATATGTGTTGAAGACTTTTGTGGTCGGTATATATAATACTTTTGACCCCATATAAGTAGTGCCTCCAAGTCTTTAATGCAAAAACAACCGCGCCTAATTCCAAATCATGCGTCGTATAATTTTGTTCGTGAATCTTCAATTGTCTAGACGCATAAGCAATCACCTTCGTTCGTTGCATTAATACACAACCGAGACCTTGCTTTGATGCGTCACAATAAATCACAAAATCATCATTCCCTTCAGGCAATGACAATATAGGTGCCGTAGTTAGCTTTTTCTTCAATAACTGAAACGCTTTCTCTTGTTCCTCATTCCATTCAAATTTCTTCCCTTTATGCGTTAATGCAGTCAAGGGTTTTGCTATTCTGGAAAAGTCTTGGATGAACCTTCTGTAGTAACCAGCTAGTCCTAAAAACTGGCGTATGTGTTTTGGAGTTTTCGGGGTTTCCCACTTTTCAACAGTTTCTATCTTTGCCGGATCCACCTTAATACCTTCTTTGTTCACTATGTGACCGAGGAATTGAACTTCTTCCAACCAAAATGCACACTTTGAAAACTTAGCGTACAATTCTTCCTTCCTCAATACTTCTAACACCTTTCTCAAATGTTCACCGTGTTCTTGGTCATTCTTTGAGTAAATAAGTATGTCATCAATGAAAACAATGAAAAACTTGTCAAGGTATGGTCCACACACTCGGTTCATAAGGTCCATGAACACAGCTGGTGCATTAGTTAAACCAAACGGCATGATCATAAACTCATAATGACCGTAACGTGTTCTGAAAGCAGTCTTTGGAATATCATCTTCTTTCACCCGTATTTGATGATACCCGGAACGTAAGTCAATCTTTGAATAAACAGACGAGCCTTGTAGTTGATCAAATAAGTCGTCGATTCTCGGTAGTGGGTAGCGATTCTTGATGGTAAGTTTGTTCAACTCTCGGTAGTCGATACACAACCTGAATGTACCATCTTTCTTCTTGACAAACAAAACAGGAGCTCCCCACGGTGATGTGCTTGGTCGAATGAAACCACGCTCTAAAAGATCTTGTAATTGGCTTTGCAGTTCTTTTATCTCGCTGGGTGCGAGTCTGTAAGGAGCACGAGCTATTGGTGCAGCTCCTGGTACAAGATCTATTTGAAATTCAACGGATCGATGTGGGGGTAATCCCGGTAATTCTTTCGGAAATACATCGGGAAATTCTTTTGCAATGGGAACATCATTGATGCTCTTTTCTTCAGTTTGTACTTTCTCGACGTGTGCTAGGACAGCATAGCAACCTTTTCTTATTAGTTTTTGTGCATTCAAATTACTAATAAGATGTAGCTTCGTGTTGCCCTTTTCTCCGTACACCATTAAGGGTTTTCCTTTTTATCGTATAATGCGAATTGCATTTTTGTAACAAACGATCTCTGCTTTCACTTCTTTCAACCAGTCCATACCGATTATCACATCAAAACTCCCTAACTCTACTGGTATCAAATCAATCTTAAATGTTTCGCTAACCAGTTTAATTTCTCGATTCTGACATATATTATCTGCTGAAATTAATTTACCATTTGCTAATTCGAGTAAAAATTTACTATCCAATGGCGTCAATGGGCAACTTAATTTAGCACAAAAATCTCTACTCATATAGCTTCTATCCGCACCCGAATCAAATAAAACGTAAGCAGATTTATTGTCAATAAGAAACGTACCCGTAACAAGCTCCAGGTCTTCCTGTGCCTCTGCCGCATTAATATTGAAAACTCTTCCGCGGCCTTGTCCATTCGTGTTCTCCTGGTTTGGGCAATTTCTAATAATGTGGCCCGGTTTTCCACATTTATAACAAACTACATTGGCATAACTTGCTCCGACACTACTTGCTCCGCCATTACTCGTTCCGACACCATTTGTTCCTTTCGTTCTATTAACCCCTGGTCCATAGACCTCACACTTTGCCGCGCTATGACCATTTCTTTTACACTTGTTGCAAAATTTGGTGCAGAACCACGAGTGATACTTTTCACACCTTTGGCATAGCTGCTTCTGATTGTTGTTGTTGTTGCGGTTATTATTGTTGTTGGGATGATTGTTGTAGTTGCTGTTGTTGTTGTTGTTGTTGTTGTTGTTGTTGGGCCGTTTGTTGTAGTTGCGATTGATGTTGCGATTGTTGGGATAATTATTGCGATTATTGTTGTAATTGCTGTTGTTGTTGTATTGATGATTCTTATCACCGTTTTCCTCCCACTTTCTTTTGACTTGCTTCACATTGGCCTCTTCAGCAGTCTGTTCTTTAATTCTTTCTTCAATCTGGTTCACTAGTTTGTGAGCCATTCTACATGCCTGTTGTATGGAGGCGGGCTCGTGTGAACTTATATCTTCTTGGATTCTTTCCGGTAATCCTTTCACAAACGCGTCGATCTTCTCTTCCTCATCTTCGAATGCTCCCGGATACAATAGGCACAATTCTGTGAATCGTCTTTCGTACGTGGTAATATCAAATCCTTGAGTTCGTAACCCTCTAAGTTCTGTCTTGAGCTTATTGACCTCGGTTCTGGGACGGTACTTCTCGTTCATCAAGTGCTTGAATGCTGACCACGGTAGTGCGTACGCATCGTCTTGTCCCACTTGCTCTAGATAGGTATTCCACCATGTTAACGCAGAACCTGTGAAGGTATGCGTAGCGTACTTCACTTTGTCCTCTTCAGAACACTTACTTATGGCAAACACCGATTCGACCTTCTCGGTCCACCGTTTCAATCCGATCGGTCCTTCGGTTCCATCAAATTCCAAAGGTTTGCAGGCAGTGAATTCTTTGTAGGTGCATCCTACACGATTTCCTGTACTGCTAGATCCAAGGTTATTGTTGGTATGTAGCGCAGCCTGTACTGCGGCTATGTTTGAAGCTAGAAAAGTACGGAATTCCTCTTCATTCATATTCACGGTGTGTCGAGTAGTCGGTGCCATTTCCTTCAAAATAGTCAAATGGAACAAGTTAATCATACAGAATATTAAGAGTAGTTAATAGTATTTCGTAGCATAATATGAACTCATTTATAAAAGCTTTTTCTTCATATTAGCGTTTTATAAGTTTAAATTCGGGTAGTAACTACCCGTTAAGTTCATACTTAGTAGCTAATATACAATTCAACTACTACAATTCTATATGAAAAACTGATTATAATAATATTTTGCGTTCAAACTTTTACAAACTTACAATACCGCTTATTTTACATATAGCATGAAATATAGCACACAATAAATTTGATACAAGATGGTTGTGAAGATAATTCTAGCTAGTACACAAGTCGTTCAAAAAAGGCAATAAAGACACGTAATTCATACGTCCAGAAACAAGTCATGCATTCTGGTTTTACTAGGATTACTTCCCATCCTTGGTCTTGTGGAACATAACCGTTATGGCCGTTGATAAGACAGCGTGTTGTAACGTCGTCAAAGGGACGAGGGTTACGTAATGTCCAACAGTCCCGTAACAATCTAAAAACCTCATTTCTTACCCCAATTACCGACTCCGTCACTTGTGAAAACGTTTTGTTTAATAGTTGTAGCCCGATGTTCTTGTTCTCACTTTGGTGAGAAGCGAACATTACTAATCCGTAAGCATAACATGCTTCTTTATGTTGCATATTAGCTACTTTTTCTAAATCACGAAGTCCAATATTCGGATATATTGAGTCAAAATAATTTCTTAACCCATTGCGTAAAATATCATTTGGGTTCCCCGCAATATATGCGTCAAAGTAAACACATCGTAACTTATGGATTTCCCAATGTGATATCCCCCATCTTTCGAACGAAAGCCTTTTATAAACCAAGGCATTCTTGGAACGTTCTTCGAATGTCTTACAAACTGATCTCGCCTTAAATAGTTATGCCGAAGAATTCTGACCGACTCTAGACAAGATTTCATCAATCATGTCTCCCGGTAGGTCTCTTATAATATTGGGTTGTCTATCCATTTTGTGTTTTTATACTGTAAAATAGACAAGAGTTAGATTCATAAAAAAAAATACTTATTAATACAAGCAATTTTTACATATATCGTAAAGCATAAGCACACTATATTACATATATTACACCACACGAATACAACTATCTTATTCTGACTCGCTTGTTTCTTCTTCTTCGGTTTGGGTTCGTTTTGCCAAGTTTCTAGGGATATATGATGTTCCCCTAATACGAGCCGTCGTTTTCCACATTGGTTTAGAAAAACCTGGTGGTTTAGAGGTTCCCGGGTCATTGTTACAACTTAAGGACTTCGGGGGTTGACGATACATATAAAGTTCATCGGGGTTGGAATTAGATTTCTCTATTTTTATGCCCTTTCCCTTATTATTTTCTTTTTCCTTTTTAAATTCAGTTGGGGTAATTTCTATAACATCATCGGAATTCTCGTCGGAATCCGATTCATCGGAGAATTGGTAATCCTCCCAATATTTTGCTTCCTTGGCGGAAACACCATTGACCATAATTAACCTTGGTCGGTTGGTTGAGGATTTTCTTTTACTTAACCATTTTATTATTTCCCCCACTGGTTCTATTTCTTCATCCGGTTCCGATTCTTCTTCCGGTTCCGATTCTTCTTCCGGTTCCGACTCTTCTTCCGGTTCCTCTTCGGGAACTTGTGAATCAGTCCACGAATCATTCCAATTTACATGTAGCGACCCGACCAAAACCGTTATTGACGGCGCCGTTAACTTAGGTCCCGTTGCGTGGTCGTAGTCCCTATAGGAGACTCGTTTGACCAAAATTATGTCGCATTCATTTGAAAGGTACAAGACTTGCAAGTTTAGTTTACAAAACCGTTCGACAACAAGTCTAAGTTTACAAAAGTCATAAAGTATAAATGAAATAACTTGCGACATAATTAGTTTAAAAACACAGTTGCTATAAATAGCGTAAGTATGTAAACAAAAGTTTGAATCCAAAGGTGCTATCACTAGCGTATGTATGTATGTATCTTGACTCCAAGCAAATAATCAGAGTGTATGCATGTATGCTTGACCCCAAGCAAGTAATCAAAGAGTGCGGAAGCGTGTAACAAATAGCCATGTGAAAACCTGAGAAAACATAGAAGAATCTGTCAACGCAAAAACGTTGGTGAAATCATAGGTGTTTGTAATAAACGTTGTTTTTGAACCACAAGATTTAGTATTCCCATAGTTGATTATCAAAATCGTTTGCATTCCAAAAGTATTGTTCGCGAGCACCCAATTATCAAGACTTAACGTTTCCTTCCATAGAACCCCATCACAATAGTGTTAGAACATACACTGTTTCTCGAAAATATATTTCATCCGTAGACGGTAGCGAACCGTCCGTAATGAGGGTTTGTCAAACCCGTATGGCCACACAATATAAGTTCTCGCTTACACCCTGCAAGTGTAACTAATGATAATCGAATTGAGGATTTTTGTTCTAACTCGCTGTGGAATGTTTGTTTTCCTTGTACTTATGTTCAAAGTATAAAAGTAAGTAGTACAAAATGTAACAAAGTATATGTTTCTCAGCCCACAATTTAAAAGTATAAAAAGTTGTTGAAAAGGTGGGACTATGATCTCACCTCGAGTGCACGAGTATAAAAGTACTTCACAAAGTAAACGTTGTGCATGAAAGTTGCTTAGCCTTGACCTAAACAAGTAAGTTATATCAATTAACCGGTTACGACACGAGGTCGGGTGAAATGTGTTCAATTAGTCCTATGGCTCGTTACGACTCGATTAAGTATAGCATGTGAATCACGTTGCCAAGTTTCATGCGAGAATCAAGTATAAAAGCATGTTAGAACGATTGCATAAAAGTTTGGTTAAGTTTGACTAAAAGTCAAACTTGGTCAAAGTCAACGAAAAGTCAACGCGTTCGGGTCGGGTCCCGAACTATTTTTCTATGCTAAATATTCATATACAAGTATATTAAAACAAGTTTCATGTGAATCGGAGGTCGGTAGCTAGTCAAACATTTCGCGTGAAATGCGCCAAACAAGGCAGAATCTGGCCAGGCCAATCCGCGCGCCGCGCGGGTATGGGGCGCGCCGCGCCACCATCTGGGCAGAGATTTCTGGTCAGTTTTTCAAAGTATGCACGAACCAAACATCAAACATTCACCATTTATGATCCGCAAACAACCAAAACATTTATCTTATATCGTCGAAAAGGTATTTTGACGAGGAATACAACTAACCACATATCATCAAACAAAAACATCATTTACAATAGCCGAAATCTCATCAAGTGATCAATAAAAGTCCATTTTCAAAGTTTCAAGTTCATCAAATGCATTTTGAGTTCCGGGAATCCAATTCACACATATGATATGCCGTTTTGAAGGTAATGAAGCATACATTACTACTAAACACTAACAATTAACATTCCATGGCATTTAAGCATCCAAAAGTTCATGTCAAGAACTATCAAACCCTAGTCAAACATCACAAAATCATTAATCGGGTTTTTGAAGTTTTCTTAATCAACCTACACATCCAAATGTGGCTAATGATACTAGTAACACAATTAAAACATGCACTTTAACAATCTAACAACATTAACTCATCCAAAATCAAGGATTAAGCAAACCCATTTCAAAAACTCAAACTAGTTACTCCAAACCACAAATCGAGCAAACAAAACATATATTCATGTTACACACGAGCCATAGACACTAACTAACACAATTTCAAGTATATAAAACGAATTTAGAGAAAATTTAGTGTTTTAGAAATGTTACCCAAAATGGATGAAATTGGTACCAAATCGAAGAGGATGATGAGAGGATCACGAATATGTAATTTGTTTTGAAGTTTGCTTCCCGATCCGAATTTAGATGATGAATTATGTTTGTGTTCTTGAGAGAAAAAAAAGAAAGAAAGAGAGAGAGAGGGAGGTGATTGAATGGTGGTGATTGGGGTGGACTAGTTGACCTAGTCAACTAGTTTGCCCCGTGTCAATTTTAGTCCCTCGAGTTTAGAAGCGGGTGCGGGATTTAACCGATCGAATATTTTTAAAACGCAAGTTAACGAGAGATGTTATAATTAAATGACGGAATTATTATGAACGTTAGTCGACGGAAACTACGAATTTAAATAACGAAAGGTATTATTAAAAAAAAAAAAAGACGGTGTTAAAAATAAATTTAACGGAAAAAGGCGGGATGTTACATTACCTACACCTTAAAAGAAATTTCGTCCCGAAATTTAGTTGGAAGTAGTAGTTGTTGAATCTTCCTCGAGATCTTGTGTTGCCAATTCTACGAATGAGGGAGAAGTACGTTCTAGGGTATTTCAACGAATTTTGACGGTCGGGATCATATGTTGTTTTAAGGTTTGGCTTCACGATTTATGGTTTCAACCGGTCCTCCTAGGAAGTGAGGGTTATCGTCGATAGTGAGTTCATCAAAGGAGATAACAAGTTCTCGTTTCGCAAAACACGTCTTTGAGTTGATACATCGAATGTAGGATAAACGGAGACCCAAAATGAGTCGGAAAAGTCTAAACGGCTAGCGACGGGTCCAAAACACCCCAAGAATTTAAAGGATCAAAATATCGCGGATTTAGCTTCCTACGTTTTCCCGAAACGGATTGCACCTTTCCAAGGTGCGACTCTTAACGTGTCGCGGTTTCCCACGTGGAATTTGAAAGGTTTACGTGAAATGTCCCGTTCTTATTGATTAAAAACGTTCCATATTAATTGATTTCGTTGCGAGGTTTTGACCTCTATATGAGACGTTTTTCAAAGACTGCATTCATTTTTAAAACAAACCATAACCTTTATTTCATAGATAAAGGTTTTAAAAAAAACTTTACGTAGATTATCAAATAATGATAATCTAAAATATCCTGTTTACACACGACCATTACATAATGGTTTACAATACAAATATGTTACAACAAAATAAGTTTCTTGAATGCAGTTTTTACACAATATCATACAAGTATGGACTCCAAATCTCGTCCTTATTTAAGTATGCGACAGCGGAAGCTCTTAATAATCACCTGAGAATAAACATGCTTAAAACGTCAACAAAAATGTTGGTGAGTTATAGGTTTAACCTATATATATCAAATTATAATAATAGACCACAAGATTTCATATTTCAATACACATCCCATACATAGAGATAAAAATCATTCATATGGTGAACACCTGGTAACCGACATTAACAAGATGCATATATAAGAATATCCCCATCATTCCGGGACACCCTTCGGATATGATATAAATTTCGAAGTACTAAAGCATCCGGTTCTTTGGATGGGGTTTGTTAGGCCCAATAGATCTATCTTTAGGATTCGCGTCAATTAGGGTGTCTGTTCCCTAATTCATAGATTACCAGACTTAATAAAAAGGGGCATATTCGATTTCGATAATTCAACCATAGAATGTAGTTTCACGTACTTGTGTCTATTTTGTAAATCATTTATAAAACCTGCATGTATTCTCATCCCAAAAATATTAGATTTTAAAAGTGGGACTATAACTCACTTTCACAGATTTTTACTTCGTCGGGAAGTAAGACTTGGCCACTGGTTGATTCACGAACCTATAACAATATATACATATATATCAAAGTATGTTCAAAATATATTTACAACACTTTTAATATATTTTGATGTTTTAAGTTTATTAAGTCAGCTGTCCTCGTTAGTAACCTACAACTAGTTGTCCACAGTTAGATGTACAGAAATAAATCGATAAATATTATCTTGAATCAATCCACGACCCAGTGTATACGTATCTCAGTATTGATCACAACTCAAACTATATATATTTTGGAATCAACCTCAACCCTGTATAGCTAACTCCAACATTCACATATAGAGTGTCTATGGTTGTTCCGAAATATATATAGATGTGTCGACATGATAGGTCGAAACATTGTATACGTGTCTATGGTATCTCAAGATTACATAATATACAATACAAGTTGATTAAGTTATGGTTGGAATAGATTTGTTACCAATTTTCACGTAGCTAAAATGAGAAAGATTATCCAATCTTGTTTTACCCATAACTTCTTCATTTTAAATCCGTTTTGAGTGAATCAAATTGCTATGGTTTCATATTGAACTCTATTTTATGAATCTAAACAGAAAAGTATAGGTTTATAGTCGGAAAAATAAGTTACAAGTCGTTTTTGTAAAGGTAGTCATTTCAGTCTAAAGAACGACGTCTAGATGACCATTTTAGAAAACATACTTCCACTTTGAGTTTAATCATAATTTTTGGATATAGTTTCATGTTCATAATAAAAATCATTTTCTCAGAATAACAACTTTAAAATCAAAGTTTATCATAGTTTTTAATTAACTAACCCAAAACATCCCGCGGTGTTACTACGACGGCGTAAATCCGGTTTTACGGTGTTTTTCGTGTTTCCAGGTTTTAAATCATTAAGTTAGCATATCATATAGATATAGAACATGTGTTTAGTTGATTTTAAAAGTCAAGTTAGAAGGATTAACTTTTGTTTGCGAACAAGTTTAGAATTAACTAAACTATGTTCTAGTGATTACAAGTTTAAACCTTCGAATAAGATAGCTTTATATGTATGAATCGAATGATGTTATGAACATCATTACTACCTTAAGTTCCTTGGATAAACCTACTGGAAAAGAGAAAAATGGATCTAGCTTCAATGGATCCTTGGATGGCTCGAAGTTCTTGAAGCAGAATCATGACACGAAAACAAGTTCAAGTAAGATCATCACTTAAAATAAGATTGTTATAGTTATAGAAATTGAACCAAAGTTTGAATATGATTATTACCTTGTATTAGAATGATAACCTACTGTAAGAAACAAAGATTTCTTGAGGTTGGATGATCACCTTACAAGATTGGAAGTGAGCTAGCAAACTTGAAAGTATTCTTGATTTTATGAAACTAGAACTTTTGGAATTTATGAAGAACACTTAGAACTTGAAGATAGAACTTGAGAGAGATCAATTAGATGAAGAAAATTGAAGAATGAAAGTGTTTGTAGGTGTTTTTGGTCGTTGGTGTATGGATTAGATATAAAGGATATGTAATTTTGTTTTCATGTAAATAAGTCATGAATGATTACTCATATTTTTGTAATTTTATGAGATATTTCATGCTAGTTGCCAAATGATGGTTCCCACATGTGTTAGGTGACTCACATGGACTGCTAAGAGCTGATCATTGGAGTGTATATACCAATAGTACATACATCTAAAAGCTGTGTATTGTACGAGTACGAATACGGGTGCATACGAGTAGAATTGTTGATGAAACTGAACGAGGATGTAATTGTAAGCATTTTTGTTAAGTAGAAGTATTTTGATAAGTGTCTTGAAGTCTTTCAAAAGTGTATGAATACATATTAAAACACTACATGTATATACATTTTAACTGAGTCGTTAAGTCATCGTTAGTCGTTACATGTAAATGTTGTTTTGAAACCTTTAGGTTAATGATCTTGTTGAATGTTGTTAACCCATTGTTTATTATAACAAATGAGATGTTAAATTGTTATATTATCATGATATTATGATATATATAATATATCTCAGTATGATGTATATAAGTTAAATGTCGTTACAACGATAATCGTTACATATATGTCTCGTTTCGAAATCATTAAGTTAGTAGTCTTATTTTTACATATGTATTTCATTGTTAATACACTTAATAATATATTTACTTATCATTTAACATAATTAACCAAGTGTATCAATATCTTAATATGATTCATATGTACCTAGTAAGACGTTGTTATAACGATAATCGTTATATATATCATTTTCGAGTTTCTTAAATTAATAGTCTCATTTTTATGTATATAACTCATTGTTAAAATACCTAATGAGATAAATACTTATAATAAAAACATGTTAACTATATATATAACCATATATATGTCATCGTATAGTTTTTACAAGTTTTAACGTTCGTGAATCACCGGTCAACTTGGGTGGTCAATTGTCTATATGAAACATATTTCAATTAATCAAGTCTTAACAAGTTTGATTGCTTAACATGTTGGAAACATTTAATCATGTAAATATCAATCTCAATTTATATATATAAACATGGAAAAGTTCGGGTCACTACAGTACCTACCCGTTAAATAAATTTCGTCCCGAAATTTTAAGCTGTTGAAGGTGTTGACGAATCTTCTGGAAATAGATGCGGGTATTTCTTCTTCATCTGATCTTCACGCTCCCAGGTGAACTCGGGTCCTCTACGAGCATTCCATCGAACCTTAACAATTGGTATCTTGTTTTGCTTAAGTCTTTTAACCTCTCGATCCATTATTTCGACGGGTTCTTCGATGAATTGAAGTTTTTCGTTGATTTGGATTTCATCTAACGGAATAGTGAGATCTTCTTTAGCAAAACATTTCTTCAAATTCGAGACGTGGAAAGTGTTATGTACAGCCGCGAGTTGTTGAGGTAACTCAAGTCGGTAAGCTACTGGTCCGACACGATCAATAATCTTGAATGGTCCAATATACCTTGGATTTAATTTCCCTCGTTTACCAAATCGAACAACGCCTTTCCAAGGTGCAACTTTAAGCATGACCATCTCTCCAATTTCAAATTCTATATCTTTTCTTTTAATGTCAGCGTAGCTCTTTTGTCGACTTTGGGCGGTTTTCAACCGTTGTTGAATTTGGATGATCTTCTTGGTAGTTTCTTGTATAATCTCCGGACCCGTAATCTGTCTATCCCCCACTTCACTCCAACAAATCGGAGACCTGCACTTTCTACCATAAAGTGCTTCAAACGGTGCCATCTCAATGCTTGAATGGTAGCTGTTGTTGTAGGAAAATTCTGCTAACGGTAGATGTCGATCCCAACTGTTTCCGAAATCAATAACACATGCTCGTAGCATGTCTTCAAGCGTTTGTATCGTCCTTTCACTCTGCCCATCAGTTTGTGGATGATAGGCAGTACTCATGTCTAGACGAGTTCCTAATGCTTGCTGTAATGTCTGCCAGAATCTTGAAATAAATCTACCATCCCTATCAGAGATAATAGAGATTGGTATTCCATGTTTGGAGACGACTTCCTTCAAATACAGTCGTGCTAACTTCTCCATCTTGTCATCTTCTCTTATTGACAGGAAGTGTGCTGATTTGGTGAGACGATCAACTATTACCCAAATAGTATCAAAACCACTTGCAGTCCTTGGCAATTTAGTGATGAAATCCATGGTAATGTTTTCCCATTTCCATTCCGGGATTTCGGGTTGTTGAAGTAGACCTGATGGTTTCTGATGCTCAGCTTTGACCTTAGAACACGTCAAACATTCTCCTACGTATTTAGCAACATCGGCTTTCATACCCGGCCACCAAAAATGTTTCTTGAGATCCTTGTACATCTTCCCCGTTCCAGGATGTATTGAGTATCTAGTTTTATGAGCTTCTCTAAGTACCATTTCTCTCATATCTCCAAATTTTGGTACCCAAATCTTTTCAGCCCTATACCGGGTTCCGTCTTCCCGAATATTAAGATGCTTCTCCGATCCTTTGGGTATTTCATCCTTTAAATTTTCCTCTTTTAAAACTCCTTGTTGCGCCTCCTTTATTTGAGTAGTAAGGTTATTATGAATCATTATATTCATAGATTTTACTCGAATGGGTTCTCTGTCCTTCCTGCTCAAGGCATCGGCTACCACATTTGCCTTCCCCGGGTGGTAACGAATCTCAAAGTCGTAATCATTCAATAATTCAATCCACCTACGCTGCCTCATATTCAGTTGTTTCTGATTAAATATGTGTTGAAGACTTTTGTGGTCGGTATATATAATACTTTTGACCCCATATAAGTAGTGCCTCCAAGTCTTTAATGCAAAAACAACCGCGCCTAATTCCAAATCATGCGTCGTATAATTTTGTTCGTGAATCTTCAATTGTCTAGACGCATAAGCAATCACCTTCGTTCGTTGCATTAATACACAACCGAGACCTTGCTTTGATGCGTCACAATAAATCACAAAATCATCATTCCCTTCAGGCAATGACAATATAGGTGCTGTAGTTAGCTTTTTCTTCAATAACTGAAACGCTTTCTCTTGTTCATCATTCCATTCAAATTTCTTCCCTTTATGCGTTAATACAGTCAAGGGTTTTGCTATTCTGGAAAAGTCTTGGATGAACCTTCTGTAGTAACCAGCTAGTCCTAAAAACTGGCGTATGTGTTTCGGAGTTTTCGGGGTTTCCCACTTTTCAACAGTTTCTATCTTTGCCGGATCCACCTTAATACCTTTTTTGTTCACTATGTGACCAAGGAATTGAACTTCTTCCAACCAAAATGCACACTTTGAAAACTTAGCGTACAATTCTTCCTTCCTCAATACTTCTAACACCTTTCTCAAATGTTCACCATGTTCTTGGTCATTCTTTGAGTAAATAAGTATGTCATCAATAAAAACAATGACAAACTTGTCAAGGTATGGTCCACACACTCGGTTCATAAGGTCCATGAACACAGCTAGTGCATTAGTTAAACCAAATGGCATGACCATAAACTCGTAATGACCGTAACGTGTTCTGAAAGCAGTCTTTGGAATATCATCTTCTTTCACCCGCATTTGATGATACCCGGAACGTAAGTCAATCTTTGAATAAACAGACGAGCCTTGTAGTTGATCAAATAAGTCGTCGATTCTCGGTAGTGGGTAGCGGTTCTTGATGGTAAGTTTGTTCAACTCTCGGTAGTCGATACACAACCTGAATGTACCATCTTTCTTCTTGACAAACAAAACAGGAGCTCCCCACGGTGATGTGCTTGGTCGAATGAAACCACGCTCTAAAAGTTCTTGTAATTGGCTTTGCAGTTCTTTCATTTCGCTGGGTGCGAGTCTGTAAGGAGCACGAGCTATTGGTGCAGCTCCTGGTACAAGATCTATTTGAAATTCAACGGATCGATGTGGGGGTAATCCCGGTAATTCTTTCGGAAATACATCGGGAAATTCTTTTGCAATGGGAACATCATTGATGCTCTTTTCTTCAGTTTGTACTTTATCGACGTGTGCTAGAACAGCATAGCAACCTTTTCTTATTAGTTTTTGTGCCTTCAAATTACTAATAAGATGTAGCTTCGTGTTGCCCTTTTCTCCGTACACCATTAAGGGTTTTCCTTTTTCTCGTATAATGCGAATTGCATTTTTGTAACAAACGATCTCTGCTTTCACTTCTTTCAACCAGTCCATACCGATTATCACATCAAAACTCCCTAACTCTACTGGTATCAAATCAATCTTAAATGTTTCGCTAACCAGTTTAATTTCTCGATTCCGACATATATTATCTGATGAAATTAATTTACCATTTGCTAATTCGAGTAAAAATTTACTATCCAAAGGCGTCAATGGACAACTTAATTTAGCACAAAAATCTCTACTCATATAGCTTCTATCCGCACCCGAATCAAATAAAACGTAAGCAGATTTATTGTCAATAAGAAACGTACCCGTAACAAGCTCCGGGTCTTCCTGTGCCTCTGCCGCAGTAATATTGAAAACTCTTCCGCGGCCTTGTCCATTCGTGTTCTCCTGGTTCGGGCAATTTCTAATAATGTGGCCCGGTTTTCCACATTTATAACAAACAACATTGGCATAACTTGCTCCGACACTACTTGCTCCGCCATTACTTGTTCCGACACCATTTGTTCCTTTCGTTCTATTAACCCCTGGTCCGTAGACCTCACACTTCGCCGCGCTATGACCATTTCTTTTACATTTGTTGCAAAATTTGGTGCAGAACCCCGAGTGATACTTTTCACACCTTTGGCATAGCTGCTTCTGATTGTTGTTGTTGTTGCGGTTATTATTGTTGTTGGGATGATTGTTGTAGTTGCTGTTGCTGTTGTTGTTGTTGTTATTATTGTTGGGCCGTTTGTTGTAGTTGCGATTGATGTTACGATTGTTGGGATAATTGTTGCGATTATTGTTGTAATTGCTGCTGTTGTTGTATTGGTGATTCTTATCACCGTTTTCCTCCCACTTTCTTTTGACTTGCTTCACATTGGCCTCTTCAGCAGTCTGTTCTTTAATTCTTTCTTCAATCTGGTTTACTAGTTTGTGAGCCATTCTACATGCCTGTTGTATAGAGGCGGGCTCGTGTGAACTTATATCTTCTTGGATTCTTTCCGGTAATCCTTTCACGAATGCGTCGATCTTCTCTTCCTCATCTTCGAATGCTCCCGGACACAATAGGCACAATTCTGTGAATCGTCTTTCGTACGTGGTAATATCAAATCCTTGGGTTCGTAACCCTCTAAGTTCTGTCTTGAGCTTATTGACCTCGGTTCTGGGACGGTACTTCTCGTTCATCAAGTGCTTGAATGCTGACCACGGTAGTGCGTACGCATCATCTTGTCCCACTTGCTCTAGATAGGTATTCCACCATGTTAACGCAGAACCTGTGAAGGTATGCGTAGCGTACTTCACTTTTTCCTCTTCAGTACACTTACTTATGGCAAACACCGATTCGACCTTCTCGGTCCACCGTTTCAATCCGATCGGTCCTTCGGTTCCATCAAATTCCAAAGGTTTGCAGGCAGTGAATTCTTTGTAGGTGCATCCTACACGATTTCCTGTACTGCCAGATCCAAGGTTATTATTGGTATGTAGCGCAGCCTGTACTGCGGCTATGTTTGAAGCTAAAAAAGTACGGAATTCCTCTTCATTCATATTCACGGTGTGTCGAGTAGTCGGTGCCATTTCCTTCAAAATAGTCAAATGGAACAAGTTAATCATACAGAATATTAAGAGTAGTTAATAGTATTTCGTAGCATAATATGAACTCATTTATAAAAGCTTTTTCTTCATATTAGCGTTTTATAAGTTTAAAATTCGGGTAGTACCTACCCGTTAAGTTCATACTTAGTAGCTAATATACAATTCAACTACTACAATTCTATATGAAAAACTGATTATAATAATATTTCGCGTTCAAACTTTTATACAATATTTTACAAACTTACAATACCGCTTATTTTACATAAAGCTTGAAATATAGCACACAATAACTTTGATACAAGATAGTTGTGAAGATAATTCTAGCTAGTACACAAGTCGTTCAGCAAAGGCAATAAAGACACGTAATTCATACGTCCAGAAACAAGTCATGCATTCTGGTTTTACTAGGACTACTTCCCATCCTTGGTCTTGTGCAACATAACCATTATGGCCGTTTATAAGACAACGTGTTGTAACGTCGTCAAAGGGACGAGGGTTACGTAATGTCCAACAGTCCCGTAACAATCTAAAAACCTCATTTCTTACCCCAATTACCGACTCCGTCACTTGTGGAAACGTTTTGTTTAATAGTTGTAGCCCGATGTTCTTTTTCTCACTTTGGTGAGAAGCGAACATTACTAATCCGTAAGCATAACATGCTTCTTTATGTTGCATGTTAGCCGCTTTTTCTAAATCACGAAGTCCAATATTCGGATATATTGAGTCAAAATAATTTCTTAACCCGTTGCGTAAAATAGCATTTGGGTTCCCCGCAATATATGCGTCAAAGTAAACACATCGTAGCTTATGGGTTTCCCAATGTGATATCCCCCATCTTTCAAACGAAAGTCTCTTATAAACCAAGACATTCTTGGAACGTTCTTCGAATGTCTTACAAACTGATCTCGCCTTAAATAGTTGTGCCGAGGAATTCTGGCCGACTCTAGACAAGATTTCATCAATCATGTCTCCGGGTAGGTCTCTTAAAATATTGGGTTGTCTATCCATTTTGTGTTTTTAAACTGTAAAATAGACAAGAGTTAGATTCATAAAAAAATACTTATTAATACAAGCAATTTTTACATATATCATAAAGCATAAGAACACTATATTACATATATTACACCACACGAATACAACTATCTTATTCCGACTCGCTCGTTTCTTCTTCTTCGATTTTGGTTCGTTTTGCCAAGTTTCTAGGGATATATGATGTTCCCCTAATACGAGCCGTAATTTTCCACATTGGTTTAGAAAAACCCGGTGGTTTAGAGGTTCCCGGGTCATTGTTAAAACTTAAGGACTTCGGGGGTTGACGATACATATAAAGTTCATCGGGGTTGGAATTAGATTTCTCTATTTTTATGCCCTTTCCCTTCTTATTTTCTTTTGCCTTTTTAAATTCAGTTGGGGTAATTTCTATAACATCATCGAAATTCTTGTCGGAATCTGATTCATCGGAGAATTGGTAATCCTCCCAATATTTTGCTTCCTTGGCGGAAACACCATTGACCATAATTAACCTTGGTCGGTTGGTTGAGGATTTTCTTTTACTTAACCGTTTTATTATTTCCCCCACCGGTTCTATTTCTTCATCCGGTTCCGATTCTTCTTCCGGTTCCGACTCTTCTTCCGGTTCCTCTTCGGGAACTTGTGAATCAGTCCACGAATCATTCCAATTTACATTTGACTCTTCATTATTATTAGGTGAGTCAATGGGACTTGTTCTAGAGGTAGACATCTATCACATAATATCAAACGCGTTAAGAGATTAATATATCACATAATATACACATGTTAAAAATATATAGTTTCCAACAAAATTTGTTAAGCAATCATTTTTCAAGTAAACACCGTCGAAGTCCAGACTCACTAATGCATCCTAACAAACTCGATAAGACACACTAATGCAAATTTTCTGGTTCTCTAAGACCAACGCTCGGATACCAACTGAAATGTCCCGTTCTTATTGATTAAAAACGTTCCATATTAATTGATTTCGTTGCGAGGTTTTGACCTCTATATGAGACGTTTTTCAAAGACTGCATTCATTTTTAAAACAAACCATAACCTTTATTTCATAGATAAAGGTTTTAAAAAAAACTTTACGTAGATTATCAAATAATGATAATCTAAAATATCCTGTTTACACACGACCATTACATAATGGTTTACAATACAAATATGTTACAACAAAATAAGTTTCTTGAATGCAGTTTTTACACAATATCATACAAGTATGGACTCCAAATCTCGTCCTTATTTAAGTATGCGACAGCGGAAGCTCTTAATAATCACCTGAGAATAAACATGCTTAAAACGTCAACAAAAATGTTGGTGAGTTATAGGTTTAACCTATATATATCAAATTATAATAATAGACCACAAGATTTCATATTTCAATACACATCCCATACATAGAGATAAAAATCATTCATATGGTGAACACCTGGTAACCGACATTAACAAGATGCATATATAAGAATATCCCCATCATTCCGGGACACCCTTCGGATATGATATAAATTTCGAAGTACTAAAGCATCCGGTTCTTTGGATGGGGTTTGTTAGGCCCAATAGATCTATCTTTAGGATTCGCGTCAATTAGGGTGTCTGTTCCCTAATTCATAGATTACCAGACTTAATAAAAAGGGGCATATTCGATTTCGATAATTCAACCATAGAATGTAGTTTCACGTACTTGTGTCTATTTTGTAAATCATTTATAAAACCTGCATGTATTCTCATCCCAAAAATATTAGATTTTAAAAGTGGGACTATAACTCACTTTCACAGATTTTTACTTCGTCGGGAAGTAAGACTTGGCCACTGGTTGATTCACGAACCTATAACAATATATACATATATATCAAAGTATGTTCAAAATATATTTACAACACTTTTAATATATTTTGATGTTTTAAGTTTATTAAGTCAGCTGTCCTCGTTAGTAACCTACAACTAGTTGTCCACAGTTAGATGTACAGAAATAAATCGATAAATATTATCTTGAATCAATCCACGACCCAGTGTATACGTATCTCAGTATTGATCACAACTCAAACTATATATATTTTGGAATCAACCTCAACCCTGTATAGCTAACTCCAACATTCACATATAGAGTGTCTATGGTTGTTCCGAAATATATATAGATGTGTCGACATGATAGGTCGAAACATTGTATACGTGTCTATGGTATCTCAAGATTACATAATATACAATACAAGTTGATTAAGTTATGGTTGGAATAGATTTGTTACCAATTTTCACGTAGCTAAAATGAGAAAGATTATCCAATCTTGTTTTACCCATAACTTCTTCATTTTAAATCCGTTTTGAGTGAATCAAATTGCTATGGTTTCATATTGAACTCTATTTTATGAATCTAAACAGAAAAGTATAGGTTTATAGTCGGAAAAATAAGTTACAAGTCGTTTTTGTAAAGGTAGTCATTTCAGTCTAAAGAACGACGTCTAGATGACCATTTTAGAAAACATACTTCCACTTTGAGTTTAATCATAATTTTTGGATATAGTTTCATGTTCATAATAAAAATCATTTTCTCAGAATAACAACTTTAAAATCAAAGTTTATCATAGTTTTTAATTAACTAACCCAAAACATCCCGCGGTGTTACTACGACGGCGTAAATCCGGTTTTACGGTGTTTTTCGTGTTTCCAGGTTTTAAATCATTAAGTTAGCATATCATATAGATATAGAACATGTGTTTAGTTGATTTTAAAAGTCAAGTTAGAAGGATTAACTTTTGTTTGCGAACAAGTTTAGAATTAACTAAACTATGTTCTAGTGATTACAAGTTTAAACCTTCGAATAAGATAGCTTTATATGTATGAATCGAATGATGTTATGAACATCATTACTACCTTAAGTTCCTTGGATAAACCTACTGGAAAAGAGAAAAATGGATCTAGCTTCAATGGATCCTTGGATGGCTCGAAGTTCTTGAAGCAGAATCATGACACGAAAACAAGTTCAAGTAAGATCATCACTTAAAATAAGATTGTTATAGTTATAGAAATTGAACCAAAGTTTGAATATGATTATTACCTTGTATTAGAATGATAACCTACTGTAAGAAACAAAGATTTCTTGAGGTTGGATGATCACCTTACAAGATTGGAAGTGAGCTAGCAAACTTGAAAGTATTCTTGATTTTATGAAACTAGAACTTTTGGAATTTATGAAGAACACTTAGAACTTGAAGATAGAACTTGAGAGAGATCAATTAGATGAAGAAAATTGAAGAATGAAAGTGTTTGTAGGTGTTTTTGGTCGTTGGTGTATGGATTAGATATAAAGGATATGTAATTTTGTTTTCATGTAAATAAGTCATGAATGATTACTCATATTTTTGTAATTTTATGAGATATTTCATGCTAGTTGCCAAATGATGGTTCCCACATGTGTTAGGTGACTCACATGGACTGCTAAGAGCTGATCATTGGAGTGTATATACCAATAGTACATACATCTAAAAGCTGTGTATTGTACGAGTACGAATACGGGTGCATACGAGTAGAATTGTTGATGAAACTGAACGAGGATGTAATTGTAAGCATTTTTGTTAAGTAGAAGTATTTTGATAAGTGTCTTGAAGTCTTTCAAAAGTGTATGAATACATATTAAAACACTACATGTATATACATTTTAACTGAGTCGTTAAGTCATCGTTAGTCGTTACATGTAAATGTTGTTTTGAAACCTTTAGGTTAATGATCTTGTTGAATGTTGTTAACCCATTGTTTATTATAACAAATGAGATGTTAAATTGTTATATTATCATGATATTATGATATATATAATATATCTCAGTATGATGTATATAAGTTAAATGTCGTTACAACGATAATCGTTACATATATGTCTCGTTTCGAAATCATTAAGTTAGTAGTCTTATTTTTACATATGTATTTCATTGTTAATACACTTAATAATATATTTACTTATCATTTAACATAATTAACCAAGTGTATCAATATCTTAATATGATTCATATGTACCTAGTAAGACGTTGTTATAACGATAATCGTTATATATATCATTTTCGAGTTTCTTAAATTAATAGTCTCATTTTTATGTATATAACTCATTGTTAAAATACCTAATGAGATAAATACTTATAATAAAAACATGTTAACTATATATATAACCATATATATGTCATCGTATAGTTTTTACAAGTTTTAACGTTCGTGAATCACCGGTCAACTTGGGTGGTCAATTGTCTATATGAAACATATTTCAATTAATCAAGTCTTAACAAGTTTGATTGCTTAACATGTTGGAAACATTTAATCATGTAAATATCAATCTCAATTTATATATATAAACATGGAAAAGTTCGGGTCACTACATTACGTCTAACATCGGCATAGCTCTTGGTGATTACGAGTCGCGTTGGGTCTCGCTTGAATATGAATAAATTTTCTCGGTTGCTCATGAATAAACTCGGGCCCGGTGAATTGATCATCGTTTACTTGGTTCGACAAAGGAGAATGACGTTTCCGGTCACATGTGGTTTCAAAAGGAGTGACGTTAAAACTCGAATGAAAATCATTGTAGTACGAGGATTCGGTTAAAGGAAAATACTTTTCTCAAGTAAATTTGAAGTTGGTAATACAAACTTGTATTATGGTTTCCAAGGTTTAAATCGCATGTTTGTTCGGTCCGTCGGGTTGTGGATGGTACGCGGTACTCATGTCTAAACGCGGTCCCGAGGCTTTTTGTAAGGTACTCCAAAATCTAGAAGTGAAACGAGGATCTCGATCCGAAACGGGGTACATTTCCCTAAGGCATATTGAACAAGTTTGCTAGGAATTGAAAAACGTTAGTTAGGACAAGTTTCTCAAGAAAATTCGCGTCGCGGAAGATTTATCGGTTTCCAAAAACGTTCGTCGGGGCAAGTTCTTATCGGGTTTTGAAAACGATTGTTAGGACTATCCACCCTCGCGGCGAATACTTGTATGACGTGAAGAGTCGCTCTCCATTGAGAATTTAGAATAAGGACCTCCTGAACCGGAAGTACGAGGGTGATGCAAAAGAAGTTTCCGCCCCGATGTGAGCATAACGAGTAAATTGTAGTTAGTCAATAAGACTGCGCGAGGACGAGCTAGTATACCCGTGTGACATACGGTTGAAGTCGAATGGAATCGGTAATTCATTCGGAAGCATAAATATAATTTGACAATAATTGAAGGTGTGTCCCCGGTATGGTTGTTATAAATATTCTCGGAGTTTTCGGATGTCCAAACCTGAAAAGATGAAGTCATGTACATGGCACATGGTGGTGTTTAGGTTGATCGAGTCTAACCACCATCACGCGTCACTAGAACTTTGGTATGTCTTACCGTAATATAACCACGTTGATCGAGTGTCGTTATATTACGCTAACTCATACCTCCATTCCCACATCACTCTATGGATTCAAGTTCGTGTAATCGTGAAGTTTAAAATAAACAAAGTGTAACAACGTCTCTAACGTGACTCGTATTGAATCGAAAGAATTAGTGCAACTATAAAGAAGCGTTCCCCGAGGGAAGTGTATAAATGATTGTTCACGGCAATGTGGTTCGAGTCAGACAATAAGGTATTCAGGTATGAAAAGAGTAACGAGTCATGATAACGAGTAGCAAGCAACCGTAGTGATAAATGTTGATGACGATACTCACCTAGAGTAGTGATGGTAGTAACACCAAAAAGTAGATAGTAAGAAACACCAGTGGGAAACCGAGAGTAAGTTGAAACGGTGGCAAATAACAATCCGGGAGACAGAGTTCCCGAACGAGTGTGACTAATGAAGTCGTCGTCATCCATACGTGTATGAATCATGAATTTACGTGTGTTACCAAAAAGTGGCGGAATACGAGTTCGTATGATGAAGGTTGGGTACCATTAAAAAGTTTGCCTAAGAATGATTCAAGTATAATGCACAAGTAGTCAAGTAAGTGCTATCTATAGCAAATGTATGTCAGAATGCAATGGCTAACTATCCGGTTGTAGTCTAGACTCACTAATGCGTCCTAACGACTCTGTTAGACACACTAATGCACGTCCTAGTTCCCTACAACCAACGCTCTGATACCACTTGTAGCGACCCGACCAAAACCGTTATTGACGGCGCCGTTAACTTAGGTCCCGTTGCGTGGTCGTAGTCCCTATAGGAGACTCGTTTGACCAAAATTATGTCGCATTCATTTGAAAGGTACAAGACTTGCAAGTTTAGTTTACAAAACCGTTCGACAACAAGTCTAAGTTTACAAAAGTCATAAAGTATAAATGAAATAACTTGCGACATAATTAGTTTAAAAACACAGTTGCTATAAATAGCGTAAGTATGTAAACAAAAGTTTGAATCCAAAGGTGCTATCACTAGCGTATGTATGTATGTATCTTGACTCCAAGCAAATAATCAGAGTGTATGCATGTATGCTTGACCCCAAGCAAGTAATCAAAGAGTGCGGAAGCGTGTAACAAATAGCCATGTGAAAACCTGAGAAAACATAGAAGAATCTGTCAACGCAAAAACGTTGGTGAAATCATAGGTGTTTGTAATAAACGTTGTTTTTGAACCACAAGATTTAGTATTCCCATAGTTGATTATCAAAATCGTTTGCATTCCAAAAGTATTGTTCGCGAGCACCCAATTATCAAGACTTAACGTTTCCTTCCATAGAACCCCATCACAATAGTGTTAGAACATACACTGTTTCTCGAAAATATATTTCATCCGTAGACGGTAGCGAACCGTCCGTAATGAGGGTTTGTCAAACCCGTATGGCCACACAATATAAGTTCTCGCTTACACCCTGCAAGTGTAACTAATGATAATCGAATTGAGGATTTTTGTTCTAACTCGCTGTGGAATGTTTGTTTTCCTTGTACTTGTGTTCAAAGTATAAAAGTAAGTAGTACAAAATGTAACAAAGTATATGTTTCTCAGCCCACAATTTAAAAGTATAAAAAGTTGTTGAAAAGGTGGGACTATGATCTCACCTCGAGTGCACGAGTATAAAAGTACTTCACAAAGTAAACGTTGTGCATGAAAGTTGCTTAGCCTTGACCTAAACAAGTAAGTTATATCAATTAACCGGTTACGACACGAGGTCGGGTGAAATGTGTTCAATTAGTCCTATGGCTCGTTACGACTCGATTAAGTATAGCATGTGAATCACGTTGCCAAGTTTCATGCGAGAATCAAGTATAAAAGCATGTTAGAACGATTGCATAAAAGTTTGGTTAAGTTTGACTAAAAGTCAAACTTGGTCAAAGTCAACGAAAAGTCAACGCGTTCGGGTCGGGTCCCGAACTATTTTTCTATGCTAAATATTCATATACAAGTATATTAAAACAAGTTTCATGTGAATCGGAGGTCGGTAGCTAGTCAAACATTTCGCGTGAAATGCGCCAAACAAGGCAGAATCTGGCCAGGCCAATCCGCGCGCCGCGCGGGTATGGGGCGCGCCGCGCCACCATCTGGGCAGAGATTTCTGGTCAGTTTTTCAAAGTATGCACGAACCAAACATCAAACATTCACCATTTATGATCCGCAAACAACCAAAACATTTATCTTATATCGTCGAAAAGGTATTTTGACGAGGAATACAACTAACCACATATCATCAAACAAAAACATCATTTACAATAGCCAAAATCTCATCAAGTGATCAATAAAAGTCCATTTTCAAAGTTTCAAGTTCATCAAATGCATTTTGAGTTCCGGGAATCCAATTCACACATATGATATGCCGTTTTGAAGGTAATGAAGCATACATTACTACTAAACACTAACAATTAACATTCCATGGCATTTAAGCATCCAAAAGTTCATGTCAAGAACTATCAAACCCTAGTCAAACATCACAAAATCATTAATCGGGTTTTTGAAGTTTTCTTAATCAACCTACACATCCAAATGTGGCTAATGATACTAGTAACACAATTAAAACATGCACTTTAACAATCTAACAACATTAACTCATCCAAAATCAAGGATTAAGCAAACCCATTTTAAAAACTCAAACTAGTTACTCCAAACCACAAATCGAGCAAACAAAACATATATTCATGTTACACACGAGCCATAGACACTAACTAACACAATTTCAAGTATATAAAACGAATTTAGAGAAAATTTAGTGTTTTAGAAATGTTACCCAAAATGGATGAAATTGGTACCAAATCGAAGAGGATGATGAGAGGATCACGAATATGTAATTTGTTTTGAAGTTTGCTTCCCGATCCGAATTTAGATGATGAATTATGTTTGTGTTCTTGAGAGAAAAAAAAAAAGAAAGAGAGAGAGAGGGAGGTGATTGAATGGTGGTGATTGGGGTGGACTAGTTGACCTAGTCAACTAGTTTGCCCCGTGTCAATTTTAGTCCCTCGAGTTTAGAAGCGGGTGCGGGATTTAACCGATCGAATATTTTTAAAACGCAAGTTAACGAGAGATGTTATAATTAAATGACGGAATTATTATGAACGTTAGTCGACGGAAACTACGAATTTAAATAACGAAAGGTATAATTAAAAAAAAAAAAAAAGACGGTGTTAAAAATAAATTTAACGGAAAAAGGCGGGATGTTACATTTACATTTGACTCTTCATTATTATTAGGTGATTCAATGGGACTTGTTCTAGAGGTAGACATCTATCACATAATATCAAACGCGTTAAGAGATTAATATATCACATAATATTCACATGTTAAAAATATATAGTTTCCAACAAAATTTGTTAAGCAATCATTTTTCAAGTAAACACGGTCGAAGTCCAGACTCACTAATGCATCCTAACAAACTCGATAAGACATACTAATGCAAAATTCTGGTTCTCTAAGACCAACGCTCGGATACCAACTGAAATGTCCCGTTCTTATTGATTAAAAACGTTCCATATTAATTGATTTCGTTGCGAGGTTTTGACCTCTATATGAGACGTTTTTCGAAGACTGCATTCATTTTTAAAACAAACCATAACCTTTATTTCATAGATAAAGGTTTTAAGAAGCTTTACGTAGATTATCAAATAATGATAATCTAAAATATCATGTTTACACACGACCATTACATAATGGTTTACAATACAAATATGTTACAACAAAATAAGTTTCTTGAATGCAGTTTTTACACAATATCATACAAGCATGGACTCCAAATCTCGTCCTTATTTAAGTATGCGACAGCGAAAGCTCTTAATAATCACCTGAGAATAAACATGCTTAAAACGTCAACAAAAATGTTGGTGAGTTATAGGTTTAACCTATATATATCAAATCATAATAATAGACCACAAGATTTAATATTTTAATACACATCCCATACATAGAGATAAAAATCATTCATATGGTGAACACCTGGTAACCGACATTAACAAGATGCATATATAATAATATCCCCATCATTCCGGGACACCCTTCGAATATGATATAAATTTCGAAGTACTAAAGCATCCGGTACTTTGGATGGGGTTTGTTAGGCCCAATAGATCTATCTTTAGGATTCGCGTCAATTAGGGTGTCTGTTCCCTAATTCTTAGATTACCAGACTTAATAAAAAGGGGCATATTCGATTTCGATAATTCAACCATAGAATGTAGTTTCACGTACTTGTGTCTATTTTGTAAATCATTTATAAAACCTGCATGTATTCTCATCCCAAAAATATTAGATTTTAAAAGTGGGACTATAACTCACTTTCACAGATTTTTACTTCGTCGGGAAGTAAGACTTGGCCACTGGTTGATTCACGAACCTATAACAATATATACATATATATCAAAGTATGTTCAAAATATATTTACAACACTTTTAATATATTTTGATGTTTTAAGTTTATTAAGTCAGCTGTCCTCGTTAGTAACCTACAACTAGTTGTCCACAGTTAGATGTACAGAAATAAATCGATAAATATTATCTTGAATCAATCCACGACCCAGTGTATACGTATCTCAGTATTGATCACAACTCAAACTATATATATTTTGGAATCAACCTCAACCCTGTATAGCTAACTCCAACATTCACATATAGAGTGTCTATGGTTGTTCCGAAATATATATAGATGTGTTGACATGATAGGTCGAAACATTGTATACGTGTCTATGGTATCTCAAGATTACATAATATACAATACAAGTTGATTAAGTTATGGTTGGAATAGATTTGTTACCAATTTTCACGTAGCTAAAATGAGAAAAATTATCCAATCTTGTTTTACCCATAACTTCTTCATTTTAAATCCGTTTTGAGTGAATCAAATTGCTATGGTTTCATATTGAACTCTATTTTATGAATCTAAACAGAAAAAGTATAGGTTTATAGTCGGAAAAATAAGTTACAAGTCTTTTTTGTAAAGGTAGTCATTTCAGTCGAAAGAACGACGTCTAGATGACCATTTTAGAAAACATACTTCCACTTTGAGTTTAACCATAATTTTTGGATATAGTTTCATGTTCATAATAAAAATCATTTTCTCAGAATAATAACTTTTAAATCAAAGTTTATCATAGTTTTTAATTAACTAACCCAAAACAGCCCGCGGTGTTACTACGACGGCGTAAATCCGGTTTTACGGTATTTTTCGTGTTTCCAGGTTTTAAATCATTAAATTAGCATATCATATAGATATAGAACATATGTTTAGTTGATTTTAAAAGTCAAGTTAGAAGGATTAACTTTTGTTTGCGAACAAGTTTAGAATTAACTAAACTATGTTCTAGTGATTACAAGTTTAAACCTTCGAATAAGATAGCTTTATATGTATGAATCGAATGATGTTATGAACATCATTACTACCTTAAGTTCCTTGGATAAACCTACTGGAAAAGAGAAAAATGGATCTAGCTTCAACGGATCCTTGGATGGCTCGAAGTTCTTGAAGCAGAATCATGACACGAAAACAAGTTCAAGTAAGATCATCACTTGAAATAAGATTGTTATAGTTATAGAAATTGAACCAAAGTTTGAATATGATTATTACCTTGTATTAGAATGATAACCTACTGTAAGAAACAAAGATTTCTTGAGGTTGGATGATCACCTTACAAGATTGGAAGTGAGCTAGCAAACTTGAAAGTATTCTTGATTTTATGTAACTAGAACTTGTAGAATATATGAAGAACACTTAGAACTTGAAGATAGAACTTGAGAGAGATTAATTAGATGAATAAAATTGAAGAATGAAAGTGTTTGTAGGTGTTTTTGGTCGTTGGTGTATGGATTATATATAAAGGATATGTAATTTTGTTTTCATGTAAATAAGTCATGAATGATTACTCATATTTTTGTAATTTTATGAGATATTTCATGCTAGTTGCCAAATGATGGTTCCCAAATGTGTTAGGTGACTCATATGGGCTGCTAATAGCTGATCATTGGAGTGTATATACCAATAGTACATACATCTAAAAGCTGTGTATTGTACGAGTACGAATACGGGTGCATACGAGTAGAATTGTTGATGAAACTGAACGAGGATGTAATTGTAAGAAATTTTGTTAAGTAGAAGTATTTTGATAAGTGTATTGAAGTCTTTCAAAAGTGTATAAATACATATTAAAACACTACATGTATATACATTTTAACTGAGTCGTTAAGTCATCGTTAGTCGTTACATGTAAGTGTTGTTTTGAAACCTTTAGGTTAACGATCTTGTTAAATGTTGTTAATCCAATGTTTATAATATCAAATGAGATTTTAAATTATTATATTATCATGATATTATCATGTATGAATATCTCTTAATATGATATATATACATTAAATGTCTTTACAACGATAATCGTTACATATATGTCTCGTTTAAAAATCATTAAGTTAGTAGTCTTGTTTTTACATATGTAGTTCATTGTTAATATACTTAATGATATGTTTACTTATCATAGTATCATGTTAACTATATATATATCCATATATATGTCATCATATAGTTTTTACAAGTTTTAACGTTCGTGAATCACCGGTCAACTTGGGTGGTCAATTGTCTATATGAAACATATTTCAATTAATCAAGTCTTAACAAGTTTGATTGCTTAACATGTTGGAAACATTTAATCATGTAAATATCAATCTCAATTAATATATATAAACATGGAAAAGTTCGGGTCACTACACATTATAAGGTCCGAGTAAGGCTGACTTAGTAGAGACTAAGTGCCGCACGTGAGCTTATCGAGATAAGTCCGTGACATTTGGTATCAGAGCCAGGTTGATTCAAGGAGATGGTAACCGAGACCGAGAAGAATGTGAGAACAACAAGTGGTGTGATGGGTGATGAGACTCGTGGCCGGGTAGAGACTCGCCATGGAGCCAAGAAGAACCGAGGTACGTCCAAAGACTTTGTCGCAAACTTGGACAAGAGGACCATGGATGTAGAGACATCCATGGACGACGTGAAAGCAAAGGTCGAAAACGTCCACCAACGTTTGGATGGTTTGGACGGGGACTTTGACGAATTGAAAGATGATTGCAAGAGTGCAATCAACGTGCTCGACGTTGACATGAGACGTGAGATCCATGACTTAAGGGGTATGCTCATGGGTGAGATTACGAAGTTGCGAGGCGAAATGGAGGGGGAGGTCTCCACTATTTACCAACGCCTCGTGGATTTACAAACCAACATGAACTCTTGTTTGGGATTCATGGCTAGTGGGGGTGGCAACACTGGATGCAATGCTCTGAAGGTGGACGTTCCTAATACGTCACCGTTCGTGGGGAAGCGGGAAGCCCGAGCGGTTGATATTTTTTATGGGAGATGGAACAATACTTGGAGGGAGTCAACATAGTGGATGATGCAATAAAGATCAAGACGGCAACCCGTTACCTGAAGTATACCGCAGCGTTATGGTGGCGTCGTCGATATGGAGATATCGAGAAAGGTACGGTTACTATTGATACTTGGGTTGATTTCCTTACTGAACTTAAGAATCAATTCTACCCTAAGAATGCTCAAAAGGATGCGATGAGTCGTCTACGTAAATTACATCATTCCGGGACGATTCGGGAGTATATTAAAGAATTCACGAACCTTAGCCTGGAGGTGCCAGATATTCCCGATGATATTCTTCTCTTCTATTTTCTCGATGGCTTGCAACCTTGGGCTAAAACGGAGTTGGAGAGACGGGGAGTCCAAGACCTTGCCACCGCAATTGCTCAAGCGGAGGCACTAGTCGACCATGCTAATATGAAAGATTTGTTCAAGTCAAATGATAAGACGGTGAGCCATGAGAAATGTGGGGGAGATAAGCCCGCCCAATCAAGGAATGATAATACACGCAAGCCACCAACCGGGAATAACAAGAGCATAAAAACTTCTTACAAGAATGATGGATGTTTCAGATGTGATGGACCGCATAGAACCCGAGATTGTCCGAAGAAAGCTAGCCTTCATGCTATGGAAGCTCAAAAGGCGGGTTGTCAGGATGAGGATGTGTGCATGGGATCGATGCAAATACTCAAAGCTATCAAGGCTAAGGTGGAGGTACCCAAAGTAATGGCTAAAGGACTCCAATTCGTGGAAGTTTATGTTCGAGGAAATCGGGTACGAGCTTAGGTAGATACGGGAGCTACTCATAACTTTGTCTCCACCGAGGAAGCTAAGAGATTGGGGATTAAAGAGATAAAGGAGGGCGGAATGATGAAGACGGTGAACGCGAATGCTAAACCGATTAGTGGAGTGGCTAAAGATGTGCAAGTGAAGATTGGAGAATGGGAAGGAACGATTGATCTATCGGTCATGCCTAAAGACGACTTCAAGTTAGTACTTGGAGTTCCTAGATAAGGTACGCGGTTTCCCTATACCGTTCGCTAACTCACTGTGTATCTTGGATGGTGAGAAAACTTCTATGGTGTCAACCGAACGTGGAAGCAAGAGTGCATCCAAGTCACTTTCGGCCATGCAATTCAAGAAGGGTTACAACAAGAATGAGACATGCTATTTAGCGGTAGCAAAGCAAGAGACGGTCGAAGATAAGGGAAAACTAAAGGTACCCAAGGAAATTGAGAAGGTCCTTGATGAGTTCAAGGATGTCATGCCCAAGGAGTTACCAAAGAAGTTACCAACTAGGAGGGAGGTTGACCATATGATCGAGTTGGAGCCGGGATCAAAACCACCTTCCAAAGCCACATACCGAATGCCACCACCCGAGTTAGAGGAGTTGCGAAGACAACTCAAGGAGTTGTTGGATGCGGGATACATCCGACCGTCAAAATCCCCGTACAGTGCTCCGGTGCTATTTCAAAGAAAGAAGGATGGGTCCTTGCGGATGTATATAGATTACCGGGCACTCAACAAGGTAACTATTAAGAACAAATACCCAATCCCACTTATTGCTGATTTGTTCGATCAACTTGGGAAGGCGAGATACTTCTCCAAGTTAGACTTGAGATCGGGATATTATCAAGTCCGAATTGGAGAAGGAGATGAGGCTAAGACCACATGCGTGACGAGGTATGGCGCTTATGAATTCCTAGTCATGCCCTTTGGTTTAACCAATGCCCCTGCTACATTTTGTACTTTGATGAACAAATTATTCCACCCGTTCCTCGACAAGTTTGTCGTGGTGTACTTGGATGACACAGTCGTGTATAGCGACACCATGGAAGATCATGTGAGGCACTTGAAGCAAGTATTCCAAGTACTAAGGGGCAACGAGTTGTATGTGAAGCTAGAGAAATGGTCATTCGGATTAGAGGAGGTGGATTTTCTTGGACATAGAATTAAAAATGGGAAGTTACTCATGGATGGGGCTAAGGTCAAGGTAATTCAAGAGTGGGAGGAACCAACGAAGGTGACTGATTTACGATCTTTCCTTGGTTTAGTAAACTACTATCGTCGTTTTATCAAGGGATACTCGGCAAAAGCGGCTCCATTGACAGAATTGTTAAAGAAGAACAAAGCTTGGTTGTGGGATGAGAAATGTCAAACAGCATTCGAAGAGTTGAAAGGAGCGGTCATGGAAGAACCGGTGTTGAGACTTCCGGATGTGACCATTCCGTTCGAGTTACACACAGACGCATCGGACTTTGCTATTGGAGGAGTTCTAATGCAAGAGGGTCACCCGATCGCGTTCGAAAGCCGGAAACTTAACGAGGCAGAAAGGAAGTACACTGTGCAGGAGAAGGAGATGACAGCGGTGGTTCATTGTTTGAGGACATGGAGGCATTATCTTTTGGGATCAAGGTTCGTGATCAAGACGGATAATGTGGCAACGAGTTATTTTCAAACCCAAAAGAAGTTGAGTCCCAAACAAGCTCGTTGGCAAGACTTCCTAGCTGAATTTGACTATGTGTTGGAGTATAAGCCTGTGAAAGCCAATGTGGTAGCTGATGCTCTAAGTCGTAAGGCAGAGTTTGCAGCGATCACAAAACCACAATTCTTCCTTCAAGATCGTATAAAGGAGGGATTAGAGCATGATCCCATAGCCAAAAACCTTGTTGGATTGGCTCGAGATGGGAAAACGCGAAGGTTTTGGCTCAAGGGTGATCTATTATTCACCAAAGGAGACCGGTTATATGTGCCTAAGTGGGGTGATCTTAGACGGACAATCTTGAAAGAGTGTCATGATTCAAAGTGGGCTGGTCATCCAGGTATCAAGAGGACGCTGGCATTAGTAGAAGGCACTTATTATTGGCCAAGGATGGAATACATGCCTAATATGCCAACAAGACAAGATAGAGCAACGCCAACCAGGAGGACTATTACAGCCGCTACCTACACCGAAAGGACCATGGGAGAGTGTTTCCATGGACTTCATTACTTGCCTACCCAAGTCGGAAGGGTGTGGGAGTATTATAGTCGTGGTAGACCGGTTTTCTAAGTATGGTACCTTTATAGCCGCATCATCCGAAGTTACCGCGGAGGAAATCGCAAAACTATTTTTCAAGAATGTGGTGAAGTATTGGGGGATACCGCATGTGATAGTAAGTGATCGAGATCCGAGGTTCACATGGCGTTTTTGGACGGAGTTGTTCAAGATCATGGGGACGGACTTGAATTTCTCCACGAGTTTTCATCCCCAAACGGACGGACAGACGGAAAGGGTGAATGCACTATTGGAGCTCTATCTTCGACACTATGTAAGTGCAAATCAACATGATTGGGCTAAGCTTCTTGATATTGCTCAGTTCTCTTATAACATGCAAAGGAGTGAGTCCACGGGGAAGAGTCCTTTTGAGTTGGTGACAGGACGCCAACCTTTTGACCCCGCTTTGGCCGCTTCATATGATGGAAGCAGCCCAGCCGCTTATAGAACGATGAAGGAGTGGCACGAACTATCCGACTTGGCGCGAGCATCACTAGATAAGGCGGCCAAGAAAATGAAGAAATGGGCGGATGAGAAAAGACGACATGTTGAGTTCAAAGTTGGGGACCAAGTGATGGTGAAGCTTTTACCTCAACAATTCAAAACATTTAGGAAGGTGCACAAAGGATTGATCCGGAGATATGAAGGCCCATTTCCGGTAATTGGACGTGTTGGGAACGTATCTTATCGAGTTCAACTACCGCCCAAGTTAAAGATTCATCCAGTCTTCCACGTAAGTTTTCTAAAACCTTATCATGGAGACGAGGAAGACCCAGAACGAGGAGTTTCCAAGCGAGCACCAATGGCAGTTGCGACTTCGTTCGATCGTGAGGTGGAAGATATCTTGTTGCATCGAACGGTACGGAGACGAGGTGTGCCTAGCTATAGAGAATACCTAGTTAAGTGGCGTAACTTACCCAATAGTGAAGCAAGCTGGGAGGCCGAAGACCTATTGTGGCAGTTCATAGACAAAATCAAGAAGTATAACGAGGATCACACGACGAGGACGTCGCAAGCTTAGGTGGGGGAGAATGTCACAACCCATTAATCTTATGGTCCAATCCACTAAGTTTGTGGCCCAATATGTCAAAATTAAAGAAGGCCCAAAAACCTCATGGAAGTTCACTAGAACTTTTCCATGAGTTCTTCCATGGAATGGTATAGAATGTCCATGGAAATATCTAGACACATGAAGCTTCTAGTTCTTAGATCTTAGCCATCCATTGTATTTAATCCTAGCCATTCATTTTGTGATATGAGTAGTATAAATAGGGGTGGCCTCATTTGGCACACCACACCTCAAATCTCAAACATTCTCTCTTGTAAAACATTCTCAAGCAATATAAGTATTTTCTTCAATTCCACTTGTTCTATAATATTTTCTCTTTTGGTTACTTGAATCATTATAAGGTCCGAGTAAGGCTGACTTAGTAGAGACTAAGTACCGCACGTGAGCTTATCGAGATAAATCCGTGACATTAAGGTCACTAAAAGAAAATTCCGTAATTTTTTTTTAAGCAAAACGAACTTGCTTTATTAATTTGACGGACCAAATATCTCACAATCTCACATATATAATACCTATACCTACTATACCTATACCTAATAATAAAATCAAAACAACCCATGATACGATTAAAAGCCAAAATATACAACCCCCCTTGCGTTCCACAAAATATTGTCCATTAATTTTTTTTTATTAAATTTAAAATACATTTGATAATTACGTATTAATTCTACTCTTATATTCAACGTAAATCTAAATAAGTTAAATCAATAAATAAATGATCGAGAGTAGTAAATAAAAGTAAAATTATAATTTAATTATATTTAACGGTTATTTTTTACGAAAAGATAACTATTTTTTACAAATGTTTTAAATAGAAAACTGAACTGTTTTTTTAGACGGGAATCACACTCGTTAAAACCATAAATCGTTCCCACTATTATTAAATCCGTATTTATCAAATCGGTGAAGAACACGACCAACAGATTAGGCCATTGACTATAACCAATTTCTACGGGTGGCATAAAAACTGCAAACCGCACATCGAGCATGTCGAGCCATTGCTAGACACATCAAGAACTAAAACAATGTTTTGAGACAATACCATCAAAGTATCATTTCCATTTCTAATGGAACCAAAACCAAAATCAAAACAAATTAATAAACCAAACTTACCATACTAGTTTAAGAAAGTGACATGTATCAACACAAGACAACAAATCTTTCATTTTCTAATCTATTCATTCCCTTTATATTATTTGCCACAAAGTACTTCAGATCCTTCACGCCTCTTCTTCATCATCCACATTATAAATTGACCACTCTTGTACTCCATGCTTCAACCACTTGTACTTTCATCAATTACTTCTACATACACGCACGCATACATACATGATACATATACATACATGCATGCATCCACTTGCACACAGCACACAGCACACATACTTCCCATGAGTTTCAGCAACAATAACCATCAATCGCAAGATTTGTTTACTACAGTATTAACTTTTTACCAACTACTTTATGACACATAAAAACACACTCACAATATTGTACACATATGTTACAAGTATATATACTTTCATGTACATTTCATATACAATCTAACTTTTACCTTTTTCTTTGGTCCTAAAAAAATAAAAACATATAATGTACAAAATAAGTAACACAAAATCTTATTCTAACTTTATAAAAACCAGTATATATATTCTTTTTCACAACTATACTATATGTCCTTGTCTATATTCACCTTTCTATAGAGCAGAATCCGAAACCATGTTCATCACCTCCATGCATTATGCGGATCCGATATGAAGGTTAATTTACCATATTACCCTTGTTTTTTTCCTTTCCTCTTAAAATGGTGCGCGACGAGGAATGCCCTTTCTCCTGCTGGAATTTCGATGGTTGAATATCGGTGGGGTCCCCGGAGACATGTTGGTGGTTGTTTCGTCAGACGAACAGGACATGTCAGAGTTACCATTACGTCCGTAAAGATTGTAATGAAACATTGGTGTGTCGATAAACTGGTTGAACAAATTTGACCTTCGCACTTTCTTGGGTGTCACTGGCTCGTCTAGTTCATAAGCATCACGCCCTTGCTTTATCTTTTGTGTGAAGCTCAACTCCCGATCACCGCGTTTCATACCACCAAGCTTAACAATAATATAACCACCAAGTTACTCATTTGTGACACCTAGACTAACCAAATGTCGCAATGGGTGTAAACGAATTGCAAATTTTAAAGAATGAACACTACTTAGCTACTAGCTACAGAGTTTTTAGTATAAGGAATAGCTAGAGCTAGAAAATCAACTGTAGCAAAACGTATTATAATTGCAAAGGTGGAAGATGTGATGATAAAAAAAATGACTATTTACTAGAGGAAACGGGTCGGCCGCCCTCGACAACCAAATTCTTTTAGTGTATCTAAGTTTGATGCCTTAAACTATTATATTGATTTTTTTTTTTAATTTTTTAACATTTTGCCCCCCATCAAAAAATAAAAAATAAAAACTGACTCCGCCACAAACTATATGCGAAATGACCATTATTCAAAATCACTTTTGTTGCAACTACTCCTAAACCGAGTATCTAGAACTCTTAAATAAAGTGCAATAAACAGATAACAGTAATACCAATAATAATAATATAATAATAATAATAATAATAATAATAATGTTAATGTGTGTAATCATTGTGTAAAAATATTTATGCACATTAACTACAGTTGTATGAACTATCGATAATAATAATAATAATAATAATAATAATAATAATAATAATAATAGTAGACGTTAACACGAAAACGAAAATGTAGAAATAGGCAAGTGGTTTGTACCTTACAACCAAGTGAACAAAAGCGAAAAGCATCAACAAGGCTCCTGCCACAAATCTCACAATGGTTGGTAACTCCTTTACCAGGCCTAGGCTGTGGTCTTTCATTCAAGAACACAATTTTCGCACTGTTGATAATGTAGGTTTGCACACAAGAAATGTCCAAAAACCTTTGAATTTCATTCACCCTAACCACGTTATGGTACGAGGATCGCCTTATCTAATGAAGCACAACAAACAATCAAAACAATAACACATTATTCATTCACATATGAGTCATTTGCACACTGTTATATTCATTCAAGCATTTCATCGAATAGTTAATGGGCAAGAAGTAAAGCTACCTGAACAACACGATGATCTTTGTGATGGGTCAAACAGTAAGCGCATAAAGAGTTACCACAACAATCCAAACAGTATAAATTGCATTCACTTTTATTAGCATCTCCATGAAATCGACAAGTAATAAAGTAATCAGCTTTAAGCATTGGTATCAACCATGGCGGACCAAATTCTTGATGCTCCATTTTATCAATTGGACTCACCTGATCACAAAAAAAAAAAAAAAAAAAAAAAAAAACAAATTGGGAAAATGATAAATCATCAATTAAACAAAAAAAAAAAAAAAATTCAAAAAAAGATCAATTTTTATCAATTGGAAAAGAAAACCCTCAATAGTAGTTTTTCACTTACCATATTTTTCTTTTTAATTACACTAGCAAACTTGAATCTTTAACCTGTTTTACAGAAACCCAAATCAGTAAAAAAAGGATTTAGAACAACCCCTTTGAAGGAAGAAACATAAATCAAAAGAAGTTACCACATTGAACTATGTGGATATATACAAATTAAAAAGAGAGAAAAAAACAGAGGGGGTAAAAAAACAGGGGATAGAAAAAAAAGTACCTTGGAGAAGAAGAGGGTTCTGGAGTGTGTGTGTGTGGGGGGGTGTGAAAGTGTGTGAGAAAGGTATTTGAATGAATGAGAGGCAGACGGTGAAGAGAGAAGGAGGAAAGACTGGGAAAGCTCGAAAAGGATTGAAAGGAATTTGTAAGGCGGTCGTCTATGACTATTTATATTTTTTTTATTTTATATTTATATAATATATTAATATTAAAAATTAATAATATAATATTACCCATTATTACATTAATTAAATAGAAATATCAATAAATTACGAATTTTTTTAATAAATATAATTTAAATTAAATATTAATATTAATTCAAGATTTATCGACATAAACAACTTTTGGGCCAGGTTCATTTTACAAGTGCAACCCTCTACTATTGTCCAAAAATCAGACTTGAGGATTTGGTTGATAAACTAATTAAGGTAATGTTTGTACTATTTGTACTTATAATTATATATATATAGGGGAGAAGAAAAAAAAATTCGTTTTTTTTTTATTTTTTTTTTCAGGAATCAAGATCACACGAAAATATAAACATTTAAAAAAGACACTTCGTGATGAATGTTATTAATTAAGCGGGAAAACGATCGACAAAAATAACATTCAAGATAATATTGATCGTGAAGAATGTTAACGTATTTTTTTCATGTTTTGTGAAGTAAAATTTAGTCCGATTTAGAGTTTAGAGTTTGGTGTTTTGGGTTTAGTCCCTAAACCCAAAACCCCAAACCCTAAACCCTAAACTCTAAACTCTAAACCGTTCGTGTAAAAAACTCAATCTAAATCCTAAATCTAAACCCTAAATCTAAACCATAAACCCTAAATTTCTAAACCCTAAACCCTATAAACCCTAATATCTAAACCCTGATATCTAAAATCTCAACATACGCTCGGAAAACACGATAATTGTTATATATTACTTCTTCGAGTGTTTTTCCGCCAAAATAAAAACATTTATCACAAAGTGTCTTTATTAAATGTTCATATTTTCATCCAATCTATAATTTTCGTAAACAAAGTTTTTTTTAAAAACGAAAAAAAAAAATTTGCTTCCCCCTATTGGTTACTTCCCCCTAGATAGATATATATATATATATATATATATATATATATATATATATATATATATATATATATATATATATATATGGGGAAGTAACCAATTGATAGGAAACGGGGAGAAGCAAATTTTTTTTTCGTTTTTTTCGAAAAAAAATTTCAGGTATCAAGATCACACGAAAATATGAACATTTAAAAAAGACACTTCGTGACGAATGTTACGAGTATTATTTAGGCGGGAAAACGATCGACAAAAATAACATTCAAGATAATATTGATCGTGAAAAAATATTAATCTTCGAACGTTTTTTTCCATGTTTTGTGAAGTACTTTTTGTCAAAATTTAGCCCGATTTAGAGTTTAGGGTTTAGTGTTTTGGGTTTAGTCCCTAAACCCAAAACTTTAAACTCAAAACTGTTCGTGTTAAAAACTCAATCTAAACCCTAAATCTAAACCCTAAATCTAAACCCTAAACCCTAAATTTCTAAACCCTAATATCTACACCCTAATAGCTAAACCCTAATATCTAAACTCTAATCTCTAAACCCTCAAAATACGCTCGAAAAACACGATAATTGTTATATATTATTTCTTCGTTCGTTTTTCGGCCAAAATAAAAAACATTTATCACAAAGTGTCTTTTTTAAAAGTTCATATTTTCATTCAATCTATAATGTTCGTGAACAAAGTTTTTTCAAAAAAAAAAATAAATAAAATTTGCTTCCCACGCTTCCCCCAATTGGTTACTTCCCCATTGATTCTACCATATATATATATATATGAAGATCCAAAGAGAACTAATGATAGGAGAGAACTAAATGAACATACAGACTAAACTCAATCTGTGCGCAGATTGAGCCAATCTGATTTAGCTCAATCTGCACACAGATTGAACTCAAAATGTGAGTTATATAGGGTTCTCTTCCACCCTTAGTTCTCTCTGGACCCCTTCATTGTATATATATATATATATATATATATATATATATATATATATATATATATATATATACTAGATTTTAGAGCTCGTGCGTTGCACGAGTGGATAAAAAATCATGCAAAAACATAAATTGTGATTATATATTAAAATAGTATTGCAAAACTTCATTGTAGAGCCCGTGCCTTCCATAACTGTTGAATAAAAAAAGTAAATTCATTCTCAGAAAACACAAAATGTCATTATATCACTTGCATTATAAATAAAATCAGAATGAATAATGAAAAGATAAACACAGTATATTATGGAAGTTGACAACCATTAGAAATCACTAAAAAGTCTGCAAACATTAAAATATAGAACAGTTGTATTTAGTATTGATATTTATCAAATGTATCATACAATTAATGGAAGAAAAAAACTCGTTGCTTACTGATAACATCTGTATTGAAAGCATTAGCATTGAATACTAATGCATATATTATCAGCCCGTCCATTTGAACCATTTTCACCCAATTGAGAATTAATTGATAAACACCAAACATGAGCCATAAAAAGTTGTTTTAAAACTCGTCGATAATAATAAAATTTTATATATCTCTAATTATATATATATATATATATATATATATATATATATATATATATATATTGATGTTATGCGAGGTGTATACGAAATATACTATATTTTTACTACGAAATATGATACAAGTTTTAATTAATTTACGGATGGGATATACTTAAACCTTGCTACAACACTTATAGGCAGTGTACCTAATCGTAGAGTAGTGTAGTTTTTAGTAAGTCCGGTTCGTTCCACAGGGAGCTAGCTGAGTTTAACGTTATATTTTTATTAACTATTTTTATATAAAATATATATATATATATATATATATATATATATATATATATATATATATATATATATATATATATATATATATATATATATATATATATATATATATATATATATATATATATATATATATAAGTAGTAATATTATTATAAAAGGGGGTTTTACCGTTTAATGACCGGTTTGTCGATTTTAAATAAAGCGTAAAGATAAATGACGATAATATAAATGACAGAATTTAAATTGCGATAAAGTAAATTGCAGTAATTAAAATGACAGTAAATAAAGGTACGACGAAATATGAAATAAAAGTATTATGCTTATTTAAACTTCCGTAACCATGATGTTTGACGTTTTGATCTTAATTTATTTATCTGGGTTAATTGTCCTTTGTCCTGGATTTATTTGATACCTATCTGGTTTTTGTCCATAATAGTCCATCGGTCATAATTATAAAATGCTCGATAAATTAACCTTATTCTCGAAGTCAAATATTCCAACTAATTAGGGATTCGAACTATAACAAGGTTTTAATACTTTGTTAATAATTATACCAGGTTATCGACTGCGTGTAATCCAAGGTTTTAATACTTTGTTAACAATTACATCAATTATCCTTGTATGTAATCCACCCCTGTTTTAATGAGATATGAATATTAATTTACCCACTTGATCACAATGAATAATCAATTACCCAATCCGAATAATTTATTAAATGATCGTAAAAGATGTCGTATAAACGTCACTAAATAGAACATACTTAATCATTTTAATAATTATTAGATTAACTAATTTGAAGATAGGTTCGACAGGTTCTAATGAGGTGTCATTCGATTAGACAATACCCCCTATCTATTAATAGTCAATAGTCCAATGTCCACAAGTGTCGGTCTTTTGTCCAAACCTTAATTATGGTACAAAATATAATAACCCAATCTTAATTTTTAGTCCAACATCACGATTACTTTGGCTTAAATAAGCATAATAATAACTTAGTTACGAGACATTAATTTAAAAAGGAAGAACATAGCTTACAGTGGTGATTAATCGCGTAGCGTTACACGGACCGAATTTTGACTTACAAACTTACAACATTCGTTAACATAACCTTATTATTATTAAACTTTAATATTAAAATTATAATATAAATATAAATATATATTTTGAGATGTAAGACCCTAATCTTCATTGTACAGCAGAGTATATAGAGTACATAAAGTGTGGGAATGATTGTGCAGTTAAACAGAAGTCAGAGTGCGATCTGAGCTTAGTGCACGCCGCGCACACCAAAGGGAGCCCGCCGCGCACTCCCTACTGTAGCCGGGTTTTTTCCTGTTGTTTTAATGAGATATTTTGATGGGTATTTTGGTAATTTCATTTGTAGACGGGATAAAGGCTACCAGATCTGTTTGGGTGGAGTCATAACTCCATCTTCAACTACTTTATCCTTATCACTTTAAATCTAGAGAGAGACTTCGATTCTTGAGTGAGAAAGCTTAAATCCAAGAGGAAGAAGTTGCTTTCGGGTCAAATCGCGTGCATTAAAGTTGCTCATCTCATCTCTAGCTTCGTTTTGGTTGTAGTGGTACGTTCTAACTTTAATTTCCTTACCTTAATTTTGTGTAAGGGTTAGGGTTTGAGTTAGTGATGAACATAAAATCATATTTGGTGATTTTGGGTGTTCTTGGGTAAAATGGAGTCATAAAGACTCAATGGTAACTAACCTAGGGTTTCAAAAGGTTAATTGATGTTTATGAGTTCTAATTGGTTAGTTAATCACTAGCACACCTAGTTAATTAGTAAATGGGTGTTAGATGGGTTAGTAGATAACCCGAAATGGGTGTGTTGACTTTAAATTAGTCAAAGGGCTAGTGATTGACCTAATTGGGAAATATGGGTATGAAATACCCTATTTGTGTAATGATTAATGTTGTTGGACCTTAATCACTAGCTTTTAAGTGATTAATGATGGTCTTAACCCTTAAAGGGCGGTTTTGGTAAAAATGGGGCATTTAATGCATTTAAGTCATTAAATGCACATAAGTGAAATTGTTGGTATTTAGTCCAACTAGTTATGTGGGTTGATTGAAGTACTTATTATATTAGGTACTTTGCTTTGAAGCTTGCGGAAGTATTAAACCGTCACCAAATCGTTAAAGGTGAGTGGAATGATTATATGCATATGTATGTAATGTATTTATTTGTATGCTATGGTATGAACCAAAGAGCCTGTAGTGCCATAGTATGTGCGAGCGTGCTATGATGTGAACCAAAGAGCCGGTAGCATCATAGTACTTGTGTTATAGTGTGAACCAAAGAGCCGGTAGCGCTATAGCACGATTTGTTAGGGTGTGAACCAAAGAGCCGGTAGCACCTTAGCGTTGTTAGAGTGTGAATCAAAGAGCCGGTAGCACTCTAGCGTGAGTATGACTCGAGTTGTGATGTGAACCAAAGAGCCGGTAGCATCATGACAAATGCGTATGGTGTGAACCAAAGAGCCGGTAGCACCATGACGCGAGAATGGTTAACCATGGTTGTGTATTGTTTTGTAGCATATTATATTATGCCGATTATATGTTATTTATTACGCTAGTAGCAGTTTGTTGGAGATAATTAGCTTTGTACTTGAGATGGTATGCTAATTGTATTGCTAGCGTGTATGCGGTATATGTGTAAGTGATTGCAAGTAGGTATGTTATATATATATATATATATATATATATATATATATATATATATATATATATATATATATATATATATATATATGGGTATAACTATTGCATTCACTAAACTTTGCTTACCCTCTCGTTGTTTATCTTTTTATAGGCTCCGGCGTTGACAAGGGTAAGGGCCTTCGATTGGATTAGTGATCCCGCTTGTTGTATAGGGGACGCTTTTGGGATGTGATAGCTTTTGGAGTTTGATCGAGATATGGGTAGTTTAACCCCAAACACCATGCTCATAGTGTCGTTTGAAATTTAAACTAGTGTGGTCGAAACTCGAACGTTTGTATGAAACTCGTAAAACGGCCGATGTGGGCCCCATTTTGTAAAACTCATTTTATGTTTGAATCGTATGAGTTTTTCATATTAGAACATGTTGTGAAAAGCGTTTCGTCTAAATATGTCGGGAAGTGGGAGATCTTTATTTGAAAAATTGAAAAATCGGACAGAACTGAAAATAGACCTGTGCGCGCCGCGCACCCTGAGGTGGTGCGCGTGGCGCACTCCCCTGTAATAAAAAAAAAATTATTATGCGTGTTCGATTGTATATTGGGTTGGGTTGTTACAAGTGGTATCAGAGCATGGTCTAAGGAATTTAGGCGACTTGAGATAGGTGCATAGACTTAGATTTATTTGTGTATGCGCTTTAAGCGGGACTTGTAGGAGACGGGTCGGACCGGGAGTTGATTAGTGTTTAGGTTTATGTGAACTAACCTTGCGCTAATTGTTTTGTGTTGTGTTAGCAATCATCAAGCAAGATAGACGTTGTACTAGCAAGTTAATGCGACGTGCTCGCGTAACAATGATTATCTACCATTGTTACGGGTTCAAATCGTGTCAAACAAGCGATGTACGACGATTGTTGAGCAAGATGGGGTAGTGTGGTGCATATGTATATACATATGTGTTAAGTTTTCTCGTTCGTTGCTTAACCTTTTCCGTTTTATAGTATGAAGACGAGAAACGGACCCGAGACCAATGAAGGGGGTTCGAGCGAGGATGTTGAGTTTACGACCAAGGTTGAGGCCATTATGCAAAGGCGTCATGAGGCCTTCTTAGAGGATGTTAAGAAGATGTTCTTGGATTCGATTGACGAACAAGTAGTCAATCTAGTCAAGGAACATGTTAAGATTGTTCTTAAAGAGGATAACGCGGGAAGACGAGACTTCTACTATAAAAACTTCAAAGATGCTCAACCTCTAACCTTTGAAGGTGAACGAGACCCACTCAAGAGTGCTCGATGGATCTCCAATATGGAGGGGGCTTTCCGTACTAGTGAGTGCCCTCTCGATAAAAAGACGAGGTTTGGTAGTAGCATGATGAGGGGTGATGCCAAGTTGTGGTGGGATGCGAAAATCCGACTTTATGGCAAAGAACAAAGTATGAGTTTGACGTGGGACGAGTTTAAAGAAGAATTTTTCAAGGAGTACCGAACTTCAGCCGATCTTTCAAAGCTTAAGGACGAGTTACGTACTTTAAGGCAAGGGTCAATGGATTTGAACACTCTCACGTCCACTTTCTTATCAAAGACCCAATTTTGCCCGGAGTATGACGGGAACGATCACATGTTGAAAGAAGATTTCTACCGAACCTTGAATGATAACTATCAAGAAAGGATTAGTAGGAATTCGGCGAAGACTTTTGATGAGCTATTTGATATCGCTAAGGATTTTGAGTCGCTTGCTCCAAGAAAGAGTGACTTCACCTTTGACAAACGAAAATTTGAAGCTACTAGCCACTCGAACAAGAAGAACAAGAGTGTGGCTAAGAGCGTCGGTAGTGCGAAAAAGGGGGCTTCTAAGAGTTTTGGGCCCACGTGCTACAATTGTGGTCGACAGGGGCATTTGGCTCGTGATTGTACGAACTCATCTTCCAACAAAATCGTTGGTTTTAATTGTAACAAAGAGGGGCACAAGAGGCCGGAGTGTCCCGAATTGTGCAACGATAATGTTAAGCGACCAGAGAAGGCGGCGGGTACGGCTAGGGGTCGAAATTATTTGATGACCAATGAGGAGGCCAAGCAATCTAGCGAAGTTGTCTCTGGTACTTTCATGGTTAATTCCAATCCGGCAAGGATACTCTTTGATAGTGGTGCAAACTTGTCGTTTGTGTCACCAAAATTTGTGCCCAAACTTAATAAACCGTTAGCTAAGTTAAGTCATCCGGTAGAAGTTAAAATAGCGGATGGCAAGACGGTGCTAGTGGTTGATGTGTGTAAAAATTGTAATGTTGTGTTTGGTGTCGAAAACTTTAAAATCGATCTCATCCCGATGACTTTGGGTGATTTTGATATCATTGTTGGTATGGATTGGCTCGATCATAATAGAGCCGATATTGCATGCCATGATAAATCTATTCGAGTGAAGACCCCAAGTGGGGGAGAGTTAATTATTCATGGCGATAAACGAAGAAGACTTGTGCCGATATGCACTTTTGCACGGGCATGTCGTTTTCTGGTTGGTGGTGGCATGGCTTTTCTTGGCCATGTTGTTGATACTCGTGATGATCCACCACCCATTCGTGAAATTCCATGTTGTTGATACTCGTGATGATCCACCCCAAGTGTTGTTGATATCGCATGGATTCGGATTCCAGGCCAGGTCTTGGGCTGCTACAGTGTAGTGGCCCGTATATATATATATATATATATATATATATATATATATATATATATATATATATATATATATATATATATATATATTCTTTTTCTTGTTTTTATATTTTTGATATTTAAAACGTATTTTTACAAAAGTAAATTAAGACTTGATAAAAATCTTTTTATTTATTTATAGCATTTCGCTTCGTCGAGTCCCCGGCAGCGGCACCAAAAACTTGATGTTATGCGAGGTGTATACGAAATATACTATATTTTTACTACGAAATACTACGAAATATGATACAAGTTTTAATTAATTTACGGATGGGATATGCCTAAACCTTGCTACAACACTTATAGGCAGTGTACCTAATCGTAGAGTAGTGTAGTTTTTGGTATGTCCGGTTCGTTTCACAGGGAGCTAGCCGAGTTTAACGCTATATTTTTATTAACTATTTATATATATATATATATATATATATATATATATATATATATATATATATATATATATATATATATATATATATATATATATATATATATATATATATATATATATATATATATATATATATATATAAAAGTAGTAATATTATTATAAAAGGGGGTTTTACCGTTTAATGACCGGTTCGTCGATTTTAAATAAAGCGTAAAGATAAATGACGATAATATAAAGGACAGAATTTAAATTGCGATAAAGTAAATTGCAGTAATTAAAATGACAGTAAATAAAGGTACGATGAAATATGAAATAAAAGTATTATGCTTATTTAAACTTTCGTAACCATGATGTTTGACGTTTTGATCTTAATTTATTTATCTGGGTTAATTGTCCTTTGTCCTGGATTTATTTGATACCTATCTGGTTTTTGTCCATAATAGTCCATCGGTCATAATTATAAAATGTTCGTCAAATTAACCTTATTCCCGAAGTTAAATATTCCAACTAATTAGGAATTCGAACTGTAACAAGGTTTCAATACTTTGTTAATAATTACACCAGGTTATCGACTACGTGTAATCCAAGGTTTTAATACTTTGTTAACAATTACATCAATTATCCTTGTATGTAATCCACCCATGTTTTAATGAGATATGAATATTAATTTACCCACTTGATCAGAATGAATAATCAATTACCCAATCCGAATAATTTATTAAATGATCGTAAAAGATGTCGTATAAACGTCACTAAATAGAACATACATAATCATTTTAATAATTATTAGATTAACTAATTTGAAGATAGGTTCGACAGGTTCTAATGAGTTGTCATTCGATTAGACAATACTGAAATGTCCCGTTCTTATTGATTAAAAACGTTCCATATTAATTGATATCGTTGCGAGGTTTTGACCTCTATATGAGACGTTTTTCAAAGACTGCATTCATTTTAAAACAAACCATAACCTTTATTTCATCAATAAAGGTTTAAAAAGCTTTACGTAGATTATCAAATAATGATAATCTAAAATATCCTGTTTACACACGACCATTACATAATGGTTTACAATACAAATATGTTACAACAAAATAAGTTTCTTGAATGCAGTTTTTACACAATATCATACAAGCATGGACTCCAAACCTCGTCCTTATTTAAGTATGCGACAGCGGAAGCTCTTAATAATTACCTGAGAATAAACATGCTTAAAACGTCAACAAAAATGTTGGTGAGTTATAGGTTTAACCTATATATATCAAATCATAATAATAGACCACAAGATTTCATATTTCAATACACATCCCATACATAGAGATAAAAATCATTCATATGGTGAACACCTGGTAACCGACATTAACAAGATGCATATATAAGAATATCCCCATCATTCCGGGACACCCTTCGAATATGATATAAATTTCGAAGTACTAAAGCATCCGGTACTTTGGATGGGGTTTGTTAGGCCCAATAGATCTATCTTTAGGATTCGCGTCAATTAGGGTGTCTATTCCCTAATTCTTAGATTACCAGACTTAATAAAAAGGGGCATATTCGATTTCGATAATTCAACCATAGAATGTAGTTTCACGTACTTGTGTCTATTTTGTAAATCATTTATAAAACCTGCATGTATTCTCATCCCAAAAATATTAGATTTTAAAAGTGGGACTATCACTCACTTTCACAGATTTTTACTTCATCGGGAAGTAAGACTTGGCCACTGGTTGATTCACGAACCTATAGCAATATATACATATATATCAAAGTATGTTCAAAATATATTTACAACACTTTTAATATATTTTGATGTTTTAAGTTTATTAAGTCAGCTGTCCTCGTTAGTAACCTACAACTAGTTGTCCACAGTTAGATGTACAGAAATAAATCGATAAATATTATCTTGAATCAATCCATGACCCAGTGTATACGTATCTCAGTATTGATCACAACTCAAACTATATATATTTTGGAATCAACCTCAACCCTGTATAGCTAACTTCAACATTCACATATAGAGTGTCTATGGTTGTTCCGAAATATATATAGATGTATCGACATGATAGGTCGAAACATTGTATACGTGTCTATGGTATCTCAAGATTACATAATATACAATACAAGTTGATTAAGTTATGGTTGGAATAGATTTGTTACCAATTTTCACGTAGCTAAAATGAGAAAAATTATCCAATCTTGTTTTACCCATAACTTCTTCATTTTAAATCCGTTTTGAGTGAATCAAATTGCTATGGTTTCATATTGAACTCTATTTTATGAATCTAAACAGAAAAATTAGGTTTATATTCGTAAAAATAAGTTACAAGTCATTTTTGTAAAGGTAGTCATTTCAGTCGAAAGAACGACGTCTAGATGACCATTTTAGAAAACATACTTCCACTTTGAGTTTAACCATAATTTTTGGATATAGTTTCATGTTCAAAATAAAAATCATTTTCTCAGAATAACAACTTTTAAATCAAAGTTTATCATAGTTTTTAATTAACTAACCCAAAACAGCCCGCGGTGTTACTACGACGGCGTAAATCCGGTTTTACGGTGTTTTTCGTGTTTCCAGGTTTTAAATCATTAAGTTAGCATATCATATAGATATAGAACATGTGTTTAGTTGATTTTAAAAGTCAAGTTAGAAGGATTAACTTTTGTTTGCGAACAAGTTTAGAATTAACTAAACTATGTTCTAGTGATTACAAGTTTAAAACTTCGAATAAGATAGCTTTATATATATGAATTGAATGATGTTATGAACATCATTACTACCTTAAGTTCCTTGGATAAACCTACTGGAAAAGAGAAAAATGGATATAGCTTCAACGGATCCTTGTATGGCTCGAAGTTCTTGAAGCAGAATCATGACACGAAAACAAGTTCAAGTAAGATCATCACTTGAAATAAGATTGTTATAGTTATAGAAATTGAACCAAAGTTTGAATATGATTATTACCTTGTATTAGAATGATAACCTACTGTAAGAAACAAAGATTTATTGAGGTTGGATGATCACCTTACAAGATTGGAAGTGAGCTAGCAAACTTGAAAGTATTCTTGATTTTATGTAACTAGAACTTGTAGAATATATGAAGAACACTTAGAACTTGAAGATAGAACTTGAGAGAGATCAATTAGATGAAGAAAATTGAAGAATGAAAGTGTTTGTAGGTGTTTTTGGTCGTTGGTGTATGGATTAGATATAAAGGATATGTAATTTTGTTTTCATGTAAATAAGTCACGAATGATTACTCATATTTTTGTAATTTTATGAGATATTTCATGCTAGTTGCCAAATGATGGTTCCCACATGTGTTAGGTGACTCACATGGGCTGCTAAGAGCTGATCATTGGAGTGTATATACCAATAGTACATACATCTAAAAGCTGTGTATTGTACGAGTACGAATACGGGTGCATACGAGTAGAATTGTTGATGAAACTGAACGAGGATGTAATTGTAAGCATTTTTGTTAAGTAGAAGTATTTTGATAAGTGTATTTAAGTCTTTCAAAAGTGTATAAATACATATTAAAACACTACATGTATGTACATTTTAACTGAGTCGTTAAGTCATCGTTAGTCGTTACATGTAATTGTTGTTTTGAAACCTTTAGGTTAACGATCTTGTTAAATGTTGTTAACCCAATGTTTATAATATCAAATAAGATTTTAAATTATTATATTATCATGATATTATCATGTATGAATATCTCTTAATATGATATATATACATTAAATGTCTTTACAACGATAATCGTTACATATATGTCTCGTTTAAAAATCATTAAGTTAGTAGTCTTGTTTTTACATATGTAGTTCATTGTTAATATACTTAATGATATGTTTACTTATGATAGCATCATGTTAACTATATATATATATATATCCATATATATGTCAACATATAGTTTTTACAAGTTTTAACGTTCGTGAATCACCGGTCAACTTGGGTGGTCAATTGTCTATATGAAACATATTTCAATTAATCAAGTCTTAACAATTTTGATTGCTTAACATGTTGGAAACATTTAATCATGTAAATATCAATCTCAATTAATATATATAAACATGGAAAAGTTCGGGTCACTACAAATACCCCCTATCTATTAATAGTCAATAGTCCAATGCCCACAAGTGTCTGTCTTTTGTCCAAACCTTAATTATGGTACAAAATCTAATAACCCAATTTTAATTTTTAGTCCAGCATCACGATTACTTTGGCTTTAATAAGCATAATAATAACTTAATTACGAGACATTAATTTAAAAAGGAAGAACATAGCTTACAGTGGTGATTAATCGCGTAGCGTTACACGGACAGAATTTCGACTTACAAACTTACAACATTGGCTAACATAACCTTATTATTATTAAACTTTAATATTAAAATTATAATATAAATATAAATATATATTTTGAGAGTAAGAGATAGAAAAAAGATGTGATAAATTCGTCCGAAAAATGCTGAATTTATAGAATGTGGCCTGCTACAGTAACTCATGCGGTCGCATGAGTTTTGTGCCTTCTGGCCATGCGATCGCATGGCCGTCATTTCCTGGTCACATACTTTTTGGCTCCTAGCTTGTCGACATATTTATTTAATATATATAATATATATATATAATTTTATATAATTATATATATATTATATTATATTCATGTGCATAGTTGATTTGTAATTTTAGCTCCGTTGTGTCATGCCTTGATAGTTGGCTCAGGTCCCGGTTCTGGATTTTCGAACGTCCTTGCGTACTATTTAATATATTGTACTTTGCGTTTTGCGACTTGTACTTTCGTAAGTTTTAGACGTTTCTCATCAATAATTTGAACCACTTGAATTATATCTTGTACATTTGAGCTTTTTGGTCATTTGCGTCTTCAAATCGTCGTTTTCTTCTTTTGTCTTCGCACTTATTTATTTAAACGAATATTACATAAAAATAGAACAATTTCAACTAAAAGCTTTACATATTAGAAGGATATTGTGCCTGAATATATGTTCATTTGGAGCACTATCAAATATATATATATATATATATATATATATATATATATATATATATATATATATATATATATATATATATATATATATATATATATATATATATATATATATATATATACTTTTAGTACAGACTAATTTTATTTTATCAATTATTTTAATTTTAATTGACAAACATGAACCTGTAAAATTTAATGGTTAATATAATATTTTAATGGATTAAGTTTAAATATATGTAATATATGAAGTAGTGATATATGACAGACTGAATATGATGGTGACATGTGTCAATTTATGTTCTGTTTTGTTATCTTAAATTTAGCTGTGTTATAACTATAGAATAGTAATAATAATAATAATAATAATAATAATAATAATAATAATAATAATAATAATAATAATAATAATAATAATAATAATAATAAACAATTTAACAATTAATATTAATATTAATGATTAATAATTGTTTTGCTCGATCTTTATGTTGCGTTGCTCAAGAAGTATTCGGTTAAATATATCCATATCACTCCGTATTAATGTTTAAGACATATATATATATATATATATATATATATATATATATATATATATATATATATATATATATATATATAACCTTTTTTAAATATACCATATGTTGAGAACCCACCCATCGCTTGAATTTCAATTTTACAATAGGCAAATATGAAAGTTGACTTACTTCATCCCTTAATTTAATAAAAGTGCAATTAAGGAAATCACTCCGTATTATTGTTTATAAACTAATATATATATATATATATATATATATATATATATATATATACATATATATATATATATATATATATATATATATATATACATATATATATATATATATATATATATATATATACATATATATATATATATATATATATATATATACATATATATATATATATATATACATATATATATATATATATATATATATACATATATATATATATATATGAAGTTGTAATGTGGTTTAGCGGTTGGTGGCCTGCCTCCTTTAGGGGAGGTCAGGAGTTCGACCTCCGTTGACTACATATTAAAAACACAATTTCATATCTGCCATGAAGTATATCCACCCATGGCACCTTTCCCATATCGTTTGGGGGTAAAGGGGAGGGGTTTTACTTACATGTGCCCTTGGATCGGTTTTAAGGTTTCCTCCCGGGCAGCGATGGGGGCGGGGTTAATATCGCTGCATCGGCATAGTCAAAACGGGAGATGATCGCAACGGGTGGTTTAGTCCCCCTCGGATGATCCCAATCTCTTTCCATAATATATATATATATATATATATATATATATATATATATATATATATATATATATATATATATATATCGCTGGGGAGAATGTGGGTTAACATGAGATTATGCTTAATGAACTATACTAATCTTAACCCATAACAATAAGTCTTTTGATGATGACATATGCACATAGCTAAAGGTGATGGTAGACATCTTGATATAAATAAACAAGTTCACTAATCCACACTTACTCTAGGAAAAGACCAAAACCAAAGAACGCTTAAAACTGAAAACGTAAACTACACGGTTAGGACCACGATCGACCGCAGGTCAGACCGTGGAGACTTGTGTAACAACCCGCATTTTTCCGTTTAATTATTTTAAAGGCCGTTATTTAATTATAACATCTCTCGTTTACTCTAGGTATTTAAGGTAATTCGTTTGGTTAATTCATGCACCCGCTTTTAAACTTGAGGGACTAATGTTGCCAAGTGACCAAAGTCTTAACTAGGTCAAAGAGTCAAATCTCCTCCTCCTCCACTCATTCATTCACCCACATTTGATACTTACACTTTTTGCTCTCAAACACCCAAATCAAAGAATCATCATCTAAATTCGATCTACCAAGCCAACATCAAAACAAATTACATATTTGGAATCTTTGCATATTCCTCTTCAATTTCATACCAATTTCATCTCTTTTGGGTAACTTTTCAAAAACTCTAGATTTCATGTTCTTAGTGTTTTTAACTTAAAAGTGTGTTAATTAGTATCTATGGCTCAAGTCTAACATGAATATGTGATTTAATTGCTTGTTCTTGAAATGTCCCGTTCATATCGATTATAAACGTTTCATATTAATTGATTTCGTTGCGAGGTTTTGACCTCTATATGAGATGTTTTTTTTCAAAGACTGTATTCGATTTTTAAAACAAACCATAGCCTTTATTTTATCGATAAAGGTTTAAAAACATTCAAAAGATTATCAAATAATGATAATCTAAAATATAGCGTTTTCACACGATCATTACATAATGGTTTACAATAATATTACACAACAACTTAAGTCTTCGAATGCAATTTTTAAACAATATTATACAAGCATGCATACTCCAATCATGTCTTTATTTAGCATACAACAGCGGAAGCTCTTAATAATCACCAGAGAATAAACATCCTTTAAACGTCAACAAAAAATGTTGGTGAGCTAGAGGTTTAACCTATATATTTATCAAATTGTAATAATAGACCACAAGATTTCCATTTCTATTTTTCAATAACATGCAATCTGCATAAAAATCATTCATAAGTTGAACACCTGGTAACCGACATTAACAAAATGCATATAGAATATCCCCAAAACAGAAATTCATATGTATTAATAACTCGAAGTACTAAAGCATACCATTTTCCAATATGGGGGGAGTTAGTGCCCCTAGATCTACCTTTAGGATTCACGTCAATTAGGGTGTATGTTCCCTAATTCTTAGGCTACCAATCTAAAAGGGTGATATTCGGTATTCATAATCCAACATAGAATGTAATTTCAAGTACTTGTGTCTATTTTGTAAAACATTTGCAAAACTGTATGTATTCTCATCCCAAAATATTAGATCGTAAAAATGAGACTATAACTCACTTTCACAGATTATCAATTCGTCGAGAATTAGACTTGGCCACGGGTTGATTCACGAACCTATAACAAATATATATATATATATATATATATATATATATATATATATATATATATATATATATATATATATATATATATATATATATATATATATATATATATATATATATATATATATATATATATCAAATTATGATCGAAATATAGTTATACCATATTTTATTACATTTTAACGATTTAAGTTTGTTAAGTTGATAGTCCAACGTTTGTAGTCCACAGTTAGTAGTACAAAAATAAATCAATATATATTATCTCGAATCAATCCACGATCGAGTGCATACAAGTCTCAGACTCGATCACAACTAAAAGTATATATATTATTTTGGAATCAACCTCAACCCTGTATAGCTAACTCGATCATTACCGCATATAGAGTGTCTATGGTTGTTCCAAATAATATATATAGATGATGTCGATATGATATGTTAAAACATTATATACGTGTCTATGGTCTATCAAGACATGTATAATACAATATAAGTTAGTTAAGTTATGGTTAGCATGGATTTGTTACAAATTTCACATAGCTACAACAAGCAAAAATATCCAATTTTGTTTTACCCATAACTTCTTCGTTTTAAATCCGTTTTGAGTGAATCCAATTGCTATGTTTTCATAATGAACTGAAATTTATGAAACTAAACAGAAAAAGTATAAGTTTATAGTCAGAAATACAAGTTACAAGTTGTTTTTGTAAGAGGTAGTCATTTCAGTCGAAAGAACGACGTCTTGATGACCATTTTGAAAAACATACTTCCACTTTGAATTTAACCATGATTTTTGGATATAGTTTTATGTTCATAAGAAAAATCATTTTCCCAGAAGGATAACTTTTAAATTAAAGTTTATCATAGTTTTTAATTATCTAACCCAAAACAGCCCCCGGTTTCACTACGACGGCGTATGTCCGGTTTTACGGTGTTCTTCGTGTTTCCAGGTTTTAAATCATTAAGTTAGCATGTCATATAGATATAGAACATGTGTTTAGTTGATTTTAAAAGTTACGTTAGAAGGATTAACTTTGTTTGCGAACAAGTTTAGAATTAACTAAACTATGTTCTAGTGATTACAAGTTATAATCTTCGAATAAGATAGTTTTATATATATGAATCGAATGATGTTATGAACACCATTACTACCTCAAGTATAGTAGGTAAACCTACTGGAAATAACAAGAAATGATCTAGAGCTTCAAAGGATCTTGGATGGCTTGGAAGTTCTTGAAGTAGGATCATGACACAAAAACAAGTTCAAGTAAGATTTTCTAATCGAATTAAGATAGTTATAGTTATAGAAATTGAATCAAAGTTTGAATATGAGTATTACCTTGAATTAGAATGATAACCTACTATAAGTAATAAATGTTTCTTGATCTTAGATGATTACTTGGAATGGATTAGAAAGCTTGGAAGTATACTTGCAAACTTGAAAGTATTCTTGATTTTATGAAACTAGAACTTATAGAATTTATGAAGAACACTTAGAACTTGAAGATATAACTTGAGAGAGTTCAATTAGATGAAAAAAATTAAAGAATGAAGGTGTTTGTATGTGTTTTAGGTCGTGATAAATGGATTAGATATAAAGGATATGTAAGTTTATTTTCTTGTAAATAAGTCATGAATGATTAATAATATTTTTGTAATCTTGCTAAATAATTCATAATAGATTACAAAGAATGGTTCCCACATGTTTGATGACTCATTAAGGGCTGCTAAGAGCTGATCATTGAAGTGTATATACCAATAATATGTAAATCTAGGAGATGTGTATTGTACGAGTACGAATACGGGTGCATACGAGTAGAATTGTTGATGAAAATGAATGAGAATGTAATTGTAAGCATTTTTGTTAAGTAGAAGTACTTTGATATATATCATGAAGTCTTTCAAAAGTGTAACAATACATCTTAATACATTACATGTATATACATTTTAACTGAGTCGTTAAGTCATCATTAGTAGTTACATGTACATGTTGTTTCGGAACCTACAAGTTAACGATTTCGTTAAATGTAATTAATCCCATTGTTATTATATCTAATGAGATGTTAAATTATTACATTATTATGATAACATGATGTACTAATATATCTTAATATGATATATAAATATTAAGACATTATTACAACGATAATCGTTACGTATAGATATTGTTTTGAATTTATTAGGTTAGTAGTCTTGTTTTATGTATAAGGTTCATTGTTAATATACATAATAAGATACTTACTTATCATTTCATCATGTTAAACATATATATATAATATCATGTCATATACAAGTTATAACGTTCGTGAATCATCGGACAAACTGGGTGGTCAAATGTTAACACAAAATCCGTTTCAATTAATCAAGTCTTAACAAGTTTGATTGCTTAACATGTTGGAAACATTTAATCATGTAAATATAGTTTTCATTTAAAATATAATCATGGAAAAGTTCGGGTCACTACAGTACCTACCCGTTAAATAAATTTCGTCCCGAAATTTTAGGCTGTTGAAGGTGTTGACACATCTTCGGGAAATAGGTGCGGGTATTTCTTCTTCATCTAATCTTCATGCTCTTAGGTGAACTTGGGTCCTCTACGAGCATTCCATCGAACCTTAACAATTGGTATCTTATTTTTCTTAAGTCTTCTAACCTCACGATCCATTATTTCGACAGGTTCTTCGATGAATTGAAGTTTTTCATTGATTTGAATTTCTTCTAACGGAATAGTGAGATCTTATTTAGCAAAACATTTCTTCAGATTCAAAACATGAAAAATATTATGTACCCCGGCGAGTTATTGAGGTAAGTCAAGTCGGTAAGCTACTGGTCTGACACGATCTATAATCTTGAATGGCCCAATGTACCTTGGGTTTAGTTCCCCCCGTTTACCAAATCGAAAAACGCTCTTCCAAGGTGAAACCTTAAGCATGACCATTTCTCCAATCTCAAATTCTATATCTTTTCTCTTAATGTCCGCGTAGCTCTTTTGTCGACTTTGGGCGGTTTTCAACCGTTGTTGAATTTGAATGATTTTCTCTGTAGTTTCTTGGAGAATTTCTAGACCTGTAATCTGTCTATCCCCCACCTCATTCCAACAAATCAGAGACCTGTAATTTCTGCCATAAAGTGCCTTAAACGGTGCCATCTCAATACTCGAGTGGTAACTGTTGTTGTAGGAAAATTCTGCTAATGGTAGATGCCAATCCCAACTGTTTCCGAAATCAATAACACATTCTCGTAGCATGTATTCAAGGGTCTATATCGTCCTTTCACTCTGCCCATCGGTTTGTGGATGATAGGCAGTACTCATATCTAGACGAGTTCCCAATGCTTGTTGTAACGTTTGCCAAAACCTTAAAACAAATCTACCGTCCCTACCAGAGATAATAGAGATTGGTATTCCGTGTCTGGAGACGACTTCCTTCAAGTATAGTCATGCTAACTTTTCCATTTTATCATCTTCTCACATTGGTAGAAAGTGTGCTGATTTGGTGAGACGATCGACTATTACCCAAATAGTAGCATAACCACTTGTAGTCCTTGGCAATTTAGTAATGAAATCCATGGTAATGTTTTCCCATTTCCACTCCGGGATTTCAGGTTGTTGAAGTAGACCTGATGGTTTCTGATGTTCAGCTTTTACCTTAGAACACGTCAAACATTCTCCTACGTATTTAGCAATATCGGCTTTCATACCCGGCCACCAAAAATGTTTCTTGAGATCTTTGTACATCTTTCCCGCTCCGGGATGTATTGAATATCTGGTTTTATGTGCATCCCTAAGTACCATTTCTCTCACATCTCCAAACTTTGGTACCCAAATTCTTTCAGCCCTATATCGAGTTCCGTCTTCCCGAATATTAAGATGTTTCTCCGATCCTTTGGGTATTTCCTTCTTCAAATTTCCTTATTTTGAAACTCCCTGTTGCGCCTCCTTTATTTGAGTAGTAAGGTTAGTACGAATAATTATATTCATAGCTTTTACCTGTATAGGTTCTCTGTCCTTTCTACTCAAAGCGTCGGCTACCACATTCGCCTTCCCCGGGTGGTAACGAATCTCAAAATCGTAATCATTTAACAATTCAATCCACCTACGCTGCCTCATGTTCAGTTGTTTCTAATCAAATATATGTTGGAGACTTTTGTGGTCGGCATATATGATACTTTTGACCCCATATAAGTATGCATCCAAGTTTTTAATGCAAAAACAACAGCGCCCAATTCCAAATCGTGAGTCGTATAATTTTGCTCGTGAATCTTCACTTGTCTGGACGCATAGGCAATTACCTTCGTTCGTTGCATTAATACACAACTGAGGCCTTGCTTTGAGGCGTTACAATATATCACAAAATCATCATTCCCTTCAGGCAATGACAATATAGGTGCCGTAGTTAACTTTTTCTTCAACAACTGAAACGTTTTCTCTTATTCATCCTTCCATTCAAATTTCTTCCCTTTATGCGTTAATGCAGTCAAGGGTTTTGCTATTTTGGAAAAATCTTGGATGAATCTTCTGTAGTAACCAGCCAATCCTAAAAATTGGCGTATCTGCGTAGGAGTACTTTTCGGTGTTTCTTACTTCTCAACGGTCTCAATCTTTGCCGGATCAACTTGAATACCTTCTTTGCTCACTATATGACCGAGGAATTATACTTCTTTCAACCAAAATGCACACTTTGAAAATTTAGAGTACAATTTTTCCTTCGTCAACAATTCTAGCACTTTTCTCAAATTTTCTTCGTGCTCTTGATCATTCTTTGAGTAAATAAGTATGTCATCAATGAAAACAATGACAAACTTGTCAAGATATGGTCCACACACTCGGTTCATGAGGTCCATGAACACAACTGGTGCGTTAGTCAATCCAAACGGCATAACCATAAACTCATAATGACCGTAACGAGTTCTAAAAGCAGTCTTCAGAATATCATCCTCCTTCACTCTCATTTGATGATACCCGGAACATAAATCAATCTTCGAATAAACTGACGAACCTTGTAGTTGATCAAATAAGTCGTCGATTCTCGGTAGTGGATAACGATTCTAGATGGTAAGTTTGTTCAACTCTCGGTAGTCGATACATAACCTGAATGTACCATCCTTATTTTTAACAAACAACACCGGAGCTCCCCATGGTGATGTACTTGGTCGAATGAAACTACGCTCTAAAAGTTCTTGTAATTGACTTTGTAATTCCTTCATTTCGCTAGGTGCGAGTCTATAAGGAGCACGAGCTATTGGTGCAGCTCCTGGTATAAGATCTATTTGAAATTCAACAGATCGGTGTGGAGGTAGTCCTGGTAATTCTTTCGAAAATACATCGGGAAATTCTTTTGCGACGGGAACATCATTGATGTTCTTTTCTTCGGGTTTGACTTCTTCGATGTGTACTAGAACGGCATAGCAACCTTTTCTTATTAGCTTTTGAGCCTTCAAATTACTAATAAGATTTAACTTCGCGTTGCTCTTCTCTCTGTACACCATTAAGGGTTTTCTCTTTTCGCGCATAATGCGAATCACATTTTTGTAACAAACGATCTCTGCTTTCACCTCTTTCAACCAGTCCATGACAATTATCACATCAAAACTCCCTAACTCTACTGGTATTAAATCAATCTTAAACGTTTCGCTAACCAGTTTAATTTCTCGATTCCGACATATTTTATCAGCTGTAATTAATTTACCATTTGCTAATTCGAGTAAAAACTTATTACCAAATGGCGTTAACGAGCAGCTTAATTTAGCACAAAAATCTCTACTCATATAGCTTCTGTCCGCCCCGAATCAAATATAACATAAGCAGGTTTATCGTCAATAAGAAACGTACCCGTAACAAGCTCCGGGTCTTCCTGCGCTTCAACCGCATTGATGTTGAAGACTCTTCCACGAATTTGCCCATTTGTATTCCCTTGGTTTGGGCATTTACTCTTGACGTGACCCGGTTTCCCACATCCATAACAAATAAAGGCGGCATTATTTATCCCGACATTATTTGTTGCATTATTTTTGTTAACCACCGGTCCGTAGACTTCACACTTCGTTGCGCCATGACCACTTCTTTTACACTTAGTACACGTTGTCGGGCAGAACCCAGTCGGATGGTATCCTTCACACCTCTGGCATGGCTTCTGCCTTTTGTTGTTATTGTTGGGATGTTTGTTGTTGTGGTTGTTATTGTTGAATCGATTGTTATAGTTGTTGTTGGGGTTGCAATTTTTGTTGTTGCGGTTGATGTTATGGTTGTTGGGATAGTTGTTGCGATTGTGATTGTTGTCATTGTTGTATTGGTGACCCTTGTCACTGGTTTCTTCCCACTTTCTCTTGACTTGTTTCGTGTTGGTCTCTTCGGCCTCATGTTCTTTAATCATTCCCTTAATTTAATTTATGAGTTTGTGAGCCATTCGACTTGCCTTTTGTATGGAGGTGGGTTCGTGCGAACTCACCTCTTCTTGAATTCTTTCTGGTAACCCTTTTACAAATGCGTCGATCTTCTCTTCTTCATCTTCGAACTCTCTTGGACACAATAGGCACAACTCTGTGAATCGTCGTTCGTACGTGGTGATGTCAAAACCTTGCGTTCGTAATCCTCTAAGCTCTACCTTGAGCTTATTGACCTCGTTTCTGGGACGATACTGCTCGTTCATCAAGTGCTTGAATGCTGACCACGGTAGTGCGTAAGCAGCATCTTGTCCCACCTGCTCGAGATAGGTGTTCCACCATGTTAACGCAGTACCCGTAAAGGTATGCGTAGCGTATTTTACTTTGTCTTCTTCAGTACATTTACTTATGGAAAACACCGATTCGACCTTCTCGGTCTATCATTTCAATTTGATTGGTCCTTCGGTTCCATCAAATTCCAAAGGTTTGCAGGCAGTGAATTCTTTGTAGGAGCATCCTACACGATTCCTTGTGGAATTAATTCCTCGGCTAGATCCGGAGTTATTGTTGTTATTTTGCATTACGGCCTGCACTGCGGCTATGTTCGCAGCAAGAAAAGCACGGAAGTCTTCCTCGCTCAGGTTTAAGTTCTGATGAGTCGTCGGTGCCATTTCCTTCAATAATAGCCAAAAGAATTGAGTTAATCATATAGAATATTAAGAGTAGTCAATAGTATTTCGTAGCATAATATGAACTTATTTATAAAAGTTTTTTCTTCATATTAGCGTTTTATAAGTTTTAATTCGGGTAGTACCTACCCGTTAAGTTCATACTTAGTAGCTAACATACAATTCAACTACTACAATTCTATATGAAAAACTGCTTACAATAAATTTCACGTTCAAACATTTATACAATAATTTACAAACGTACAATACCGCTATTTTACATATAGCATGAAATATAGCACACAATAACTTTGATACAAGGAAATTGTGAAGACAATTCTAGTTTAATGCAAGTCGTTCAGTGAAGGCAATAATACGTAATTTAAATGTCCAGAAGCAAGTCATGCATTCGGGTTTTACTAATACTATTTCCCATCCTCGGTCTTTTGGAAAATAACCGTTATGGCCATTGGCTAGGCAGCATGTTGTAACATCATCAAAAGGACGAGGGTTACGTAATGCCCAACAGCCCCGTAACAATCTAAAAACCTTGTTTCTCACCCCAACTACCGAATCCGTCACTTGTGGGAATGTTTTATTTAACAGTTGTAATCCGATGTTCTTTTTCTCACTTTGGTGAGAAGCGAACATCACTAACCCGTAAACATAACATGCTTCTTTATGTTGCATGTTAGAGACTCTTTCTAAAGAATGAAGTCCTATGTTGGGATATGTGGAGTCAAAATAGGTTCTTAACCCGTAGCGTAAAATTGCATTTGGGTACCCCGCACTTAATGCTTTAAAGAAAACACGGCGTAACTTAAAGTCTCTCCAATGTGATATACCCCATCTTTCAAAGGAAAGCATTTTATAAACTAAGGCATGCTTGGAACGTCTTTCAAATGTTCGACAAACTAATTTTGCTGTAAATAATTGTGCCGATGAATTCTGACCGACTCTAGACAAGATTTCATCAATCATATCCCCTGGTAGGTCTTCTAAAATTTTCGGTTGTCTATCCTTAATGTCCATTGTGTGTTTTTATACTGTAAAATAGACGAGGATTAGATTCGTAAAAGATAATTAACAAATAATACAAGCAATTTTTACATATAACATAAAATTACAAGCACCCTACAATACATATATTACACAACATGATTACAACTCTTTATTCCGACTCACTTGTTTCTTCTTCTTTAGACTCGTTTCGTTTTGCTAATTTTCTAGGGATAGATGGTGCTCCTCTAATACGAGCCGTCCTTTTCATAAATGGTCTAGAAAAACCTGGTGGCTTAGATGTTCCCGGGTTATAGTGAAAGTTTAAGAAATACGGGTGTTTACGATATATCCCATCGGGATATTTCATGTTAACATAGAGTTCATCTGTTTTGGACTCGTGTTTTTCTATTTTGATAGCTTTTCCTTTATTATTTTCTTTTATCTTATTAAATTGAGCTGGGGTAATTTCTATAACATCATCGGAATCCTCGTCGGGATCCGACTCATCGAAAATTTAGAAATTTTCCCAATATTTTTCTTCCTCGACGGAAACACCATTGACCATTTTTAACTTTGGTCCATTGGTTGAGAATTTTATTTTATTTATCTGTTTTTCTGTGGTTCCTAATATTTCTTTCTCCGGAACCTCTTCTTCCGGTCCCTCTTCTTCCGGTTCCTCGTCGGAAATTTGTGAATCTTCCCAAAATATATTCGACTCTTCATTATTATTAGGTGAGTCGATGGGATTTGTACTAGAGGTAGACATCTATCACACAATATCAAACATGTTAAGAGATTAAAATATCACATAATATTTACATGTTAACAATTTGTAGTTTCAAACAAAAAGTGTTAAGCAATCGTTTTTAAAGAAAACACGGTCGAAGTCCAGACTCACTAATGCATCCTAACAAACTCGATAAGACACACTAATGCAAATTTTTGGTTCTCTAATACCAACACTCGGATACCAACTGAAATGTCCCGTTCATATCGATTATAAACGTTTCATATTAATTGATTTCGTTGCGAGGTTTTGACCTCTATATGAGACGTTTTTTTCAAAGACTGCATTCGATTTTTAAAACAAACCATAACCTTTATTTTATTGATAAAGGTTTAAAAACATTCCAAAGATTATCAAATAATGATAATCTAAAATATAGCGTTTTCACACGACCATTACATAATGGTTTACAATAATATTACACAACAACTTAAGCCTTCGAATACAATTTTTAAACAATATTATACAAGCATGCAGACTCCAATCCTGTCTTTATTTAGCATTCAACAGCGGAAGCTCTTAATAATCACCTGAGAATAAACATGCTTTAAACGTCAACAAAAAATGTTGGTGAGTTATAGGTTTAACCTATATATTTATCAAATTGTAATAATAGACCACAAGATTTCCATTTCCATTTTTCAATGACATGCAATCTGCATAAAAATCATTCATATGTTGAACACCTGGTAACTGACATTAACAAAATGCATATAGAATATCCCCAAAACCGAAATCCATCTGTATTAATAACTCGAAGTACTAAAGCATACCATTTTTCAGTATGGGGGGGAGTTAGTGCCCCTACATCTACCTTTAGGATTCGCGTCAATTAGAGTGTCTGTTCCCTAATTCTTAGGCTACCAAGCTAAAAGGGTGATATTCGGTATTCATAATCCAACATAGAATGTAATTTCAAGTACTTGTGTCTATTTTGTAAAATATTTTCAAAACTGCATGTATTATCATCCCAAAATATTAGATAGTAAAAATCGGACTATAACTCACTTTCACAGATTATCAATTCGTCAAGAATTAGACTTGGCCACGGGTTGATTCACGAACCTATAACATATATATATATATATATATATATATATATATATATATATATATATATATATATATATATATATATATATATATATATATATATATATCAAATTATGTTCGAAATATAATTATACCATATTTTATTACATTTTAACGATTTAAGTTTGTTAAGTTGATAGTCCAATATATGTAGTCCACAAATAATTGTCCACAGTTAGTAGTACAAAAATAAATCAATATATATTATCTCGAATCAATCCACGACCCAGTGAATACAAGTCTCAGACTGGATCACAACTCAAAGTATATATATTATTTTGAAATCAACCTTAACCCTGTATAGCTAACTCGATCATTACCGCATATAGAGTGTCTATGGTTGTTCCAAATAATATACATAGATGACGTCGATATGATATGTCAAAATATTGTATACGTGTCTATGGTCTATCATGTAGTGACCCGAACTTTTCCATGTTTATATATATATTAAATGAAATTGTTATTTACATGATTAAGTGTTTTCAACATGTTAAGCAATCAAACTTATTAAGACTTGATTAATTGAAATAGGTTTCATATAGACAATTGACCACCCAAGTTGACCGGTGATTCACGAACGTTAAAACTTGTAAAAACTATACGATGACATATATATGGTTATATATATAGTTAACATGATTTTATTATAAGTATGTATCTCATTAGGTATTTTAACAATGAGTTATATACATAAAAATGAGACTATTAATTTAAGAAACTCGAAAACGATATATATAACGATTATCGTTATAACAACGTCTTACTAGGTACATATGAATCATATTAAGATATTGATACACTTGGTTAATTATGTTAAATGATAAGTAAATATATTATTAAGTGTATTAACAATGAAATAAATATGTAAAAATAAGACTACTAACTTAATGATTTCGAAACGAGACATATATGTAACGATTATCGTTGTAACGACATTTAACTGTATATATATCATACTAAGATATATTATATATCATAATATCATGATAATATAACAATTTAACAACTCATTTTTTATAATAAACAATGGGTTAACAACATTCAACAAGATCGTTAACCTAAAGGTTTCAAAACAACATTTACATGTAACGACTAACGATGACTTAACGACTCAGTTAAAATGTATATACATGTAGTGTTTTAACATGTATTCATACACTTTTTAAAGACTTCAAGACACTTATCAAAATACTTCTACTTAACAAAAATGCTTACAATTACATCCTCGTTCAGTTTCATCAACAATTCTACTCGTATGCACCCGTATTCGTACTCGTACAATACACAGCTTTTAGATGTATGTATTATTGGTATATACACTCCAATGATCAGCTCTTAGCAGCTCATGTGAGTCACCTAACACATGTGGGAACCATCATTTGGCAACTGGCATGAAATATCTCATAAAATTACAAAAATATGAGTAATCATTCATGACTTATTTACATGAAAACAAAATTACATATCCTTTATATCTAATCCATACACCAACGACCAAAAACACCTACAAATACTTTTATTCTTCAATTTTCTTCATCTAATTGATCTCTCTCAAGTTCTATCTTCAAGTTCTAAGTGTTCTTCATAAATTTCAAAAGTTCTAGTTTCATAAAATCAAGAATACTTCCAAGATTGCAAGTTTACTTCCAAGTTTTCTAAATCCATTCCAAGTAATCATCCAATATCAAGAAATCTTTGTTACTTACAGTAGGTTATCTTTCTAATACAAGGTAATAATCATATTCAAACTTTAATTCAATTTCTATAACTATAACAATCTTATTTCGAGTGGAAATCTTACTTGAAATTGTTTTCGTATCATGATTCTGCTTCAAGAACTTTCAAGCCATCCAAGGATCCTTTGAAGCTAGATCTATTTTTCTCATTTCCAGTAGGTTTATCCAAGGAACTTGAGGTAGTAATGATGTTCATAACATCATTCGATTCATACATATAAAGCTATCTTATTCGAAGGTTTAAACTTGTAATCACTAGAACATAGTTTAGTTAATTCTAAACTTGTTCGCAAATAAAAGTTAATCCTTCTAACTTGACTTTTAAAATCAACTAAACACATGTTCTATATCTATATGATATGCTAACTTAATGATTTAAAACCTGGAAACACGAAAAACACCGTAAAACCGGATTTACGCCGTCGTAGTAACACCGCGGGCTGTTTTGGGTTAGTTAATTAAAAACTATGATAAACTTTGATTTAAAAGTTGTTATTCTGGGAAAATGATTTTTATTATGAACATGAAACTATATCCAAAAATTATGGTTAAACTCAAAGTGGAAGTATGTTTTCTAAAATGGTCATCTAGACGTCGTTCTTTCGACTGAAATGACTACCTTTACAAAAACGAATTGTAACTTATTTTTCCGACTATAAACCTATACTTTTTCTGTTTAGATTCATAAAATAGAGTTCAATATGAAACCATAGAAATTTGATTCACTCAAAACGGATTTAAAATGAAGAAGTTATGGGTAAAACAAGATTGGATAATTTTTCTCATTTTAGCTACGTGAAAATTGGTAACAAATCTATTCCAACCATAACTTAATCAACTTGTATTGTATATTATGTAATCTTGAGATACCATAGACACGTATACAATGTTTCGATCTATCATGTCGACACATCTATATATATTTCGGAACAACCATAGACACTCTATATGTGAATGTTGGGGTTAGCTATACAGGGTTGAGGTTGATTCCAAAATATATATAGTTTGAGTTGTGATCAATACTGAGATACGTATACACTGGGTCGTGGATCGATTCAAGATAATATTTATCGATTTATTTCTGTACATCTAACTGTGGACAACTAGTTATAGGTTACTAACGAGGACAGCTGACTTAATAAACTTAAAACATCAAAATATATTAAAAGTGTTGTAAATATATTTTGAACATACTTTGATATATATGTATATATTGTTATAGGTTCGTGAATCAACCAGTGGCTAAGTCTTACTTCCCGACGAAGTAAAAATCTGTGAAAGTGAGTTATAGTCCCACTTTTAAAATCTAATATTTTTGGGATGAGAATACATGCAGGTTTTATAAATGATTTACAAAATAGACACAAGTACGTGAAACTACATTCTATGGTTGAATTATCGAAATCGAATATGCCCCTTTTTATTAAGTCTGGTAATCTAAGAATTAGGGAACAGACACCCTAATTGACGCGAATCCTAAAGATAGATCTATTGGGCCTAACAAACCCCATCCAAAGTACCGGATGCTTTAGTACTTTGAAATTTATATCATATCCGAAGGGTGTCCCGGAATGATGAGGATATTCTTATATATGCATCTTGTTAATGTCGGTTACCAGGTGTTCACCATATGAATGATTTTTATCTCTATGTATGGGATGTGTATTGAAATATGAAATCTTGTGGTCTATTGTTACGATTTGATATATATAGGTTAAACCTATAACTCACCAACATTTTTGTTGACGTTTAAAGCATGTTTATTCTCAGGTGAATACTAAGAGCTTCCGCTGTTGCATACTAAAATAAGGACAAGATTTGGAGTCCATGTTTGTATGATATTGTGTAAAAACTGCATTCAAGAAACTGATTTCGATGTAACATATTTGTATTGTAAACCATTATGTAATGGTCGTGTGTAAACAGGATATTTTAGATTATCATTATTTGATAATCTACGTAAAGGTTTTTAAACCTTTATTTATGAAATAAAGGTTATGGTTTGTTTTAAAAATGAATGCAGTCTTTGAAAAACGTCTCATATAGAGGTCAAAACCTCGCAACGAAATCAATTAATATGGAACGTTTTTAATCAATAAGAACGGGACATTTCAGTTGGTATCAGAGCGTTGGTCTTAGAGAACCAGAAAATTTGCATTAGTGTGTCTTATCGAGTTTGTTAGGATGCATTAGTGAGTCTGGACTTCGACCGTGTTTTCTTTAAAAATGATTGCTTAACATTTTTGTTGGAAACTATATATTATTAACATGTATATATTATGTGATATATTAATCTCTTAACATGTTTGATATTGTGTGATAGATGTCTACCTCTAGCACAAATCCCATTGACTCACCTAATAATAACGAAGAGTCGAATATATATTGGACTGATTCACAAGTTCCCGAAGAAGAACCGGAAGAAGAATCAGAACCGGAAGAGGAGGAACCAGAGGAGGAAATAGAACCGGTGGGGGAAATAATAAAACGGTTAAGTAAAAGAAAATCCTCAACCAACCGACCAAGGTTAATTATGGTCAATGGTGTTTCCGCCAAGGAAGCAAAATATTGGGAGGATTACCAATTCTCCGATGAATCTGATTCCGACGAGAATTCCGATGATGTTATAGAAATTACCCCAACTGAATTTAAAAAGGCAAAAGAAAATAATAAGGGAAAGGGCATAAAAATAGAGAAATCTAATTCCAACCCTGATGAACTTTATATGTATCGTCAACCCCCGAAGCCCTTAAGTTGTAACAATGACCCGGGAACCTCTAAACCACCAGGTTTTTCTAAACCGTTGTGGAAAACGACAGCTCGTATTAGGGGAACATCATATATCCCTAGAAACTTGGCAAAACGAACCAAAACCGAAGAAGAAGAAACGAGCGAGTTGGAATAAGATAGTTGTATTCGTGTGGTGTAATATATGTATTATAGTGTGCTTATGCTTTATGATATATGTAAAAATTGCTTGTATTAATAAGTATTTTTTTTTTATGAATCTAACTCTTGTCTATTTTACAGTATAAAAACACAATATGGATAGACAACCCAATATTTTAAGAGACCTACCCGGAGACATGATTGATGAAATCTTGTCTAGAGTCGGTCAGAATTCTTCGGCATAACTATTTACGGCGAAATAAGTTTGTAAGACATTCGAAGAACGTTCCAAGAATGTCTTGGTTTATAAGAGACTTTCATTTGAAAGATGGGGGATATCACATTGGGAAACCCATAAGTTATGATGTGTTTACTTTGACGCATATATTGCGGGGAACCCAAATGCTATTTTACGCAACGGGTTAATAAATTATTTTGACACAATGTATCTGAATATAGGACTTCATGATTTAGAAAAAGCGGCTAACATGCAACATAAAGAAGCATGCTATACTTACGGGTTAGTAATGTTTGCTTCTCACCAAAGTGAGAAAAAGAACATCGGGCTACAACTATTAAACAAAACGTTCCCACAAGTGACGGAGTCGGTAATTTGGGTAAGAAATGAGGTTTTTAGGTTATTACGAGACTGTTGGTCATTACGTAACCCTCGTCCCTTTGACGACGTTACAACACGATGTCTTATCAACGGCCATAACGGTTATGTTCCACAAGACCAAGGATGGGAAGTAGTCCTAGTAAAACCAGAATGCATGACTTGTTTCTGGACGTATGAATTACGTGTCTTTATTGCCTTTGCTGAACGACTTGTGTACTAGCTAGAATTATCTTCACAACTATCTTGTATCAAAGTTATTGTGTGCTATATTTCATGCTTTATATAATATAAGCGGTATTGTAAGTTTGTAAAATATTGTATAAAAGTTTGAACGCGAAATATTATTATAATCAGTTTTTCATATAGAATTGTAGTAGTTGAATTGTATATTAGCTACTAAGTATGAACTTAACGGGTAGGTACTACCCGAATTTAAACTTATAAAACGCTAATATGAAGAAAAAGCTTTTATAAATGAGTTCATATTATGCTACGAAATATTATTAACTACTCTTAATATTCTGTATGATTAACTTGTTCCATTTGACTATTTTGAAGGAAATGGCACCGACTACTCGACACACCGTGAATATGAATGAAGAGGAATTCCGTACTTTTCTAGCTTCAAACATAGCCGCAGTACAGGCTGAGCTACATACCAATAATAACCTTGGATCTAGCAGTACAGGAAATTGTGTAGGATGCACCTACAAAGAATTCACTGCCTGCAAACCTTTGGAATTTGATGGAACCGAAGGACTGATCGGATTGAAACGGTGGACCGAGAAGGTCGAATCGGTGTTTGGTATAAGTAAGTGTACTGAAGAGGACAAAGTGAAGTACGCTACGCATACCTTCACAGGTTCTGTGTTAACATGGTGGAATACCTATCTAGAGCAAGTGGGACAAGATGATGCGTACGCACTACCGTGGTCAGCATTCAAGCACTTGATGAACGAGAAGTACCGTCCCAGAACCGAGGTCAATAAGCTCAAGACAGAACTTAGAGGGTTACGAACCCAAGGATTTGATATTACCACGTACGAAAGACGATTCACAGAATTGTGCCTATTGTGTCCGGGAGCGTTCGAAGATGAGGAAGAGAAGATCGACGCGTTTGTGAAAGGATTACCGGAAAGAATCCAAGAAGATATAAGTTCACACGAGCCCGCCTCCATACAACAGGCATGTAGAATGACTCACAAACTAGTGAACCAGATTGAGGAAAGAATTAAAGAACAGACGGCTAAAGAGGCCAATGTGAAGCAAGTCAAAAGAAAGTGGGAGGAAAACGGTGATAAGAATCACCAATACAACAACAACAGCAATTACAATAATAATCGCAACAATTATCCCAACAATCGCAATATCAATCGCAACTACAACAAACGGCCCAAAAACAACAACAACAACAACAACAACAACAACAACAGCAACTACAACAATCATCCCAACAACAATAACAACCGCAACAACAACAACAATCAGAAGCAGCTATGCCAAAGGTGTGAAAAGTATCACTCGGTGTTCTGCACCAAATTTTGCAACAAGTGTAAAAGAAATGGTCATAGCGCGGCGAAGTGTGAGGTCTACGGACCAGGGGTTAACAGAAAGAAAGGAACAAATGGTGTCGGAACGAGTAATGGCGGAGCAAGTAGTGTCGGAGCAAGTTATGCCAATGTAGTTTGTTATAAATGTGGAAAACCGGGCCACATTATTAGAAATTGCCCGAACCAGGAGAACACGAATGGACAAGGCCACGGAAGAGTTTTCAATATTAATGCGGCAGAGGCACAGGAAGACCTGGAGCTTGTTACGGGTACGTTTCTTATTGACAATAAATCTGCTTACGTTTTTTTTTATTCGGGTGCGGATAGAAGCTATATGAGTAGAGATTTTTGTGCTAAATTAAGTTGTCCATTGACGCCGTTGGATAGTAAATTTTTACTCGAATTAGCAAACGGTAAATTAATTTCAGCAGATAATATATGCCGAAATCGAGAAATTAAATTGGGTAGCGAAATATTTAAGATTGATTTGATACCAGTAGAGTTAGGGAGTTTTGATGTAATAGTTGGCATGGACTGGCTGAAGAAGGTGAAAGCAGAGATAGTATGTTATAAAAATGCAATTCGCATTGTACGACAAGAAGGAGAACCCTTAATGGTGTACGGAGAAAAGGGCAACATGAAGCTACATCTTATTAGTAATTTGAAGGCACAAAAACTAATAAGAAAAGGTTGCTATGCTGTTCTAGCACACGTCGAGAAAGTACAAACTGAAGAAAAGAACATCAATGATGTTCCCGTCGCAAAAGAATTTCCCGATGTATTTCCGAAAGAATTACCGGGACTACCTCCACATCGATCTGTTGAATTTCAAATAGATCTTGTACCAGGAGCTGCACCAATTGCTCGTGCTCCTTATAGACTTGCACCCAGCGAGATGAAAAAACTGCAAAGCCAATTGCAAGAACTATTAGAACGTGGTTTCATTTGACCAAGCACATCACCATGGGGAGCTCCTGTTTTGTTTGTCAAGAAGAAGGATGGTACATTTAGGTTGTGTATTGACTACAGAGAGTTGAACAAACTTACCATCAAAAACCGTTATCCACTGCCGAGAATTGACGACTTATTTGATCAACTACAAGGCTCGTCGGTTTATTCGAAGATCGATTTACGTTCTGGATATCATCAAATGCGAGTAAAGGAGGATGATATTCCAAAAACTGCTTTTAGGACGCGTTATGGTCATTACGAGTTTATGGTTATGCCGTTTGGATTGACTAACGCACCAGCTGTGTTCATGGACCTTATGAACCGAGTGTGTGGGCCATATCTTGACAAGTTTGTCATTGTTTTCATCGATGACATACTTATTTACTCAAAGAATGATCAAGAGCACGAAGAACATTTGAGAAAAGTGCTAGAAGTATTGAGGAAAGAAAACTGTACGCTAAGTTTTCAAAGTGTGCATTTTGGTTGGAAGAAGTTCAATTCCTCGGTCACATAGTGAACAAAGAAGGTATCCAGGTGGACCCGGCAAAGATCGAAACCGTTAAAAAGTGGGAAACCCTGAAAACTCCGAAACACATACGCCAGTTTTTAGGACTAGCTGGTTACTACAGAAGGTTCATCCAAGATTTCTCCAAAATAGCAAAACCCTTGACTGCATTAACGCATAAAGGGAAAAAATTTGAATGGAAGGATGAACAAGAGAAGGCGTTTCAATTATTGAAGAAAAAGCTAACTACGGCACCTATATTGTCATTGCCTGAAGGGAATGATGATTTTGTGATTTATTGTGACGCATCAAAGCAAGGTCTCGGTTGTGTATTAATGCAACGGACGAAGGTGATTGCTTATGCGTATAGACAATTAAAGATTCACGAGCAAAATTATACGACGCATGATTTGGAATTAGGCGCGGTTGTTTTTGCATTAAAGACTTGGAGGCATTACTTATATGGGGTCAAAAGTATTATATATACTGACCACAAAAGTCTTCAACACATATTTAATCAGAAATAACTGAATATGAGGCAGCGTAGGTGGATTGAATTGTTGAATGATTACGACTTTGAGATTTGTTACCACCCGGGGAAGGCAAATGTGGTAGCCGACGCCTTGAGCAGAAAGGACAGAGAACCCATTCGAGTAAAATCTATGAATATAATGATTCACACTAACCTTACTACTCAAATAAAGGAGGCGCAACAAGGAGTTTTAAAAGAGGAAAATTTAAAGGATGAAATACCCAAAGGATCGAAGAAGCATCTTAATATTCGGGAAGACGGAACCCGGTATAGGGCTGAAAGAATTTGGGTACCAAAATTTGGAGATATGAGAGAAATATTATTATTAATGTACAAGGATCTTAAGAAACATTTTTGGTGGCCTGATACTCAATACATCCTGGAACGGGGAAGATGTACAAGGATCTTAAGAAACATTTTTGGTGGCCAGGTATGAAAGCCGATATTGCTAAATATGTAGGAGAATGTTTGACGTGTTCTAAGGTCAAAGCTGAACATCAGAAACCATCAGGTCTACTACAACAACCTAAAATCCCGGAATGGAAATGGGAAAACATTACCATGGATTTCATTACTAAATTGCCAAGGACTGCAAGTGGTTATGATACTATTTGGGTAATAGTTGATCGTCTCACCAAGTCAGCACACTTCCTGCCAATAAGAGAAGATGATAAGATGGAGAAGTTAGCACGACTGTATTTGAAGGAAGTCGTCTCCAGACATGGAATACCAATCTCTATTATCTCTGATAGGGATGGCAGATTTATTTCAAGATTCTGGCAGACATTACAGCAAGCATTGGGAACTCGTCTAGATATGAGTACTCCCTATCATCCACAAACTGATGGGCAGAGCGAAAGGACGATACAAACGCTTGAAGACATGCTACGAGCCTGTGTTATTGATTTCGGAAACAGTTGGGATCGACATCTACCGTTAGCAGAATTTTCCTACAACAACAGCTACCATTCAAGCATTGACAAGGCGCCGTTTGAAGCACTTTATGGTAGAAAGTGCAGGTCTCCGATTTGTTGGAGTGAAGTGGGGGATAGACAGATTACGGGTCCGGAGATAATACAAGAAACTACCGAGAAGATCATCCAAATTCAACAACGGTTGAAAACTGCCCAAAGTCGACAAAAGAGCTACGCTGACATTAAAAGAAAAGATATAGAATTTGAAATTGGAGAGATGGTCATGCTTAAGGTTGCACCTTGGAAAGGTGTTGTTCGATTTGGTAAATGAGGGAAATTAAATCCAAGGTATATTGGACCATTCAAGATTATTGATCGTGTCGAACCAGTAGCTTACCGACTTGAGTTACCTCAACAACTCGCGGCTGTACATAACACTTTCCATGTCTCGAATTTGAAGAAATGTTTTGCTAAAGAAGATCTCACTATTCCGTTGGACGAAATCCAAATCAATGAAAAACTTCAATTCATTGAAGAACCCGTTGAAATAATGGATCGTGAGGTCAAGAGACTTAAACAAAACAAGATACCGATTGTTAAGGTTCGATGGAATGCTCGTAGAGGACCCGAGTTCACCTGGGAGCATGAAGATCAGATGAAGAAGAAATACCCGCATTTATTTCCAGAAGATACGTCAACACCTCCAACTGCTTAAAATTTCGGGACGAAATTTATTTAACAGGTAGGTACTGTAGTGACCCGAACTTTTCCATGTTTATATATATATATTAAATGAAATTGTTATTTACATGATTAAGTGTTTCCAACATGTTAAGCAATCAAACTTATTAAGACTTGATTAATTGAAATAGGTTTCATATAGACAATTGACCACCCAAGTTGACCGGTGATTCACGAACGTTAAAACTTGTAAAAACTATACGATGACATATATATGGTTATATATATAGTTAACATGATTTTATTATAAGTATGTATCTCATTAGGCATTTTAACAATGAGTTATATACATAAAAATGAGGCTATTAATTTAAGAAACTCGAAAACGATATATATAACGATTATCGTTATAACAACGTCTTACTAGGTACATATGAATCATATTAAGATATTGATACACTTGGTTAATTATGTTAAATGATAAGTAAATATATTATTAAGTGTATTAACAATGAAATAAATATGTAAAAATAAGACTACTAACTTAATGATTTCGAAACGAGACATATATGTAACGATTATCGTTGTAACGACATTTAACTGTATATATATCATACTAAGATATATTATATATCATAATATCATGATAATATAACAATTTAACATCTCATTTGTTATAATAAACAATGGGTTAACAACATTCAACAAGATCGTTAACCTAAAGGTTTCAAAACAACATTTACATGTAACGACTAACGATGACTTAACGACTCAGTTAAAATGTATATACATGTAGTGTTTTAATATGTATTCATACACTTTTGAAAGACTTCAAGACACTTATTGTGACGATCGCTCCAAATCCATTTGGCCGAATACGTCATTCATTGATTTCATTGCGAGGTATTTGACCTCTATATGATACGTTTTATAAACATTGCATTCTTTTGAAAAGGCACACCATAAATGAATATTAAATCAAAGGTTTTCGACATCTGATGATTTTTACATATAAACAATCACCTTATATAATAGTTTACAACAGTACTTCCATTGACAATGCAGTCTAAATAAGGTACATGGTGATGAATTGGTGAATGCAACGTTTTCTTGAAAAATATGCCATGTAAGACTCCATGCACATAGCTTGTCTATCATATAAGCAAACAGCAAAAGACTTCTAGGGAACCTGAGAATAAACATGCTAACAAGTGTCAACACAAAGGTTGGTGAGTTCATAGTTTTAGTGTTTCGCATAATCTGCATATAAAAGTGGATAACAAGATTTCAGTTGTTTCATCCAGAAACGTTTATCAAAATATTCTACAAAATTGAACACCCTGGTAACTAAACTTAACGTATATATAATTTGTACCCTTTGTATAATCATCTTAATAATACACGCAAACCAACGTGTACGCTTCTCAAATAGCATACGTCCGTTAAAAGGCTAGTGCTCTAGCTCGGACGGGGATATCAAGCCCTATAGATCCATATACTACTGCTCGCGCCCACCAGTTCTTATAACTGGCAGTTAACAGTTACCAAAGCTAAGGGATTTTCGGTTCAAACTCAGTGTAGAATTTAGTATGTACTTGTATCCATTGCGTTTAAAATAAAGTGCATGTATTCTCAGCCCAAAAATATAGATTGCAAAAGCAATTAAAAAGGGAGCAAATGAAACTCACGCATATAATTCTAGTATTTTCAGTATTTATAAACAGTCGCATGTATTCTCAGCCCAAAAATATATTGAGTAAAAGGGATCATATGAAACTCACCTTAGCAGCATATAAAGTCGTTCACCAAAATGTGATCGAAACTCGGATTACCAAATAACCGTAGATCTCAACCTAGAGAATATATGTTGGTCAATAAATGTCTATCAAGCTAGGTCAGGTCATAGTGTATAACAATCCTAATGCTCGAGATCGACATACAAAAGTTATCCAAAGTCGTTTCAAAAAGTCAATTTTGACAATAATTCAACAAAATGAGACGTGCCTTATATATGGATTCATTTACTTGCCTGGTAATATTCAAAAATCCAATTTATCATTCTTACAAACAAGTTTCAAAAGCAATTTCAATCAATGTCAATCATAATTCAGTTGATCATATCTTTTAATTCGTTCACCGAAATTACGCGATTTCTAAATGAAAAGTTATTGATTTTTCGCCAGCTTTCCAAAAACATGCATATCATATACCTTTTATCAGTAATATATGTATTTACTTCGTGATTCATCATAACTGTTTAACGACAAAATTTAGCGTACAATAATGTATAAATATATACACTCGAGCACTAGTATGTATACACTATTAATTTATAATTTATAAAATATAAAATATAAATGCTTACGTATTAATATTGAGATTCAATATTGTATAAAAGTACGTAGACGCAACAGAGATGATAAACACTAGATTTGATTCATAAATATACCCTCGAACATTACCCATAACCTCTTTGGCAATAACCCATAATTTCCTTAGCTCTATCCCGCTCTTAAAACCATTTTGAAAGTGACACACTCATAACCTCGTCGTAGTATTTTATGTATAATACTAATTAATAATATTAATAATAATAAGATTAATAATAATATTAATCTTAATAATAATAATAATAATAATAATAATAATAATAATAATAATAATAATAATAATAATAATAATAATAATAATATAAATATGGAGTATGATATGTGTGTGTGTAAGACAGAGACCAAAATGCTCGAGCTTTTATAGGTGTGGCCTGATTCTGATGCCCATGCGATCGCATGGGTTTTATGCCTATTTGCCATGCGATCGCATGGCCGTCAGATCCAGCTCACATATTTTTTTGTAATTTTGTTTGTCGACATAATTTAATATAATATATATAATATATTTAATTTAAATAATTAATTATATATTATATTAAATTCACATGCATAGTTGACTTGTAATTTTTGTTCCGATAAGTCGTACGTCATCACTCGACTTATGTCCCGGTTCCGGTTTTTCGAGTGTCCCTTCGTACGTTGAGAAAACTTGTACATTACGTTTCGCGACTCGTACATTTGTCAAAATATAGTCTTAAATTATTCCTAAACTATACCGCTCAAAGTATATCTTAAACTTTCGAGTATTTTGGTCATTTACTTCTATAAATCATCGTCTCGTTATTTGTTATTATATATATAATAACAGATTGTTTTATGACCAAGTTAATATTATATTTAAATATATATATTCAATATTTAATAAACACGTTTTTAAAATACATAACACAGGTTATTCATATATCTAATTCCAACAGTTAATATTCCTTATTATTGTATGTGTCCAAGTTACGTTATTTAAACAAACACTTTATCATTTGTTCCGAATACCGTTAAAAATGAATGATTTCTCAAATCAACGTGAACCTCTCAATAGAGACCCGTAATGATATCATAATCCTTAAGAGACTCAGTAAATGTCTTTTACTTGAATCGTTTGGCATAATCTTTTAACTCCGTAGTTAAATATATCAATCAGGTAATCAATCAAATAAGATTAATGCACAGTATCATATACCCAACACTTAGTTACGTTTTCAAGTTATAGTATATGTATCTGTTTACATATAATTATTCGTGCATCATCGTGAATAAACAAAAGTTAATTGAATAGTTCAAGAATTTTGAGATTCAGTTTAACAGACTTTGCTTATCGTATCGAAATCATATAAGATTAAGTTTAAATTTGGTCGAAAATTTTCGGGTCATCACAGTACCTACCCGTTAAAGAAATTTCGTCCCGAAATTTGAGTGAGGTCGTCATGGCTAACAATAAAAATGTTTTCATGACGTATATGAGTTGATAATTAGAGTTTTATCACCGTTGAATAATATGGATAACACAATCCAATTACTCGAAGCGTATGAGGGAAGTTATCGTAATAAAGTGAAATAGAGAATAGAGATGCGTCTTATCTCTTGACGTAGAAAGTCTTCATAATCTAAATAAGATTTGATTCTTCGGAATTTAAGGAAATTAAGATCTTCTTTAATTAAATGAGGTCACCTGCCTCGATTGCTCTGTCTGTTATTTTGCTTATAAATTAACCCCCTTTCGTCTCATTATTTTCACCACTCCTACATCTTCTTCCTCATTTCATACTTCCAAAAGATTGTGAAATGCTTCATCCAGTTCTTATTCTTGATATACTCCTAACTTTCATATCTGTCATTCTTCTTTTTCATCTACCACCAGAGGAAGTTACTTTCTTCTACCATTACCTTGGGGTTATAGTGTTTTTCATTCTCCCGTGTCTTTATATTGCTATACGCATTGATATACACGGTTTGTAAATTTTGAGGTTGTTATTGGGCTTTATATTCTCCATTATATTTCGGAGCTTCATGCTTTCGTTTTCTCTTCCTGACCTTAAGTCAAGCGGATAATGGTCCAGAATTCGTAGGTATGAAGTTTCAGATGAACATAACTAATGTTCTAAGAAAGAAATGGTAATAGCACAATCTGACTTGTCAAATTACCAGAATACCTCAAAAAAAGACCGAATCATTAAGAAAATATTTTCTTGATATTTTTAGAGATTATATAGAATGAAAGAGTTATGTAACATGGTTCATGATGAGGGTATGATATGTGAACCTTTATCACGTTCCATTAGAAACTCAGCATGACTTACTGTAATATAATCACGTTGATCAAGTGTCATTATATTATATTAACTCATGCTTCAATTCCCAACATTACTTCAAAACATTTATATTTTAAACTTGAAAGTTTCAGAATTTAGAAACTAAAATAGTTTCTTTTATGGTGTAACACAGATATCGTAAAGAGAAAATTGATTTTTGATAAGAATGATTATGAAATTATCTCCAGAAATATGGAGGATATTTATAATGAAAGATACGATGATATCTTAGAATTTCTAATATCAGAGGATGATGAAGAATATTGTCCGCAAGGGTTTAGATTCGGAAGCAAGGCATTCGTTAATGGCTTCAACAGATACTGAATCATTTGGATTCTTGGAAGACAGGTTTCGTCCTTGTGATTTATCCACAGCCTCTTTCATACTTTGCTTAATCCGTTTTCCAGTTCCAAACTTTCTCTTTTTCTCAGCTTTACCACCATACTATTCTTTATCATCAAACTTTTGACTGTTAAGGTCGTTTACAGTTTTTGCTGCTTCATCAACATTTTTCCAAAATTCGGAGAACTAGTTTCGTAGTTTGGGGTGTTTTTCGGAAACTTCACATTCGAAGTATGTAAGTCCAAGAGGTAGACGTTATATGTACACATATAACTGTTGGCGTAGACGTGCTACAAGATTTCAAAATACTGATTGCTAATTCCTGATAGTTGGTATGGCAATTGCCGTTACAAGATTTGGATGAGTACATTATACGATTTCAATGAGTATAAGGATTTTTCGGAAGGTCAAAGATCAATGAAGTTGTTGGTAAATTTACTGCTAATGTGGTGGAACATGAAAGGTTCCCCAGTAACAAAAACGTATATGCCAAAGTTACAAGTCTGAAAGGTCGTCGTTGACTGGTTGAACGGTTGATAATACTGGATACTTTTGGAAAGGAATTGCAAGGTTATTTTCAGTAATAACAATGCTAAAGGATCTTTCACATTTTTGAAGTCAAAGTATAGCTTTGAAAGATGTAGAGATCTAAGAATGATGTCACCCGTTAAATCTTGACTTGGATTTTGATCCGTCAATATCAGAATATGTAATTGAATTTGTATGGAAACGATTGTATATCGCTGTGAGCATAGTTAATAATTTTTGAATCAAAGTTGAAGAATGTACAGTGTAACATATTAATTGTGAACTTAAATATTTCCCGGGAATTACCTACCCGTTAAAGATTTCACAAGTAATATTTTGTACAAAAGAATTTTTATTACCGTCTTTATGAAAATATATGTATGTATATTTTCTTCAGATGTAATACAGATTTGATGAGTTAATATCATATTAAGCTCATTTGATTTTTGACTTTAATTAGAAATGAATAAAACATTAAAGATTTAATAATCTTTACGGAGTATTTCACTAATGTAATCAATACTCAGTTTTATTGTTATTTTCTCAGTGAATCATGTTGGTGCTCATGGAACTCTTGCTAACTTTGCAAGGTACGAATGATGTTTTCTAGAAAGTTTCGAATACATCGAAGATGAAAGTATAAAATCAACCATATAATTGAATAATATACTTAGTTTATTATGAAATGGAATTCATTGAGTTGGAAACAGAGATTGTAGTTAACGATGGTTAAGTCATTAACGAAGTATGTGCATCATAGCATATTAGTAATATGAATTAACCGAGTAGTACCTACCAGTTAAGATTCACACGTAATAACTTGGTACGAAAAGATTTATTTTGATTTCAAAATTCATATATATTAAATATACATAAAATTTCTTCAGGGGAAATGAGTTAATACTTCATCGGTTATTGTTGCTGGTATTTCTTGGTAACTACGGTGCGTATGACGTTGATGCTCGTGGAACAGATTGTGAAGTTGAGGTTTGCGATGCGAATGTTGTTGGTGATGGTAATGGTACTGTTGGTGTTGTTGTCGGTGGTACTGTTGATGCCGGTGATGCTGCTGGTGCTTGTAACCTTTGCACCATATTCTCCAAAGCCACTACCCGAGCGCGAAGCTCGTTGACTTCTTCTACTACACCGGGATGATTGTCGATTCGGACGAGCGGACGAATAAGATTTAGAATGTGAGATAGTATATAATCATGACTAGATACTCTGGAAATGAGAGATAAAATGGTATTACGAACAGGTTCGCCGGTAAGTGCTTCAGGTTCTTCGCCAAGAGGGCAATGTGGTGGATGGAAGGGATCGCCTTCTTCTTGTCTCCAATAATTAAGTAGGCTACGAACCCATCCCCAATTCATCCAGAATAGATGATGGCTAATTGGTTGATCCATTCCAGTTACACTTTCTTCAGAGTTCAGGAGAATATTCATATCGGAATAGCTGTCGGAATTTAAGGAATTTGAACTAGATACGGGATCCATCTTGTATAATTAGATAGATGATTTTTGATATGAAATAGATTATAGAATTTAGTTTGGCATTCTTCAATACATAATTTACATATGTATATATAATACCAAATTCCATAAATCACGGAGAAATTTTCGGAAGATGTCAGGAAAAGTTTACAGTAACAGATACGCTAAGATATGAATTTTTGTCTATACACTATTTATGCAATCAATGCAGTAAAATGTGTCTAGACTGAAGAATGATAAGCATGTAATTTTCGACAAAAAATGATAAGCAAAACTTTTAACATGCAGACACGGTCGAAGTCCAGACTTACTAATGCATCTTAACAACTATCAGTTAGACACATTCATGCAAGACCTGGTTAGCTAGGACCAACGCTCTGATACCAACTGTGACAATCGCTCCAAATCCATTTGGCCGAATACGTCATTCATTGATTTCATTGCGAGGTATTTGACCTCTATATGATACGTTTTATAAACATTGCATTCTTTTGAAAAGGCACACCATAAATGAATATTAAATCAAAGGTTTTCGACATCTGATGATTTTTACATATAAACAATCACCTTATATAATAGTTTACAACAGTACTTCCGTTGACAATGCAGTCTAAATAAGGTACATGGTGATGAATTGGTGAATGCAACGTTTTCTTGAAAAATATGCCATGTAAGACTCCATGCACATAGCTTGTCTATCATATAAGCAAACAGCGGAAGACTTCTAGGGAACCTGAGAATAAACATGCTAACAAGTGTCAACACAAAGGTTGGTGAGTTCATAGTTTTAGTGTTTCGCATAATCTGCATATAAAAGTGGATAACAAGATTTCAGTTGTTTCATCCAGAAACGTTTATCAAAATATTCTACAAAATTGAGCACCCTGGTAACTAAACTTAACGTATATATAATTTGTACCCTTTGTATAATCATCTTAATAATACACGCAAACTAACGTGTACGCTTCTCAAATAGCATACGTCCGTTAAAAGGCTAGTGCTCTAGCTCGGACGGGGATATCAAGCCCTATGGATCCATATACTACTACTCGCGCCCACCAGTTCTTATAACTGGCAGTTAACAGTTACCAAAGCTAAGGGATTTTCGATTCAAACTCAGTGTAGAATTTAGTATGTACTTGTATCCATTGCGTTTAAAATAGAGTGCATGTATTCTCAGCCCAAAAATATAGATTGCAAAAGCAATTAAAAAGGGAGCAAATGAAACTCACGCATATAAATCTAGTATTTTTAGTATTTATAAACAGTCCTCAGCCCAAAAATATATTGAGTAAAAGGGATCATATGAAACTCACCTTAGCAGCATATAAAGTCGTTCACAAAAATGTGATCGAAACTCGGATTACCAAATAACCGTAGATCTCAACCTAGAGAACATATGTTGGTCAATAAATGTCTATCAAGCTAGGTCAGGTCATAGTGTATAACAATCCTAATGCTCGAGATCGACATACAAAAGTTATCCAAAGTCGTTTCAAAAAGTCAATTTTGACAATAATTCAACAAAACGAGACGTGCCTTATATATGGATTCATTTACTTGCCTGGTAATATTCAAAAATCCAATTTATCATTCTTACAAACAAGTTTCAAAAGCAATTTCAATCAATGTCAATCATAATTCAGTTGATCATATCTTTTAATTCGTTCACCGAAATTACGCGATTTCTAAATGAAAAGTTATTGATTTTTCGCCAGCTTTCCAAAAACATGCATATCATATACCTTTTATCAGTAATATATGTATTTACTTCGTGATTCATCATAACTGTTTAACGACAAAATTTAGCGTACAATAATGTATAAATATATACACTCGAGCACTAGTATGTATACACTATTAATTTATAATTTATAAAATATAAAATATAAATGCTTACGTATTAATATTGAGATTCAATATTGTATAAAAGTACGTAGACGCAACAGAGATGATAAACACTAGATTTGATTCATAAATATACCCTCGAACATTACCCATAACCTCTTTGGCAATAACCCATAATTTCCTTAGCTCTATCCCGCTCTTAAAACCATTTTGAAAGTGACACACTCATAACCTCGTCGTAGTATTTTATGTATAATACTAATTAATAATATTAATAATAATAAGATTAATAATAATATTAATCTTAATAATAATAATAATAATAATAATAATAATAATAATAATAATAATAATAATAATAATAATAATAATAATAATAATAATAATATAAATATGGAGTATGATATGTATGTGTGTAAGACAGAGACCAAAATGCTCGAGCTTTTATAGGTGTGGCCTGATTCTGATGCCCATGCGATCGCATGGGTTTTATGCCTATTTGCCATGCGATCGCATGGCCGTCAGATCCAGCTCACATATTTTTTTGTAATTTTGTTTGTCGACATAATTTAATATAATATATATAATATATTTAATTTAAATAATTAATTATATATTATATTAAATTCACATGCATAGTTGACTTGTAATTTTTGTTTCGATAAGTCGTACGTCATCACTCGACTTATGTCCCGGTTCCGGTTTTTCGAGTGTCCCTTCGTACGTTGAGAAAACTTGTACATTACGTTTCGCGACTCGTACATTTGTCAAAATATAGTCTTAAATTATTCCTAAACTATACCGCTCAAAGTATATCTTAAACTTTCGAGTATTTTGGTCATTTACTTCTATAAATCATCGTCTCGTTATTTGTTATTATATATATAATAACAGATTGTTTTATGACCAAGTTAATATTATATTTAAATATATATATTCAATATTTAATAAACACGTTTTTAAAATACATAACACAGGTTATTCATATATCTAATTCCAACAGTTAATATTCCTTATTATTGTATGTGTCCAAGTTATGTTATTTAAACAAACACTTTATCATTTGTTCCGAATACCGTTAAAAATGAATGATTTCTCAAATCAACGTGGACCTCCCAATAGAGACCCGTAATGATATCATAATCCTTAAGAGACTCAGTAAATGTCTTTTACTTGAATCGTTTGGAATAATCTTTTAACTCCGTAGTTAAATATATCAATCAGGTAATCAATCAAATAAGATTAATGCACAGTATCATATACCCAACACTTAGTTACGTTTTCAAGTTATAGTATATGTATCTATTTACATATAATTATTCGTGCATCATCGTGAATAAACAAAAGGTAATTGAATAGTTCAAGAATTTTGAGATTCAGTTTAACAGACTTTGCTTATCGTATCGAAATCATATAAGATTAAGTTTAAATTTGGTCGAAAATTTTTGGGTCATCACACTTATCAAAATACTTCTACTTAACAAAAATGCTTACAATTACATCCTCGTTCAGTTTCATCAACAATTCTACTCGTATGCACCCGTATTCGTACTCGTACAATACACAGCTTTTAGATGTATGTATTATTGGTATATACACTCCAATGATCAGCTCTTAGCAGCCCATGTGAGTCACCTAACACATGTGGGAACCATAATTTGGTAACTAGCATGAAATATCTCATAAAATTACAAAAATATGAGTAATCATTCATGACTTATTTACATGAAAACAAAATTACATATCCTTTATATCTAATCCATACACCAACGACTAAAAACACCTACAAACACTTTCATTCTTCAATTTTCTTCATCTAATTGATCTCTCTCAAGTTCTATCTTCAAGTTCTAAGTGTTCTTCATAAATTCCAAAAGTTCTAGTTTCATAAAATCAAGAATACTTCCAAGATTGCAAGTTTACTTCCAAGTTTTCTAAATCCATTCCAAGTAATCATCCAAGATCAAGAAACTTTTGTTACTTACAGTAGGTTATCTTTCTAATACAAGGTAATAATTATATTCAAACTTTAATTCAATTTCTATAACTATAACAATCTTATTTCGAGTGGAAATCTTACTTGAAATTGTTTTCGTGTCATGATTCTGCTTCAAGAACTTTCAAGCCATCCAAGGATCCTTTGAAGCTAGATCTATTTTTCTCATTTTCAGTAGGTTTATCCAAGGAACTTGAGGTAGTAATGATGTTCATAACATCATTCGATTCATACATATAAAGCTATCTTATTCGAAGGTTTAAACTTGTAATCACCAGAACATAGTTTAGTTAATTCTAAACTTGTTCGCAAATAAAAGTTAATCCTTCTAACTTGACTTTTAAAATCAACTAAACACATGTTCTATATCTATATGATATGCTAACTTAATGATTTAAAACCTGGAAACACGAAAAACACCGTAAAACCGGATTTACGCCGTCGTAGTAACACCGCGGGCTGTTTTGGGTTAGTTAATTAAAAACTATGATAAACTTTGATTTAAAAGTTTTTATTCTGGGAAAATGATTTTTATTATGAACATGAAACTATATCTAAAAATTATGGTTAAACTCAAAGTGGAAGTATGTTTTCTAAAATGGTCATCTAGACGTCGTTCTTTCGACTGAAATGACTACCTTTACAAAAACGACTTGTAACTTATTTTTCCGACTATAAACCTTTACTTTTTCTGTTTAGATTCATAAAATAGAGTTCAATATGAAACCATAGCAATTTGATTCACTCAAAACGGATTTAAAATGAAGAAGTTATGGGTAAAACAAGATTGGATAATTTTTCTCATTTTAGCTACGTAAAAATTGGTAACAAATCTATTCCAACCATAACTTAATCAACTTGTATTGTATATTATGTAATCTTGAGATACCATAGACACGTATACAATGTTTCGACCTATCATGTCGACACATCTATATATATTTCAGAACAACCATAGACACTCTATATGTGAATGTTGGAGTTAGCTATACAGGGTTGAGGTTGATTCCAAAATATATATAGTTTGAGTTGTGATCAATAATGAGATACGTATACACTGGGTCGTGGATTGATTCAAGATAATATTTATCGATTTATTTCTGTACATCTAACTGTGGACAACTAGTTGTAGGTTACTAACGAGGACAGCTGACTTAATAAACTTAAAACATCAAAATATATTAAAAGTGTTGTAAATATATTTTGAACATACTTTGATATATATGTATATATTGTTATAGGTTCGTGAATCAACCAGTGGCCAAGTCTTACTTCCCGACGAAGTAAAAATCTGTGAAAGTGAGTTATAGTCCCACTTTTAAAATCTAATATTTTTGGGATGAGAATACATGCAGGTTTTATAAATGATTTACAAAATAGACACAAGTACGTGAAACTACATTCTATGGTTGAATTATCGAAATCGAATATGCCCCTTTTTATTAAGTCTGGTAATCTAAGAATTAGGGAACAGACACCCTAATTGACGCGAATCCTAAAGATAGATCTATTGGGCCTAACAAACCCCATCCAAAGTACCGGATGCTTTAGTACTTCGAAATTTATATCATATCCGAAGGGTGTCCCGGAATGATGGGGATATTCTTATATATGCATCTTGTTAATGTCGGTTACCAGGTATTCACCATATGAATGATTTTTATCTCTATGTATGGGATGTGTATTGAAATATGAAATCTTGTGGTCTATTGTTACGATTTGATATATATAGGTTAAACCTATAACTCACCAACACTTTTGTTGACATTTAAAGCATGTTTATTCTCAGGTGAATACTAAGAGCTTCCGCTGTTGCATACTAAAATAAGGACAAGATTTGGAGTCCATGTTTGTATGATATTGTGTAAAAACTGCATTCAAGAAACTGATTTCGATGTAACATATTTGTATTGTAAACCATTATGTAATGGTCGTGTGTAAACAGGATATTTTAGATTATCATTATTTGATAATCTACGTAAAGCTTTTTAAACCTTTATTTATGAAATAAAGGTTATGGTTTGTTTTAAAAATGAATGCAGTCTTTGAAAAACGTCTCATATAGAGGTCAAAACCTCGCAACGAAATCAATTAATATGGAACGTTTTTAATCAATAAGAACGGGACATTTCATATCAAGACATGTATAATACAATATAAGTTAGTTAAGTTATGGTTAACATGGATTTGTTACAAATTTCACGTAGCTACAACAAGCAAAAATATCCAATTTTGTTTTACCCATAACTTCTTCGTTTTAAATCCGTTTTGAGTGAATCCAATTGCTATGGTTTCATAATGAACTGAAATTTATGAAACTAAACAGAAAAAGTATAAGTTTATAATCGGAAAAAAAGTTACAAGTTGTTTTTGTAAGAGGTAGTCATTTCAGTCGAAAGAACGACGTCTTGATGACCATTTTGAAAAACATACTTCCACTTTGAATTTAACCATGATTTTTGGATATAGTTTCATGTTCATAAGAAAAATCATTTTCCCAGAAGGACCACTTTTAAAACAAATTTTATCATAGTTTTTAATTATCTAACCCAAAACAGCCCCCGGTTTCACTACGACGGCGTATGTCCGGTTTTACGTTGTTCTTCGTGTTTCCAGGTTTTAAATCATTAAGTTAGCATATCATATAGATATAGAACATGTGTTTAGTTGATTTTAATAGTTAAGTGAGAATGATTAACTGTGTTTGCGAACAAGTTTAGAATTAACTAAACTATGTTCTAGTGATTACAAGTTATAATCTTCGAATAAGATAGTTTTATATATATGAATCGAATGATGTTATGAACACCATTACTACCTCAAGTATAGTAGGTAAAACTAATATAAATAACAAGAAATGATCTAGAGCTTCAAATGATCTTGGATGGCTTGGAAGTTCTTGAAGTAGAATCATGACACAAAAACAAGTTCAAGTAAGATTTTCTAGTCGAATTAAGATAGTTATAGTTATAGAAATTGAATCAAAGTTTGAATATGAGTATTACCTTGAATTAGAATGATAACCTACTATAAGTAACAAAGGTTTCTTGATCTTAGATGATTACTTGGAATGGATTAGAAAGCTTGGAAGTATACTTGCAAACTTGAAAGTATTCTTGATTTTATGAAACTAGAACGTATAGAATTTATGAAGAACACTTAGAACTTGAAGATAGAACTTGAGAGAATTCAATTAGATGAAGAAAATTGAAGAATGAAGGTGTTTGTATGTGTTTTAGGTCATGATAAATGGATTAGATATAAAGGATATATAAGTTTGTTTTCTTGTAAATAAGTCATGAATGTTTAGGTTTTTCGTATACCCGAGAGACATATTTAATTAATGTGGCAAATATGTTATGATCCAAGTCGGGTCATACCCAATAACAAGCTTACCGACACCTTAATCGTATTTAATCTTAATGAATGGATCATTAAATGAATACGCGACACTTGGATTTTAGAAAATCGGTTTTCTAAAATATTATTACTTGAGATAAATTATTTGGATAATTTATATGATGAGGATTTAATTATTTATAGGTTTTAAATAATTAAGTTGTGTTATATTTTATAAAATGGTTTATAAAAGGAAAGTAACTTAACAAGTAACTTGTTTTATAAAAAAAAATTTCATTTTTTTTTAAACCCATGATGGGTGGCGGTTTTAGCTTGCCCAAGGAGTCTCACCCATGCTATTTTGTTACTTTTAAGATGACACAACACCACATACACATGCTTAACAAGTCTACCCATGCTTTGACTCAAGTAATACAAGACTACATGCATTCAAATATCAACAAAAATAAGAAAAACACTCTCTTTCCTTTGCTACTGCAGTCTGGCCGAAAGTTTTGGTGAGAAGAGAGTGTTCTTGAGTTTGTTTGGAAGCTTATCTTCAAGTGTCAATAAATCCTAACCATAGTATTAGGTGTTGGTGTAAAGTTTGGGGTATAATCACTTGAGGTTTCATTGTTTTGAAGCTCCATTCATCATCATCATCTTCACCATCTTCTTGCAACTAGGAAAACGACCCTCAACTAGCTTGAGGAGGTATTTATCTTCTCTACTTGCTATATTTGTAAGCATTTATCCAAGACTTGATATTATCATGGAATTTAACTTAATTGCTTAACATGTTAACATGAATCATAATGCTTCCGCTTGTTTTAACTCTATTTAATTTATATAATGATCAAGTTAACTATGAGAATATGTTGTTTTGAAACTTGTTAAATTCCATCAATGGTATCTAGAGCCGAGGTCTATGGATTATGCTTCTTATATGATCTTGAAACCCACTAAATTTGCATTCTAAGTACATGCATGAAAATGGAATGCAAAAATTTTCGGGTTTGGGAGGGTTATTAAAGTTGGCCGATCTCTAAGGGGTTCCAAAAGGGTTTGGAACTTGCAAATTGGTCATATATGGTTGTATGTTGTTGTTCACAATCTAGCCAAGACCTTGTGTTTGAATGGATATGTGTTTGGTTGATTTATTATGGTTGTAATATTCATTCAATTTGGTATGTAATATTAATTTTGGTTATGTAATTTATTTTATATTTGGTATGTAAAATAGATTAGGTTGTCATATCATATAGATATAGAACATGTGTTTAGTTGATTTTAATAGTTAAGTGAGAATGATTAACTGTGTTTGCGAACAAGTTTAGAATTAACTAAACTATGTTCTAGTGATTACAAGTTATAATCTTCGAATAAGATAGTTTTATATATATGAATCGAATGATGTTATGAACACCATTACTACCTCAAGTATAGTAGGTAAAACTAATATAAATAACAAGAAATGATCTAGAGCTTCAAATGATCTTGGATGGCTTGGAAGTTCTTGAAGTAGAATCATGACACAAAAACAAGTTCAAGTAAGATTTTCTAGTCGAATTAAGATAGTTATAGTTATAGAAATTGAATCAAAGTTTGAATATGAGTATTACCTTGAATTAGAATGATAACCTACTATAAGTAACAAAGGTTTCTTGATCTTAGATGATTACTTGGAATGGATTAGAAAGCTTGGAAGTATACTTGCAAACTTGAAAGTATTCTTGATTTTATGAAACTAGAACGTATAGAATTTATGAAGAACACTTAGAACTTGAAGATAGAACTTGAGAGAATTCAATTAGATGAAGAAAATTGAAGAATGAAGGTGTTTGTATGTGTTTTAGGTCATGATAAATGGATTAGATATAAAGGATATATAAGTTTGTTTTCTTGTAAATAAGTCATGAATGTTTAGGTTTTTCGTATACCCGAGAGACATATTTAATTAATGTGGCAAATATGTTATGATCCAAGTCGGGTCATACCCAATAACAAGCTTACCGACACCTTAATCGTATTTAATCTTAATGAATGGATCATTAAATGAATACGCGACACTTGGATTTTAGAAAATCGGTTTTCTAAAATATTATTACTTGAGATAAATTATTTGGATAATTTATATGATGAGGATTTAATTATTTATAGGTTTTAAATAATTAAGTTGTGTTATATTTTATAAAATGGTTTATAAAAGGAAAGTAACTTAACAAGTAACTTGTTTTATAAAAAAAAATTTCATTTTTTTTTAAACCCATGATGGGTGGCGGTTTTAGCTTGCCCAAGGAGTCTCACCCATGCTATTTTGTTACTTTTAAGATGACACAACACCACATACACATGCTTAACAAGTCTACCCATGCTTTGACTCAAGTAATACAAGACTACATGCATTCAAATATCAACAAAAATAAGAAAAACACTCTCTTTCCTTTGCTACTGCAGTCTGGCCGAAAGTTTTGGTGAGAAGAGAGTGTTCTTGAGTTTGTTTGGAAGCTTATCTTCAAGTGTCAATAAATCCTAACCATAGTATTAGGTGTTGGTGTAAAGTTTGGGGTATAATCACTTGAGGTTTCATTGTTTTGAAGCTCCATTCATCATCATCATCTTCACCATCTTCTTGCAACTAGGAAAACGACCCTCAACTAGCTTGAGGAGGTATTTATCTTCTCTACTTGCTATATTTGTAAGCATTTATCCAAGACTTGATATTATCATGGAATTTAACTTAATTGCTTAACATGTTAACATGAATCATAATGCTTCCGCTTGTTTTAACTCTATTTAATTTATATAATGATCAAGTTAACTATGAGAATATGTTGTTTTGAAACTTGTTAAATTCCATCAATGGTATCTAGAGCCGAGGTCTATGGATTATGCTTCTTATATGATCTTGAAACCCACTAAATTTGCATTCTAAGTACATGCATGAAAATGGAATGCAAAAATTTTCGGGTTTGGGAGGGTTATTAAAGTTGGCCGATCTCTAAGGGGTTCCAAAAGGGTTTGGAACTTGCAAATTGGTCATATATGGTTGTATGTTGTTGTTCACAATCTAGCCAAGACCTTGTGTTTGAATGGATATGTGTTTGGTTGATTTATTATGGTTGTAATATTCATTCAATTTGGTATGTAATATTAATTTTGGTTATGTAATTTATTTTATATTTGGTATGTAAAATAGATTAGGTTGTATTTTTATTTTTTAGAAAAAATGTATTAGGATATATTTTGTAAAAATGAAGATGCAAGATGATGACTTGAAGAACACAAGAAGGAGCATTTGGATGCAAGATTAAGTGGAAGATTTAAAATCTCCTACTTTGTGTTATAACCCCTTTACCGGTGACATTTGTTTTCGGCTAAACAAATGTCTACCAAAATGGCTTGATTGTGAACATATTAGTTTTGCATGCATGGTTGTATATTGTGTTTGTATGTTTGGTTACTACAAGTTAATCACATGTTAACAACAAGCAAAATGACAATTTAATTGGTTAAATTAGACATTATTTATGACATGCAAAATGACGATTTAATTAGTTAAATTAAAAATGGCAAAAGGACATTAATAAATGGTTATTAAGAACACTAAAAGGATTATAATAAATGGTTATTGAATCACATATATAAAATAGTTTATATCAAGTAATTGGCTAAATTACAAGACATGAAAATGGTTTTTCATAAGTACCATACACTAAATGCATGTTGGTGTATGGCATAAAAGTTTTCTTAAACTAGAAATAATGAAAACTTAAAATCCCTTCAATTAACAAGGTAAACAAGTTAAACGCCATCCTTTTGTGCAACACTTAAAAATATTAGGGAACTCATAATGGGATAAAGGTCACATAACCGTTATGAGCAAACTAATATGATTGAGGTAAATTTCGTACACTTGTGGGATAAAGGTCACCTAACCACTTGTATGTTAAATTTACACGTTTACGCAAGTAGGACGACTTGATTTGGGAATCATGAACTTAGGGTCACCGAAGCATGAGGAACAAATAGGCGTTGATGGGATAAATATTCCATGCAAAAGGATTGCATGATCCCATAACTTAGAAGTTGCAAAAGGATTGCAATTGTCATATAATGACTACCTAGCTAAATCAAATGACGGGATAAAGGTCACCTAACCGAAATTTGGTTTACCGTTGGATTCTAAAATTTAATAAATATCAATTGGATTTAAAGTGTATTGATTGTTAAATTAAAATTGATACTTAAACAACTTTGTTAAATTTTGTAGATAGCCGCCAATAACAACAACATTCCAAACGCACCAATAAACTTTAACAACCTATCATTGAGATCAATCCTCGAAAAGGAAAAACTCAACCATACGAACTTCATGGATTGGTTTCGCAATCTAAGAATTGTCCTCAAACTAGAGGATATGGCGTATGTGTTGGAAGACCCCATTCCCGATCAACCGGACGAGGATGATACGAAAGGCATGGCTTATTGGGAGAAATATTGCACCGATTCGGTGCAAGTTTCTTGCCTCATGCTTGGGACTATGATACCCGAACTCCAAAAGGATTTTGAGCATCATAGTGCATATGACATGATCACACAGTTGAAGGAGATGTTCCTTCAATAAGCTCGTCTCGAGCGCTTCAAAACGGTTAGCACTTCATGCATGTCGGATGGATGACTCCCAATCCGTTTCATCTTATGTCCTTAAGATGAAAAGCCTAATTTATCGAGCGAACCGTCTAAACTGCAATGTGTCTAATGAATTAGCCACGTACCTTATCCTTAATTCCTTGTCAAAGAGGTTTGACACATTTGTAATGAATTACAACATGAATGGATGGGATAAGAGCATTGGCGAATTACACGCCATGCTTAAGATGGCCGAAGCGAGCATGGGTAAAAGGGCTTCACCCATGTTTATGATCAATGAAGGCGGGTCCAAAACCAATAACACTTCTAATCCAAAAGTGTCTAAGAGGAAAGGACCCGCCTACCAAGGCAAGGGCAAGGGAAAAAGGAAGATGGTTACCCCAACCAACAAAAACAAGAAGCAAAAGGTTGCCGGTAAAGCTAACCCCAAGGAAGATCCGTGCTTTGGTTGCGGTGAGATGGGTCACTGGAAACGCAACTGCCCGATCTACCTTAAGGAGTTGAAAGAAAAGAGGGATGCAGGGCAAACCTCAGGTAATGTATATATGGTATACATTAAGCTTAGTATTACTTCTTCTAATACATGGGTATTAGACACGGGATGTGGAACTCACATTTGCAATTCTATGCAGGGGTTCAAAAGAAGTAGACAAGAAGCGGGAACATCAAGTCTCTTCATGGGAATTGGAGCTAAGGTGCAAGTAGTAGCTCAAGGAGACTTTATTTTGAAGCTTCCAAGTGGTTTGGAGCTTATGTTGAAAAATGTTTTGTATGTACCCGATTTATCTCGAAACATTATTTCTGTATCCCGCTTGAAACAATGTGGTTTTGATCTTAATTTCATTAATGATGACATCCATGTTTCTTTAGATAATGTGTTCTATTTCAGGGCTTCGCCTTCGAATGGTATTTATGAATTGGTTCATGATGACACATCATACAATAGCTCAATGTTCCATGCAAACACCAAGAAACTCAAAAGGGATTTGAGTGATTCCTACTTATGGCATTGTCGCCTTGGTCACATAAACAAGAATCGAATGCATACACTTCAAAAGAATGGACTTTTGAAATCAAATGAACTAGACTCGTTTGATGTATGTGAATCTTGTTTACAAGGCAAAATGACTAAAGCACCTTTCAAAGGGACCTATGAAAGTGCTAAAGACTTATTGGGATTAATACATTCGGATGTATGTGGACCCTTTAAGCCCATGACTAGGAAAGGTGAAAGATACTTCGTCACTTTCATTGATGACTTCAGTCGTTTCGGATATGTCTACTTGTTAAGACACAAGGACGAAACTTTTGAAGCATTCAAAGAGTATCAAAACGAAGTACAAAATCAACTAAACAAGACAATCAAGGTACTTCGTACCGATAGAGGAGGTGAATACCTAAGCAATGCTTTCCAAGATCATCTTAAAAGCTGTGGGATTATCTCGCAGCTCACTCCTCCTGGAACACCCCAACTTAATGGAGTTTCCGAAAGGAGGAACCGAACCCTAATAAATATGGTTCGATCTATGATGGCTAGAAGCTCGTTGCCTCTATCATTTTGGGGTTATTGTCTATGCTCCGCGGCTCGTATTCTAAATATGGCCCCAACCAAGAAAGTGGAACGAACTCCTCATAAGATATGGTTTGGAAAACCTCCATCTCTATCATACTTAAAGGTATGGGGATGTGAAGCTTATCCTAAGCGTTACGTCCCCAATAAGTTTAATGCTCGATCCACGAAGTGTATCTTCATAGGATATCCCAAGGATGATATGGGATACTATTTCTATGATCCAACCGAGCAAAATGTATTTGTTGCTCGAAAGGCTAAATTCCTTGAAACTAAGCTCCTAATGGAAGGAAATAGTAAAAGGAAGATAGATCTTGAAGAGGTTCAAGATCAAGTAGATGATACACAATTGGTTGACACTAGCACTCAACATGAAAATGTTGAGAATGATCAAATGGATGATCAAAATACACAAGACGTTCGCAGATCTGGTAGGATTAGTAATCCTCCTGAGAGATATGGGTTTCTCATGGATGGTTGCTATGTGGTTGATTTGGATGAACCAACAAACTACCAAGATGCTTTATCAAGGATTGATAAGGATAAATGGCAGGAAGCCATGAATGCTGAGATGCAATCCATGTATGACAACCAAGTTTGGGAACTTGTTGAACAACCTAATGGCTCAAGGCTAGTTGATTGTAAATGGCTTTTCAAAATGAAAACCGACATACATGGAAACTTGGATACATATAAAGCTAGACTTGTAGCAAAAGGTTTCACTCAAACTCAAGGGGTTGACTATGATGAAAATTTTTCGCCAGTGGCAATGCTAAAGTCTATTAGGATATTACTTGCCATTGCTGCTCATTATGATTATGAAATATGGAAAATGGATGTCAAGACCGCTTTCCTAAATGGACATCTTGAGGAAGATGTCTATATCGTTCAGCCTGAAGGTTTTGTTGATCCGAAATATCCTAAAAAGGTATGCAAGTTAAAGAAGTCAATCTACGGATTGAAACACGCATCTAGAATGTGGAATCATCGTTTTAATGAGGAGGCCAAGAAATTTGGCTTCATTAAAAATGGTGATGAAGCTTGTGTATACAAGAAAGCTAGTGGGAGCACAATCATGTTCCTTGTACTATATGTGGATGATATATTATTATTTGAAAATGATATTCTGGCAATGCAAGGTGTTAAAACTTGGCTAAGTAAATGCTTCTCCATTAAGGACCTTGGGGAAGCACAATACGTTTTGGGGATTGGGATCTACAGGGATAGATCCAAGAAACTGATAGGTTTGAATCAAAGTGCATACATTGAAAAGATCTTGAAACGGTTCAAGATGGAGAACTCTAAGAAAGGTTTGGTACCTATTCAAAAGGGAACACTTCTCAGTTCATCTCAGTGCCCCACCACGAAAGATGAACAGGAGAGAATGAAGAAAGTCCCATATGCGTCTACCATTGGGTCAATTATGTATGCAATGATATGCACTAGACCGGATGTGTCATGCGCTCTTAGCCTGACAAGTAGATACCAGAATAACCCAGGAAACAGTCATTGGATTGCTGTCAAAAGTATATTGAAATACCTTAGAAGGACTAAGGATATGTTTCTGATATATGGGTCTGGTGAGGAGGAACTCGCTGTAAAAGGTTACGTGGATGCGAGTTTCCAAACTGATCGAGATGATTCTCGATCACAATCTGGTTATGTCTTCATGTTAAATGGAGGTGCAGTCTCTTGGAAGAGTTCAAAACAGGATGTTGTTGCTTTATCCACTACAGAGTCGGAGTACATCTCCGCATCATTGGCAGCTCAGGAAGCTGCATGGATGAAGAAATCCATCGACGACTTAGGAGTAGTCCCTTCCATTCAAGACCCTCTTGAGATCTTTTGTGACAACAAGGGTGCGATTGCTCAAATCAAGGAACCTCGTGCTCACCAAAAGACCCGTCACATTGAGCAGAGATTCAACTACATAAGGGATGAAGTTGAAAAGTGAAAGATATGTATTCGCAAAGTTCACACAGATCTTAATATAGCGGATCCTCTCACGAAGCTCTTACATGGATCAAAACATGCAGGACATGTTTGTGCATTAGGGCTTCGATATTCTAGTGATCGGTCATGATCTGTTTTAAGTATTGTAACGGAATGAAATTGTTCAAACTCATTAATATAATTATGGTATTAATTTATTTTGAGTTATGTTCCTATTTTGCATATTTTATCCATGAATAAGTAATTATTCTAAATTCCATAGTCAATCACATTTGTGGGAGCAAATGTGAGGTTTAGACTATTATGAACTTGGATTGGTATACATTCACGGGATGAATGTGGGGCAAGGTTGCAACCAAGGTTCATAGATATTTGTAGGATACAAATATTAGAAGACCCGCTCTCAAGATTTACTAAATGGAGCCTTTGTGGTTGATCACATGTAATCATGAGTAAAGGCGAATATCATTGTATCCTCTGACCTGAGATACATATTGGGTTCAGATATTTACCAAGTATTGTGCCTTGATTCTTTCCTTCGCTATTCTGAAATATGGTAGTTCATAAGGAAGAGCTCAGGTACAATACAAAGTATATATCTAGGACGTATATAGTCAAGATGGAATTTGTCCCTCTTATTAGTTGAGAGTCAGATGTCTAAGGCCTGATAAAGTTAAATCTAGAAGAGAGTGATCACTCTGTGCCTCTTAGATTTAACATGACATCTAGGATGAAAGGATATAATGAAAGATTCACCTATTCATATTCGAGATGGGAACTCGAAAGGGATGATGTTATTGAATGGCACAAAGTCATAACATGTTGGGGGTGATGGACAGTCGTTAGGTGGTATCCATCACTTGCATTAATTTCTTATGTTTCTTGTGCAAGTGGTAGATTGAAGGTTTTTCGTATGCCCGAGAGACATATTTAATTAATGTGGCAAATATGTTATGATCCAAGTCGGGTCATACCCAATAACAAGCTTACCGACACCTTAATCGTATTTAATCTTAATGAATGGATCATTAAATGAATACACGAAACTTGGATTTTAGAAAATCGGTTTTCTAAAATATTATTACTTGAGATAAATTATTTGGATAATTCATATGATGAGGATTTAATTATTTATAGGTTTTAAATAATTAAGTTGTGTTATATTTTATAAAATGGTTTATAAAAGAAAAGTAACTTAACAAGTAACTTGTTTTATAAAAAAAATTGCATTTTTTTAAACCCATGATGGGTGGTGGTTTTGGCTTGCCCAAGGAGTCTCACCCATGCTATTTTGTTACTTTTAAGATGACACAACACCACATACACATGCTTAACTAGTTTACCCATGCTTTGACTCAAGTAATACAAGACTACATGCATTCAAATATCAACAAAAATAAGAAAAACACTCTCTTTCCTTTGCTACTGCAGTCTGGCCGAAAGTTTTGGTGAGAAGAGAGTGTTCTTGTGTTTGTTTGGAAGCTTATCTTCAAGTGTCAATAAATCCTAACCATAGTATTAGGTGTTGGTGTAAAGTTTGGGGTATAATCACTTGAGGTTTCATTGTTTTGAAGCTCCATTCATCATCACCATCTTCACCATCTTCTTGCAACTAGGAAAATGACCCTCAACTAGCTTGAGGAGGTATTTATCTTCTCTACTTGCTATATTTGTAAGCATTTATCCAAGACTTGATATTATCATGGAATTTAACTTAATTGCTTAACATGTTAACATGAATCATAATGCTTCTGCTTGTTTTAACTCTATTTAATTTATATAATGATCAAGTTAACTATGAGAATATGTTGTTTTGAAACTTGTTAAATTCCTTCAGAATGATTAATAATATTTTTGTAATCTTGCTAAATAATTCATACTAGATTACAAAGAATGGTTCCCACATGTTTGATGACTCATTAAGGGCTGTTAAGAACTGATCATTGAAGTGTATATACCAATAGTATGTACATCTAGGAGCTGTGTATTGTACGGGTACAAATACGGGTGCATACGAGTAGAATTGTTGATGAAAATGAATGAGAATGTAATTGTAAGCATTTTTGTTAAGTAGAAGTACTTTGATATGTGTCATGAAGTCTTTCAAAAGTGTAACAATACATCTTAATACATTACATGTATATACATTTTAACTGAGTCGTTAAGTCATCGTTAGTCGTTACGTGTACATGTTGTTTCGGAACCTATAAGTTAACGATTTCGTTAAATGTAATTAATCCCATTGTTATTATATCTAATGAGATGTTAAATTATTACATTATTATGATAACATGATGTACTAATATATCTTAATATGATATATAAATATTAAGACGTTATTACAACGATAATCGTTACGTATAGATATTGTTTTGAATTTCTTAGGTTAGTAGTCTTGTTTTATGTATAAGGTTCATTGTTAATATACATAATAAGATACTTACTTATCATTTCATCATGTTAAACATATATATAATATCATGTCATATACAAGTTATAACGTTCGTGAATCATCGGACAAACTGGGTGGTCAAATGTTAACACAAAATCCGTTTCAATTAATCAAGTCTTAACAAGTTTGATTGCTTAACATGTTGGAAACATTTAATCATGTAAATATAGTTTTCATTTAATATATAATCATAGAAAAGTTTGGGTCACTACAGTTCTTGTCATTTTGGTGTAGCTAGCTTAAACTTGAAACATATTTTCGGGTATAGTGTAGGTTCTAACACTATGATGCAGAGGTACTATTCAGTTAAGCCTTGATAATTGGGTGCTCGTGATACAAACAACAACTTTTGGAATGTAAACGATTTGGATAATCAACTTATACTAAATCTTGTGGTTTAGTACAACATACTTACTAAACCTATGATTTCACCAACGTTTTCGTTGATAGATTTTCTATGTTTTTCTCAGTTCCTTGAATACTAAGTGATAGATGTTTCCGCACACTATTTTGATACTTGCTTGGATGTCGAGTATACATGCATACATGGAGCGTCTTTTGACTTTACTTTAAATTGTGTCGCATAGGTTTCATTTGTACTTAAAATGTTGTAACATATTTAGTCGTTGAACTACTTTGTAAACTTTGAAATATCTTTACAATTGAAATAAATGCGACATATTTTGGTCAAACCTTGTATTAAAGACTTATGACCACGTTACGGGACCTAAGTTGATGGCGCCGTCAATGACGATTTTGTCGGGTCGTCACATATGGTATCAGAGCGTTGGTTGTAGGGATTTAGAGTTTATTGGTGTCAACTCAGAGTCATAGGGTGCATTAGTGAGTCTAGACTACAACCGGCATATAGACTTGAAGTAGGACTTGCTTGACTACTTGTGCATTTATATTGTACATATCTATTCGTATCTAACTCCTATTTTCATCTTAATCTCACGTATTTTAATTTGATTGACATGCCATCTTGACCTTATGAGGTAATGTCGAATGCACATATGAATTAGGGTAATATAATTGCCAGGATTATATTACGGTGACTCATATGGACGTTCCGACATTATAACATAAAGAATTGAGGGCGGGTCAAGGAAAATTTTCCCTCTATCTTTATTCCATATCACGGTTAGTATTATTGAGAATACTAATCAACGATATTCTTGTGTCTTGAAGGAACAATGGCTCGCCGAGGTCAACGCAATACTCCTCCCGAAACTCCCGGACAAGCTCTTCAACGAATGATAGCCACCGCCGTAGATGCGGCCATGCCGGTCACTCCTCCAACAACAATAACAACAACCACAACAACAACAACAACCATGGAGCCGGTAATTCAAATGAGGGATGCTCCTATAAGAATTTCATGGGGTGCAAATGTAACAACCTGACCTTTTTTGACTTATATTTGTGCTTATTACTTTCACGAAACTGTGTATTTGTGCGTACTGTGCTATATTATATTCTGGGATCTTTATTTATGATAATTACTTTCGTTATTACCTTACAACGTGTCATTAAGTGTTTACTCACTTAACTTGATCCTCGAATGCTTTTATGACCGTTAGTGTCACTTGATGTTTGGAACGAGCTATGTACTTGGTACACGTTTAACTTTTGTTGTAATTGGAATATTATGACTACTTAAAACTAATTGTTATTTTCTAATGACAATTACTTGGCTTATTGGTTACTTAATTACGCTTAGTAATTTACTAATGCACACTAGTTAGTCTTAATGGACTTTCTATCTTATTGGACTTAGACCCACCCTACTCTAGTTAATAGACCATTAAATTAGCCCAACTTTAATGGATTTATGATCCATTAAGATGTAGGACAAAAACCCATTAAGATGAGCCAACATACTAGCATTTTTGTTAACCATTATTACACATGTTGCATGGGATCCCAACAACGAGCACCACCTTTAGACCACCACCATGAAAAAAGCAAAGTTTGTCTCCGCCTTGTCCCCCCTAGGCCATCGTCCAAACCACCACCACCACCACCACTATAAATACAAGCCTTATTCTTTCATTTCACACTTGATCTCATTATCATTTTACACACTTGCTCTCTAATTTTCTCTCTAGTCTTTCTCACACTAAAATTGTAAGTTCTTAAAATTTTCTTCTTCTTCTTCTTCTTCTTCTTCTTCTTCTTCTTCTTCTTCTTCTTCTCTTCTTAATCACGACATCATCATCATCATAAGATCAAGCTTTTTAGCTTTTTGATCTTGTTATATCTTGTAGATTCAAACCTTGATTTGAATCCTTCAAGAACATGAAAGATTCAAGCTTTTTAGCTTTGAATCTTCAATATTTGTTGGATCTAAGCTTTATAGCTTAAGATCACTTTGTTTTTATTAAAAGATCAAAACTTGTGTTTATGATCTTCATGAAACTTGAAGATCTAGCTTTTTTGCTTTAAAGATCTTCAAGAACATAAAAGATTCAAGCTTTCTAGCTTTGGATCTTCATTACTTTGTTGGATCTAAGTTTTATAGCTTAAGATCACTTTATTTTTGTTAAAAGATCAAAACTTGTGTTTATGATCTTCATGAAACTTGAAGATCTAGCTTTTTTGCTTTAGAGATCTTCAAGGACATAAAAGATTCAAGCTTTCTAGCTTTGAAATCTCATAATAATTGTTAAGGGATCCAAGCTTTCTAGCTTAGGGTTTCATTACTTTGTTTGATCAAATTTATGTAACTTAAGGTCTTGCTTGTTTGATTGAATCAAAGTTTGTAGCTTTAAATTTTAGAACTTGTATTTGTGTTGAGACTAAGAACATGATGTAACCTTGGTTCATCATCCATCTAAAACTCTTAAGTGAGTTGCATTTCTCCTTAGTCTTGAAATGGTGTGTTGCTGGTTGAAACTTGGTCAAAGTGATGCTAAAACATCAAAGAGTTGTACACTTGAGGCTTATACGCATCAAGGATGAGAACCGTGATAAGCATCAAGCACCAAGAAACCTACCGGAGCACTTGTTTTCTATTTTTCAGGGTCTGACCCACTCTTGGGGCTTCTGGAAAGTTGATTTCCAGATAGTTCGGTTCGAGCAGATGACTTTTCGTTTAAGACTCGCCTAAATCCGAAATACGGTTTTGGATTTATAGCCTTCCGAAAATCACTACGCCTTTGTAACGACGTGCTGAAATTTCTGACCTACTCGCGCTTGAACTGTCGCCATGGTCAAACGACATCGAGTTAGGATCTGAAAATTTGAAAACGGTAAGGGGAATCACATACGGAGCCTAGGCCACTGACCGCGCGTCTTTTCAGTTTGTATAGAGGTCGTAGCAGCTGTCCGAAGTCAGCCTTTTGTTTCGATCTCTATTCTTGTTGAAAACTTACTTTATCTTTTACGAATGATGATGACGATGATGATGCTTAGGACTTTACTTACGTACTTTTAAACCTTTGGGGAAAATTTACTGACTTAGTAACCTTTGACTTAGGTTGAGGACCTTTCGAACCGACTTATTGCTTGCATACTTTTCATATCGACTTTTTTCGCACATTCACTATGAGTTATAGCTCCCTTTCTACTTTACTATTTTTGGGACTGAGAATACATGCGCTTTTTATGTTTTACATACTAGACACGAGTACTTAAACTTTATATATGTGTGGGTGATATAACGGCACAAAGATTCCTCTTAGCACGGTAACGTTTAGTCATTGGTTTTTGAACCGGTGAACGCGAATCTTAGATATGGATCCATAGGGCTTGACATCCCCACTCGGGCTAGTCGCGCTAGCATTTAACGGGTGTCTAATACTTCGTAAACTTACGCACTCGCCAAGTGCACTTTTAAGGGGTGATATTTATATTACTTTGTTAAGTTAGTTACCGGGTGCCCACGGACAAGCATATACTTTTCATACTGTTTTGAATACGAAATTTCGTGGTCTACATTATATCGTTGTTTATGAAAACTATAGCTCACCAACATTCGTGTTGATATTTTAAAGCATGTTATTTCTCAGGTGCTTAGACGTTGTTGCTTTCGCTGTTAGACTTTCTGTTATAGACTCGCTGTGTTAGACTTCCGCTGCATTGTTTAGAGATGTCTCAATCATGGAACTTTTACTTTGCATTCACAACTTATGTTACATTTGAACAATGGATTTTTAATGACCTTTGTGTCACGTACTTATGTTAATACTTTCTATTCATAGAAGCATGTTATCTTTTGTAAAACATTTGACGGTGGTAAAGACGTTACATTTTTATGAATGCAAAACTTGTTTTTAAACAGCATATAGTGTTGTAACCGTGTAATGATCCTTTTGTTGATGATCCGTACACGTTGATTTTGGCATAAGCGGTTGCTGGGACCAACACAGCAAACCTCACACTTTCGATGGAATAGGGGGACCGGTTGCTCTCACCCGATGGTTTGAGCAAACGGAAGCCGTTTTTAGCATAAGTGGTTGCCGGGACCAAGACAAGGTCAAGTATTCCACTCACACTTTTACCGGTATCGCTCTCACTTGGTGGAACACGTTTGTGCAATCGGTGGGTACCGATGAAGCCCACGCTCTCTCTTGGGCCGATTTAAGGGAAAAGATGATCACTGAATACTTCCCACGTGAAGAGACTCGAAGGCTCGAAAACGAGCTAAGAAGTTTAAAAGCGGTTCGAAATGACCTCAAAGCTTATAATCAAAGGTTTGCCGAGCTAGCCTTAATGTGTCCGGCCCTCGTGACTCCCGAGTCCCTAAGGTTTGAACTCTACATGGATGGCCTCCCTAAGAGCATTAAACACGGGGTAATCTCATCCAAACCCGCTAACCTACAAGAAGCTTTAAAGATGGCCCGCCAGTTGATAGAAACGGTGGATGAAATTAAAGTACCGGCACCAAAGGCCGAGGATAAATCGAGTGGCAACAAAAGAAAGTGGGAAGCCTCCCAATCAAGCAACTACAACAACAATAACTTCGCCAAGAAGCCCTTCACCTCCGACGGCAAGAAAGGTTATGCCAGAAATCTACCTTATTGCAACAAGTGCCACAAACATCATTTGGGTGAATGTGGCAAGTCATTTTGCATCAAATATTAAAGAAGTGGCCATGTGGCCAACGAGTGTAGAAATACCGCTCCTGTTGCTCAAAAGGGGCCCAATGCACCAAAACCGGGTGTTTGTTATGAATGTGGCCAACCTGGTCATTATATGAACGCATGCCCAAAGAAGAAAGCTAAACCCAATGCACGCGGCCGAGCTTTCAACATTAACACCAAGGAGGCCCGAGATGACAATGAACTAGTCACGGGTACGTTTCTTCTCAACAACTCTTATGTCTCTTGCTTATTCGATTCGGGTACCGATAAGAGTTTTGTATCCAAGACCTTGACTCATTCTTTTTTCACTCCACCACTCCCACTAGATACTACTTACACCATTGAAGTGGCCAACGGGAAATTATTGAGTGCCGACGAATTTTATCGGGGGGTGTACATTAAACTTATTGGGTAAAGAGTTTGAAATTGACTTGATACCTATAGAACTAGGGAGCTTCCATGTAATAATTGGTATGGACTGATTAGCCAAAACGAAATCTCACATCCTTTGTGATCTTAAAGCAATTCAAATTCCTATCGAGAATGGTGAACCCTTGATTGTCTATGGCGATAAGAGTTGCACCGGAATCAACCTTGTCTCGTGCCATAAGGTTGAAAAATATCTTCGTAAAGGTTGTTTTGCGATCCTAGCCCATGTTAAGAAATTCGAGACCGATGAGAAGCATATTGTCACGACCCTACTTTTTCCGTTATCATTTACCGTTTATTATTTAACGTCCGTTAATTGTTATTCGTGCCACGTTATTTCTATGACCTATACTATTATTTTGATAATAATATATTAATTGTTATGTGTTAAATGAATATTTGTATTCATATATTAAATTGTACGTTTCTATGTGTCGTGGATTTCGATCCGGCAAATCTTTTCGGTTTTCAAACCAACGGTCAAGTTTTTGGGATTTTTAAATCCAAATTATTTTAAATATGATATTTTAATATGATATGATTATATATAGTATTTATATATTTTATTCGTTGCGTATTTGTTATCTCTCCGAATAATTAATCGCGTAGCGGTGTTTTCGCGTTTCGGGCTCCGATCGGGCGTTTGGGCCACAAGCAATTGCATTATACTTCAAAGTGGGCTAAAGGGAGCCCACTCCCTTATTGATTTCAGCCGAAGCCTCCCATGGAGCATGGGAGGGTTGTTTTGTCATTTTGATGTTTAAGTGGTACTTAAACTTTCTTAACACACTACTCTCCATTTTAAACCTAAAATTTATTTTGTAAAATCCTCTCCTCCTCCCCCTTCTTGAGCCATTGACAACCATCCCCAACATCACCATCATTCATCAAAAAATCAAGCTTGATTCATAGGGCTTTCAGCGTATTCGGATTCCTCATATCATTCTCTACGCGTCTACATAAATCAATTCTTGATTAGGGTATAAACCCTAACCCTAAATTTTTGATCTTTTCATTATTTTACTGATTTTAATATTTATTATGATTGTATAGTACTTGTATGTGGTTGGATTGTTGGTTGTATGCGTAGGAATGCTCGATTGTGTATGTTTTCGGTTTGATTGATTTTGGACAGCGGAGCATTTAACCATTTTTGTAAACTTAACTGATGTAAATATTAAATTAAAGTGTTTAGATGTGTTCCTCTCATCAAGACATTGATTTTAGACTCCGGATTCATATTATTTCGATTCCCGGAACTTAAATTGTGATTAAAATGGTGTTTTCATGAAATCAAAACCTAAAAACGAATGTGTTTAGGTTTGGTCCAACTTTGTGACCATTTTAGAGTCTATAGGGTGTACTAGTGTGTTAGGATTGATGATTGGATGGACATTCATGTTCGGGTCATCGAAATCCGAGCCACGGATCTCCCGTTATGACTAAAACATGTTTTTGAACGGATTAAAGCTCCAAGTTGAGTTAGGGCTGATGGTCATGACTTGATGGCTGTTCTTGGGGTATTCTTGAGTGCACTAATGTGTCGGGTGGTTTGGTTAGGTGGAGATATATATAAGACTCGCCAAAAACCGACTCCCGGGACTCAAGTTATGACCCGATGAACTTTTAATTAAAACTTATGGTTATAACATCTAACTTATGATATAAAATAATGATTTTCATTATCATTAAATTACTTATAATATAAAATAATTAATTTAATTTAAGACTTATGATATACATATTGTAACGACCCAACCCTCGTTATACCAAAAACACGCTTAATTTTTTTTTTGGGAGACTGTACATCTGGACGGCGTCCAGTTATCTGGACGGCGTCCAGTACTGAAGGCCAGGACGGCGTCCAACCATTTGGGACGGCGTCCAAATGACCTGCAGAATTCTGATCAAGTGGTCCAACTTACGCGAGCTGAAAACCCACTTCCCGACACTTTTAAACGAAACGCTTTTCACAACATGTTAATATAAGTAAAACTAAGAGATTTACACCATAAGATCGAGTTTTACAACATCGAGCCCACATCGGCTGTTTTACGAATTCCGTTCAAAAATACAAGTTTCGACCATAAGAGTTTAATTTCCAAACGACACCTAGAGCATGGTGTTTGGGGTTAAACTACCCACAGTCTCGGTCAAACTTCAAAAGTCAAACTACCCAAAAGCATCCCCTATCCAAAACAAAGCGGGAGACCACTAGTCCAAACGAACGCCCTTACCCTTGTCCACGCCGGAGCCTAAAAATATAAACAACGAGAGGGTAAGCAAAACGCTTAATGAATGCAATAATTATACATATACACATATAACTTACTTACTTGCGATCACTTACACCATCTCCGCATACATACTAGCAATATCATTAGCATACCATCATAAAGTATAACGCTAAAAATTCCGATAACACAAGCTAGTATAACAATGGCATATAACACAAGCAATATAACATGCTATACCACAATACACAAACATTGATGTTCACAACATCCATTAGTACTCAAATTCCAAGGCTAGCCCAACGAATGGTATCGTCAACATCAAACTTAAATCCCATCCGTCCATTGAATGTGGTATCGTCAACATCGAACTTAAAACCCACATATGAGGTATCGTCAACAACGAACTCTAAACCCTCAGCAAACATCACTACAATAGTCGTATGGCATCGTCAACATCGAACTTTAAATCCATACATGAGGTATCGTCAACATCGAACTTTAAGCCCTCATCAAAACAAACAATATACTCTAGGATATGGTATCGTCAACATCGAACTTTAACCCATACCCCACAAGTAAATAAATCATATACATACATATATAATTATTCCACTCACCTTAATGCTTCAGTGACGATTTTATACTTCCGCAAGCTTCAAAGCAAAGTACCTAATACATTAGGTACTCAATCAACACACAGACTAGTTGGACTAAACACCAACAATACACACTTGCGCATTTAATGACTTAAATGCCTTAAATGACCCATTTATACTAAAATCGCCCATTCGAGGCCATGACTTGTTATAAATCACTAAAAGATAGTGATTAGGGTCTAACAACACCAGCTAACACAAACCTAGGGTATTTCATGCTCATCTTTCCCAACTAGGTTGATCATTACACATTTGACCATTTTGAAGTCAACACACCCATTTGGGTCACCAACATACCCGAATAATACCCATTTACTCAATATCTAGGTGTGCTAGTAATTAACCAACCAATTTTGATTCATAAACACATTTTGTCACTTTAAAACCCTAGGTTGGTCACTCTTGGGTTCTTTTAACTCATTCTTACCCAAAAATCCCCAATTCACCAACAAATGGGTTTTATGTTCATCACTAACCCAAACCCTAACCCTTAAACTAATTTTAAGTAAGGAAGTCAAGGTTAGGACTTACCACTACAATCACAACGTAGTTAGGGACTAGATGAATAACTTTAAAACTCGCGCTTTTGTAACATCCCAATTATTTAAGGTAATATTTTATGTAATTTAATATTTATATATATATTGTTGGTGCTATTTTGTAATTTTATATATATATATATATATATATATATATATATATATATATATATATATATATATATATACACTTTTTTTTAAATTACGACTCTATTAAGGGTGTCAAGAGCAAGCGTCAATTTATTGGCCTCTTGACTGTTGCTTAGAGCCTAAATTGAACTCCAGACATGTTCTAAAACCCATGAAAATTCGTTTCTACCATTTTCATGGCGAAATTAATTAATTAATTAATTTTTTTATTAAATTTTTTTATTTAATTTCATTAAATTTAATTTATTTATTTTTATTTAATTTAATTTAATTTTAATTTTTATTTTTAATTTATTAATTTATTATTTTTATTTTATTATATTTATTTTTTTCTTTTCTTTTATATATTTATTTATTATTATTATTATTTTTTTATGTTCCTTACTTTTTGGCCGGAGGTCCGCTTGGAAGCAATCTCTCTACCCGTCGAATCGAGAGAGGGATGACTCTCTCTACTCTTGGGAGTGTTTCACACGGGGTGGAGAGATGATTTATCTTTATTCAAGGATAGAGGAAGGATTGTCTACGTCACACCTTCCCCATACCCCACACATATGGGATTGAGTTTTGTTGTTGTTGTTGTTGTTGGTGCTATTTTGTATTATAAGTGGTTAATATTTAAAGTTTGTTAGTCAAGTTGGAAGGGACTAGAGATGCAAAGTTAGATTTAAGGACCTCTCATAATTAGGGATGGCAATGGTCACCCGATCCAGTGAATATCCACCCGATCCACCCGATTTTAATGGATATGGATGAACTTAAATGGATATGAATACGGATATGGATGAACCTAAATGGATATGGATATGGATATGGATATGGATATGGATATGGATATGGATGAAAAGTATCATCCATGGATATATCCATTAAAACCCGAAATACATATATTAATACATAAATATAGATATATGTATACACGTCTACTATTAAAAATGCATTTACTGTTACACATACATTTTGCTTGCAACCATATAATAAATTAACTATGATATTTTATAATAAAACACCTATATCTAACAAGATAAACATACAAATTACACATTTAATTTGTCATAATCTATGTTTGATGGTAAATTCAACAAATTGTGTTCTATTTTCAACAAAAAGTACACGTTTTTGTAGATATTCGAAAATATTATAACAGTTTTTGAATATCCAACGGATATCCATTAACCCGCTTAATCCAGTGGATATGGATATGAATGGATGAACTAAAATTAAATGGATATGGATATGGATGAACAAAAACTAAATGGATATGGATATGGATACGGCACCACCCGATCCATATCCGATCCATTGCCATCCCTACTCATAATATGGTTTTGGTGGGGAGGGTAGAAAGTGCATATAAGGCAAAGTTAATTAGTAAAAGAGTTAAAATGCTGAAAAAGGTATCAGTTACAAAAAAATATATATATATATACAGAGTGTTAGTGTGTGTGTGTGTGGTGATCCAAGCAAGAAGAGAAGGAGAAACCTTCAATTGAAGGAATTGGGTACATGCAATTGGAAATTTATGTAATCTAGTCTGCTCTAATCAACATAGCAAGTTACAATTCTTCAATTTCTTCTCCTTTTGTGCACAATTAAGGTTCTTAAATCCCTAAAGATAAGGTATGAACTTTTATGTCTAAGTATCACTAGAATTGGGTGTTTTAGATGAACCTCAAGCTTAAAAGTTGTTGTATGTTGAGAATGTGCACACTTGTATGATTAAAAACGAATTTGTAATTGATATTGGAAGTAAGTTCATGTATGAACTTGCATTTTGAGTGTATGTTGTGTATATGATGAATTTGAAGTTATTTATAGCTTAGAATCAAGTCATGCACAGTAGGTGTTTGATAAAATGCCTCAATGAAAATGCATATGAGATTTAGTTAATTTGTAAAGAAGAAAGTTTATGTGTAAATTGTTGATGTTGTTGTAAGTAATGATATTTGGATGTATGATGATTTTAAGGATGTTAGTAGTTGAAATGGGTTTATGCACATTTGATGCTTGATGTAATGCTTGAAAGAATTACAATTCATGTTTGTAAGAGATAAACTAGAGAAATTATGTAATTAGGGAATTGATGTTTGAATGTTAATGTTTGTTATAATGGAGAAAGGGAAAAGATAAGTTAAAATGTCATGTATGTAAGTGTTCATGTGATTAATGGGGTTAAAAGGGATTAAGTCAAATGTGTAGGTATATGAAAGTGTTGTAAGTTTTTGAAAGATGTAATTTCATTGAAATATTGTTAATGACGAGATTAGCTCATGTATGGGTGTTAATCAAGGCAAAGGAGCTTCAAGTGATCAAGGAACCTCGTTTAATCAAGCTGAGTTTATAGGGGGTAAATTGGGCGGATCAAGAGTGACTTAGTGTTTCCGGATTGCATCCGTGCAAGAGGACAACGATTAAGTGCACTAGGTGGATAGCTTAGATAGAATTATTAGGCATGCCTAATAATTATATCTATGGTTGATGATTAGCTTAGGTAAGGTCACTAAGCTTGCTTAATGATTTTGTCTATGGTATGACTTAGCTTAGACGCTTTGGGTGTCCATGTATGTATGTATGCTTTGGGTGTCCATGTATGTATGTATGCAATGTGATTAAGGTAGCTTAGGCATATGTGTATGCCTATGGTTATGTTAGCTTAGACATTATTACTAGGATTGGCCATAGTAAGTAATGTCTATGGTAAGGAAAGGAGTCGGGTCCAAAAGTTAGTAAGCAACCATTTGGGTTGGAAAGACTAGGTGAAGAAATGATTACGCTCAACGATATGTGCTATTTTATTCGCCTATAACTCAGTAAGTGTAAAAGCTTACCCCCATGTTGTTTTATGTTTTTATAGGAACGAAAGGACACCGAGAAGGTAAGGAGCCTATGTAAATATAGCGGAGCATTGGGTTTTAGTAAGCGGTAATGCAAGTCTCTATTTTGAATCTAGCTCTAATGGTACCGCTTATCAACGCCTAGTCTTTTGTATTCATAAACTATGTTTCTTTTGAAGAAGTGGGACCAAATGTGGTGTTTAAGTTGTGTAAACGTGTTGCTCATGATTAAAAGATTTTTGAAGTATTTGATGATGTAAGAAATTATTTTAATTAAGTTTGTTTAAGTATTGTGTTGTTAAAATATGTTGGTTGTTAATGAAGTGGAAAAAAATGGCTTTTTATAACAAGTAGCAGTTCAGTACCAGCGAACGTGTAATGTCGCGCCGCGGCATATAACTTGTTTTGATTCCAGGAGGGCTGTTAAGCAGGATTGAATTTCTTTGAAAAGTCGCGCCGCGACCAAGAGTTGCCGCGCCGCGGCATATCATTTGGTCTGGGCGGTCACTCTTTAAAAAAAACAAAATTCTATCGTTTAAGGGCGTTAAAGCTTTGACCCGAAACAACCTTCTTCCTCCTTGATTTGAGCTCTCTCACTCTAGAAACCTTCTCTCTCTCTAGAATTAAAGTGGATAGGAACTGGTAGTTGAAAATGGAGTAATGGCACTCCATGAACTGATCTAGTGGCCTTAAACTTGTCCCATAAGTGAAATTACCAAAAAGCCCTTTTAAAAGATCTTAAAACTAACAGCTGGCCCATCAGGCCCTTTGGACGGCGTCTAATTTACTGGACGGTGTCCAGTCCGTCAATGTTGGATGGCGTCCCAAGAGTTAGGACGGCGTCCCAACTAACTGGAAACAGGGTCTTACAACTCTCCCCCACTTGAATCGGATTGCGTCCTCACAATCCAAGCCGCATGACAAGCCGGAAGATACACCAAAACGAATTCTTCGGATTCCCATGTAAACTCGGAACCCTTACTATGACGCCATTGAACTTTAAAGGTTCTCACCTCTTTATTTCTCAACATTTTCACTTCTACTCTAACTTGTTGTTTAGCTCAATCTCTTCTAATGACACCCATGACGAATCATCCGCAAGACACTTACGGAGACGGGAAACATGAAATGTATTATGGATCCCCGCAAGCTCTTAGGGTAATTCCAAATGATACGTAACTTCACTAACCCGAGCTAAAATTTTAAATGGCCCAATAAACCGAGGAGCTAACTTTCCCCGTTTTCGGAACCGAATAATACCTTTCCATAGCGAAACTTTAAGCATCACCATGTCACCTTCTTGGAACTCAATCGGTCACCTACGCTTATCGGCATACGACTTTTGTCTATCTTGAGCCGCTTTCAAATGAGTCCGAATCGTCTCATTCATACTATTCGTCTCTAAAACCAAATCGGTACTCCCGATTTCCCTTTGTCTCACTTCACCCCAACAAATCGGAGTTCGACACCTTCGCCCATAAAGCATCTCATAAGGTGGCATTCCAATACTAGCATGATATCTATTGTTGTAAGTGCTCATCCCAACTACCACTGAAATCAATAATACACGCCCTTAACATATCCTCCAATGTTTGATTCGTACGTTCGTTTTGACCGTCCGTTTGAGGATGGTACGCCGTGCTCATTCTCAATTGTGTACCCATATCTTCATGAAATTTATTCCAAAATCGAGTCGTGAAACAAGTGTCTCGATCCAAAATAATCGATATAGGAACCCCATGTCTCGATATCACCTCCTTGATAAACAACTTTGACAACGCCTCCGACGATATCGTTTCCCGAATGGGAAGAAACAAAGCACTCTTCGTCAGTCGATCAACTATCACCCAAATCGTATCAAATTGGGTTCTCGTCGTTTTTGGTAACTTTGTAATGAAATCCATGGTAATGTGCTCCCATTTCCATTTCGGGACTTCCAACGGTTGTAACTTACCATACGGCTTTTGGTGCAAGGCCTTAACTTGCAAACACGTGACACATTGTTCAACATACTTTACAACATCACGTTTCATGCCCGGCCACCAATACTCTTTCTTCAAATCAAGATACATTTTTGTCTCGCCCGGATGAATGGAATACTTTGACTTATGTGCTTCATCAAATAGTACTCATCGATAATCCCCCATCTTAGGCACCCACACTCTTCCTTGAAAAGACAACAAACCATGTGGGCCTAAGGTAATAGACTCCATTTTCCCCACGATTCGTTCTTCATACTTGTTGTTAACAAAAGCTTCAATTTGAATTTCATCAAGCTTTACAAGAAAATCGTTAGTAATAATCATGCGTAACGATCCTACTCGTATCGCCGAATGTTGGCTCTTTCAACTCAACGCGTCCGCGACCACATTCGCCTTAACCGGATGGTAAAGTATCTCACAATCATAATTCTTTACCACATCCATCCATCTACGTTGACGATAATTCAAATCTCATTGGTCAAAGAGATGTTTTAAACTTTTATGATCCGAATAAATTGTACACTTGACACCATACAACTAGTGGCGCCAAATTTTCAACGTATGAACCACCGCCACCAATTCAAGATCGTGAGTCGGGTATCTCTTTTCGTGTTCCTTTAATTGTCGAGAGGCATAAGCGATGACCTTACCTCGTTGCATTAGAACACACCCAATCCCATTTAAAGAAGCATCACAATAAACCGTCATGTCTTCTACACCTTCTCGAAACACTAACACCGGAGCTTGACACAACTTCTCTTTTAACAACTGAAAAGCAATTTCTTGCTCGTTTTCCCAATCGAATCTCGCGTTCTTCCTCGTCAATTTCATCAATGGAGAAGCAATCATAGAAAAGTCTTGGATAAACCGACGATAATAACCGGCCAATCCGAGAAAACTTCAAATTTTCATAGGTGTAGTCGGTTGTCCCCAACTCTTTACCGTCTCTATCTTCCCCGGATCTACTTGAATATCATCTTTGTTCACAATATGGCCAAGGAATTGAACTTCCCTTAGCCAAAATTCACATTTGGAGAATTTAACATACAACTTCTCTTTCCGCAACGTCTTCAACACCCCCACGCAAATGATGTTCATGTTCCTTCATACTCTTCGAATAAACAAGTATGTCGTCAATGAACACTATCACTGACTTGTCCAACATAGGTTGGCACACTCGGTTCATAAGATCCATGAATGTCACCGGTGCTTTCGTAAGACCAAAAGGCATCACTACGAATTCAAAATTCCGGTAACGAGTTCGAAACGCTGTTTTCTCAAAATCTTCCTCACGAACCCGCATTTGGTGATAGCCGGACTGCAAGTCAATTTTAGAAAAATATGTCGCGCCTTGGAGTTGGTTAAACAAATCGTCAATCCGAGGCAATGGATAACGATTCTTGATTGTCACTTTGTTCAACTCCTGATAATCGATGCACATTCGCATACTACCATCCTTCTTCTTCACGAATAAAACCCTTTTCAAGCAACTCTTAGATTTGATTTAACAACTCTTGCATTTCCGTTGGTGCTAAACGATAAGGAGTTTTAGCAATGGGTGTAGCCCCCGGAACCAACTCAATGCGAAATTCAACTTGTCTTTCTGCCGGAACACCCGATAATTCATCTGGAAAAACGTCTTCAAATTCATTAACCACCGAAATTTCACAAATGGATGGTGGCTCTTCACGAGTATCAACCACATGGGCAAGAAAAGCCATGCCACCACTAGTAAGAAAACGATGTGCCCGTGCATAATGGCATAAGTCTTCTTCGTTTCTCGTCATGAATAATTAACTCTCCCCCACTTGGGGTCTTTACACGAATAGACTTTTCATGGCATGCAATATCGGCTCTATAACGATTGAGCCAATCCATGCCCACAACAATATCAAATTCACCCAAGGTCATTGGGGTAAGATCAATTTTAAACGTCTCGGCCCCAAACACAACATTACAATCTTTACAAACATCAACCCCTAGCACCGTCTTACCATCCGCTATTTCGAATTCTACCGGATGACTCAACTTAGCTAGCGGTTTCTTAAGCTTAGACACAAATTGAGGTGACACAAACGATAAATTAGCACCGCTATCAAATAGCATCCTTGCCGGATTAGAGTTAACCATGAAAGTACCTGAGACAACTTCATTGGATTGCTTGGCTTCGTCATTAGTCATCAAATAGTTTCGCCCCCGAGCCGTACCCGTCGCCTTCTCTAACCTTTTAACATGATCAGTGCTCAAATCGGGACACTCCGACTTTCGGTGTCCTACTTTGTTGCAATTAAAGCGAGTAAGCTTGTTTGTCAAAGAAGGCTTTGTACAATCTCGAGACAAATGACCCCGTACCCCACAATTGTAGCAAGTAGGGATAAAACTCCCGAAACCACCCTTCTTCCCGCTATTTACACTTTCGGAACCCTTCTTGTTTTTCTTGTTGGAAAAGTTCAAATGACTTGAACCTTCAAATTTTCTCTTTGAAAAAGAGAAATCGCTTCTTTTTGGAACCTCCGGTTCGAAACCCCGAGCCAATTCAAATAACTCATCAAAAGACTTAGCCATTCCCCGACTAATCTTACCCTTCAACTCATCGCTCATGGTACGATAGAAATCTTGCATCAACTTTTGATCATCACCAATATACTCCGGGCAAAAACAAGTCTTTGCCAAGAAGGTAGACTTAAGAGTAACCAAGTCCATAGAACCTTGTCGTAAATTGTGCAACTCGTCCTGGATTCTACTAAGGTCGGCAGGAGTTCGATATTCTTTGAAGAATTCCCTTTTAAACTCTTTCCACGACAAGCTCATACATTGCTCTTCCCCATACAATTCAATTTTATCATCCCACCACAACTTAGCCTCTTCACGCAACATGCTAGAATAGTACCTCGTCTTCTTCTCGGGAGGACATTCAGCTGTACGGAAATCCCTCTCGATGTCGGAGATCCAACATGTACTCTTCAATGGATCCCTTACCCCATTAAACATAGAAGGTTGAGCATCCTTGAAATTTTTGTCATAGAAGTCTCGCCTTCCATGTCCACCATTACCATCACCCCTTTCGCCCCGAGGATAAATGTTTCTAACTTCTAATGCCTCTTCGATCGCGGCATTCATTCGCTCATTGATTAACTCGATTACTTGCCCATCAACCGATTCTTGGAAACCTTTCGGACATCGTCGAGAAATTCCGCTTTTTGCTTTTTAAAGATGGCCTCAACTTTGGCTGTGAATTCGGAGTCCTTGCTCGGGCCTCCTTCATTGGTGTCGTGTCCGTTTCTCATCTTCATTCTATAAAACCG